>NC_143576.1:169627146-170000896 GCF_048544385.1 Mastigoproctus giganteus
GTCAAGTCCTGTGTCAGTTTGTCTGGTTCAGACGTAGGTCTTCCTGGTTGTCAGTTCCCTCGTGAACAAGGCTAGATGATGGTCATGTTCGTGTTGTAGGTTATTTTGGTACAGTTTCCTTGTGTAGTCCAGTTTTCCCCAGTCCTAGTTTCGTGATTCATCATCAGCTTCCGGGTGCTGTGCATTGTGGTTTGCTATAAGTGCTCTCCTTCTAGCTAGCGAAGAGTTTCTGTGGAAAGATGGTAAGGGCTTTGTATTCATGTTCTGAGTCAAGAAGGTGCTGTTCTATGTTCTGCGGGAAGTAGGTGATAGCAGTGGTAAGCATACATCGCAGATTCTCATAGTGGTAGCAGTCATACATGAGATATTTCCATGTCTCCTCGCGGCCACAGAGGCAACGGGGATCCTCAGTGATTCGGAAGATAGACAGTTTTTCATTAAATGGTCCGTGCCCGGTAAGCAGAAAGGTGACGTGGAGCCCCAGTTGGAACCAACTCGGGGGTTTTGTAAAGACTCTGTTTACGCTCAGGAGGAACTTCTTGGTGATTTCCCCTTTAGTGGACTCTGTCCACCGATCCTGCCATTCCTGTCGGAGGTGGTCGAGCAGTCTGGTTTTTTCAAGCTTCCTGTTGTTGACGAGGTCCAACGTATAGTTCAGGACAGTACACAGTACTTTCTAAATGCGCCCTGGCTATACGTCAGGGCGCATTTAGTGATTTCCAAGTCCAGCGGGAGGACCCCCGCCAGAACCTGGAGTGCGTGCGTGCATGCCTGCTGACCGTCGAGACAGCTCGTGTGATTGTCAGAATTATTGACCGCTGGATACTGTCCAAGGTCTATTTACCACTGTGGTTACCTTTTTGTACCAAACTGGTGAAGCATATGTGATGACTGAGATGAAGGTACAATTGTAGAAGAGAGACATGGTCCACTTGCTTAGCCCCCAGTCCCTCCTGGTCACCCTTGCGACCAATACTTCCGACCAATACAGAATATTTCCGTATCTTTTGTTTAATGTACTTTAGATGGAGTTGGAAAGAGATTTTTGTCAATGATGATTCCAAGATATTTGATTTCTGTAGAAAGTTTTATTGTGGTGCCTTGGATTTTCACTAAACGTTCTTTTGATGACTGCAGAACAAAATGCAAAGTTCTGTTTAGTTCTAACTGTCGTTATTCACTTCAAAAAATATTACAGTCGGTGGTGTAGTGAAAATTCGCAGGGCTCTCCTTCAAAGTAAAGAACAAGTGGACTACTGGTTTAGGAAGGTTCCCTAAATGTTAATTTTGTTATATCCCTGATCAAATGCCAAAATTATTTCTTCAACTAATTTTTGCGCTCTCATGGGTAAGCACGGCACAAAAATTAGCTGAAGAGACAGTGAAGAGCCTCGATTGTCTTGTTGAAATTGGTAGCCTAACAAGCCTTCATCGAATTTAGATTTGAGCCATTTGTTTTCGCATTTTTATCGCTGGACACATCTTAGCTAATACTGTTGTTCATTATTCCTCTTTCATTCTGTTGCTCATTATCATTAGTTCTGTCATTAAATATTTTAAAAACTGGCCATTAACGTGTCCTTCAGTGTCTTTGAAGCACTAATTACCACCCATCTTACTTATTGCAATCCTTTTACATTTCCCTCTTCACTCCGTGAAGTATCCCTAAATGCGGTCTCTGACTTTTTGATAACTTTCTCAAACTTCGGTTCTTTTCTTTAACATGAATGGCTACAGTGATCTACGTAATCTCTTTACTTTGCTAGCACTGATGGATTTTAAGTGATTGACCCATTTTTTCCCTAAGATTATTTTTAGCTTCACTGAAATACGGTCGTTGTAGGTTGAATTATCGATAATTTCATTAATCATTAAACAATATAACTGCCAGAAACCAAAAAATGTCGACCTTACATAGTGTGCAAGAGGATTCAAAATTAAAGATCACGAACAACAGTCATAGGCGCATGTGGTTAGTTTTGCTGCAACAGCCTGCCTGAGATTGTACATCACATTTTATATCATTTGATTGTATACACATTGTTAAGTTTTCTCCCCTCTAGTTGATGACGCGAGGAACTTTTATGGGCTTTTTTCGCTCAGTGGCTGAATTAGTCGATCTCAGGCTAGACAGCAAGGTTTTTCTCCAGGAAAAACTGGGGTTTTTCGTTCAGCAAAGCAAGCAAATCGACCAGAGAACACTCACAACTTACAGACACAATACGCATTGGTAGTTGAAAATAAACTACCAATGCGTATTGGTAGTTTATTTTCAACTACCAATGCGTATTGGTAGTTGAAAATAAATTTCCAGATGACCCTAATATAATTCCCCCTCCGGGTGCTTAGTCAATGAGTTCTAAGCTAAGTGGACTTTTGCGGGTATCGAAGCGGATAGTTGTCGTTTAAGATTTGCATCAAGGCAACTAAGATCACGAGGCGTTACTGTGTCTATAAATTATGACGTGTCTATGATGTCTATTCTATGATGTGTCTTCTAGATGAAAAACCATCATCCCCGTCAGAAGCTGCCTAACTCAGCAATGGTGTAAAAAAAAAAAGGCTATTTTACCTCAATGGCAGAGTTAGTCGGTCTCGGGAGAGGCATGGCAATGCCAAAAATGTGTAAAAATTCCAATTTCCATAGTCCTGTGTCAGTGGCATAGTGGGAAGTGGGACTGTGGAAGTGGGAAGAAAGCTACCGGAATCTAGACTATAAGACGGTTAACACAGAACTGACACTACAGAGATGCGAGAGGAGTGTGCTGAATACCTCTGAGGCTCGTGATGAAAGTATTGAGTTTAATATTAAAAGTTACTTAAAGTCCTTAAACCATTTCTTGAAATGCTTTGATATATCCTTGAAGCATTTCCTGTAAATTTTATTACAGACACAAAAGCCTGAAAGCGACCACATCCAGGAGCCAACTCTAATGGTTAAATTAACTCATTGTTTGTGGAAACGATGAAATGAATTTTGGAGGGAAGCTTAATTTTCTTTCAGCATGTGGGTGCTTAAAAGCCTTGATGGGGCCATGATTATAATTATATCTGATCTTGTCTCTAGAACAGAGGAACAGTTCGTGGGAAGGATGCTATAGGTACAATGCAGCAGCACCCACGATTAAAAATGGCCTCCAAAATAACACCCAGTCCCCTGAACTGTAGGGTAAGCCCTGCCAGAATAACAAATATTACTATATTACTATGTATTTCTATAAAAACGCACATTACTAAAAATTGCATTTTATTTAATATTTTGAAAATATAATTCTAAATTTATAATTGTACATGTTCTTCCTATAATAATACAAAATATTCTAATTTTTTTTATTTTAAAAATAATAATAATCCTTTAATTTTATCGAGTACCAAAAGAAAAAAAACCAAACTATTATTTTTAGGCCACCCGACTATTTAAATTCATCTGCCGTGCATTGTGTATTATGTCTGTTAATTGTGTGTGTTCTATGTTCGATTTGCCGGTTTTGCTGGACTAAAAACCGAGTTTCCGGGAAAAACCTTGCTATCTACGCTTGAGACAGACTAACTCAGTCACGGAGTGAAAAAAGCCAACTAAAGTTCCTCGCGTCATCGACGGATTCGAACCCGGGCCTTTTTCCACCCGGTGTGGGGAGGACGGTGACGATACCACTGTGCGCAGACAGCATCCCGTACCTATTACTTTTACTCTTCAAGTCATGTAAATCTCTGTTGTTGTTGTTGTTGTGGTTGGGTTTTAGGCGCATCGATAACTTAGGTCATATTGCGCCGTATATATTATGTCTGTAAATTGCGTGTGTTCTGTGGTCGATTTGCTGTTTGCTGGATAAAAAAAACCTGTGTTTCCGGGAGAGAAAAAAACCATACTACTCTCGCCTGAGACCAACTAGCTCAGCCACGTTGTGAAAAAGGCCCATAAAAATTCCTCGTGTCATTGACGGAATTCGAACAGGGGTGTTTTCCATTCGGTGTGGGTGGGGAGGATGATGATTATACCAATTATGCTACCTACGAGGGCATGTAAATCTCTGGAGACACGGATGTAACCAATGATCAAGTGAAAGTACAATTACTCATATTATCCACGTGATATTACAAAATATGAAGTATTCTTGTAAAAGCCTCTGATCCTATTTGATTGTCTCAAAGTGTACTAGCTCGGTACCGAATTAATTAGGTACCTCTATTCTCACGGCAGCACGTGGATATAAAATAGTCTTCCTCACACTGCGTGGAAAATGTCTGAGTTTCGAGTCCGTCAATGACGCGAAGGATTTTACAGGGTTTTTTTTTTTTTTTTTTTTCACAGCGTGGCTGAATTAGTTGGTCTTAAGTTTAGACAAGAGGTTTGGGCTCTTGTTTCTAAGAAGCTGGGTTTTTTTCGTCCAGCATACAAGAAATCTACCACAGAACACACGCATTTTATAGACAAATATACCGACGCCTCATAGCCTCACTTTCTTTGGAGCTTAACACCCGGATGTCAGTTGTCCAATTTTCAAATACATCCATCAGAGCATTCAGAAGTTAACCTCTAGGAATAAAGGGATCTAAGCACTCCCAAAAAACATACTCAAGACCATTAAACTTCCCAAGCCAGCCTGCAATGTTTATTATAAATGACAAGCTCATGGCTCCATGTTATCGTTATATCCCGACAGTCTCATCTGCATGATCCAGTTAGAAATAGAATTTTTCGGATCATGATATCCTTTCCTAGTCTGCTAGCATCTAGTTCTGATTATCCATTTCAGAGGTTTCTTCTTTTGTATAAACAGTAATGGTTTAAAACGAAGTCGTTTACTGCTGTGACTTAATCGGTGCAATATACGATGCAATGTATGCATAATGCCTGCCTCTGTGTTCCTTAATTGAACTACTGTTACTGTTCCTCACATGGGGTGTCTGTCCACTTGATGTTAATCCTACATGACTATACGAGTATAGTCATATAGGATGTAAATTGACCCATACAATCATGGCAGTCCTGCACTTCTCTAGGTAACAATTGGTTTTTCGACCACAGTTCTTTTGCTTCTCGGCTGTTTTATTTTATTTTATTTGGCTTCAACCCTACGTTTTTACCATATTATGACCACATTTAGCAATTATGAATCTGGTAACTAGTGGCTCCATCTCCTGGCTGTTATTACAGACGCAGAATGATTAAACGCTAATAATGATGAATTTCAGTGAAATTCATCATCACTAAAAACGTGTACTGTCTCTCTCTCTCTAGTTATATATCAAGCCTCTATGCCCCTAACTGTTATGAAATTTAATTCATTCGAAGCCAGTCAACGTTGCTCTATATGAATATTTCTTACCGAAGCAGTACTCTGTAGAACCATAGCGTTATAAGAACAGAAAAAAACATTAAGCAGCCATGTTTTTTTTTTTTTTTTTCTTTTTAGTCCTTTTCAAAATTGCTTATAAAATATGTTGTTCGATTTGAATATATTAAACATTAAATTAAATAAATAACTACTGTCAAGGGTAAAGGGAAAGGCTTTTGCTTTCGTAAGCGCGACTAGAGTGATGTCAATTTTTAAATTCTATGCAGTGGAACAAATGATGATGTTATAACAGCAAATTATAAATGGAAAGCATTCAGATAAGTAATCGTAGAAACTACTAAGCGTTTCATACCAACGAAGAAAGACTGTTCAAGGCTCAGAACTAAATGGAAGCCAGATGAATTATTAAGAAATGTGGTAGAGAAAAAAAAGTACATGGGATGCATATGAATCATCAGGTGATACCAAAGCATATGGTAGATATAAATTATTTTTAATCAAGTCACGAAGAAGGTTAGGCAAGCTAAGGCAGATTGTGAGAAGTCTCTTGCTTATATTAATAGTAGAAGGAAGGGGTTGGGCCACATTGGGCCACTTCATATAGTAATAGAGATATGTGGAGGGGCTTGGCACACCCAGGGTCCTGAGCTGGATATCATCATTCTTCCCTTTCTTGGTGATTTCTTTCTACTTGCGCTCGCTCTCTCTCTCTCTCTCTCTCTCTCTCTCTCTCTCGCTCTCTCTCTCAAGGTAACTCGGGAATTTTTATTTTCTTCTTTTCTTCTGGCTTACTTGCACTATATGGCTAATAATAATAATAATAATAATAATAATAATAATAATAATAATAATAATAATAATAATAATAATCAGCCAAAAAAAATTCACACAACCATTCCCTCTAAACGTTTGTCCAGTTCCTCCTTGAATTTATTTAAGCTATCAACTTCCACAACGACAGATGGAAGTTAGTTCCAGTCATTAACCACCCGCTGGCTAAAGGCAAATTTCCGCATATCAATTCTACAACTGTCTTTCCTCAATTTGAATTTATGCCCCCTTAGGTTCGTAATCTGAGAAAGTGGAAGAATTCCATCAAAATTCAGCGTGCTCAAGCCATTCAAGGCCTTATACACCTCAATCAGATCATCTCGCAGGTGCCTAGTCTCCAGCCATTGCAATTTGCAGAACTTATGAAGCATTTCTTGGTAAGAGGACCCCTTCATTCCCTCACCAATTTTGTTGCCCTTCTCTGTACACATTCAAGCAACTCTACATCCTTCTTAAAATGACGCCTCCAGACCTGTACGCAGTACTCAAGACATGGCGTGATCATTGCCTTATACAAAGGGATAATCACCACCTTTTCACTATTAGAAAAATTTCTGTATATCATTGACAATACCCCATGACCTACTCTAGCAGCCTGTCTGCATTGCTCAAAAAACTTCATATCTGATTGCACAATTACTCAAGGTCTTTTTCATTTTCTGCCACCCTAAGTGTAGGACCACACAGTTGGTACGTTCCTCTGGGGTTACTTCTAACCATATGCAGTACTTTGTATTTGTCAATGTTAAACTTCAGTTGTCATTTCTCAGCCCATCTGCCCGAATTTTCTAGATCCTATTGCAGTAACACATTGCCATTACTGTCATTAAAAAGCCTGCCAACCTTTGTATGCAAACTTCGACACTAAGCCTGATATACCTTCATCAATATCATTGATAAATATACAAAACAACAGTGGGCCCAACACCGAACTCTGTGGGACTCCACTAATAACATTAGTCCACGAACAACAGCGTCCATTGATTACCACCCTCTGTTTTCTCCCATTCAACCATCCTTTTATCCATTGTAGCAACTTATCCTTAAAACCATTCTGCTCCACTTTGCACAGTAGTCTTCCATGTGCAACAGTGTCAAAAGCTTTCCTGAAATCCAAGTATATGATATCAAAATTATTTTTTGCTTCCAGTTCCTTTGTTACCACATCATAGTATCCAATCAAATTTGTCAGACAAGACTTTCCCTTAACAAACGCATGCTGTGTCTGAATTATTACTGCAGTCTTGTCTAGATGATCCTGCAATGCATCTTTAACCAGTGACTCCATTGTTTTATTCGGAACAGAAGTTAAACTAACTGGTTTGTAATTATTCGTATCACCCTTCGATTCCCCTTTGTAAAAGGAAGGGGATGAATCAGATTGGTCCACTTGATATCGATGGCTCGACTGTTGATGATTCTGCTCAGATAGCAAACAAACTGATTGAGTATTTTGCATATACATTCACACATGAGGAGTTATTAAGGAAGGAAAATGCCAGACGTTTATTAAATTGCGATTTGTGAATTGGCGATACATTTGCACGTCTTCAGTCCATGAAGACTTCTCCTGAGTCCAAGGATGGTCTCATAATTATGGCTAAGGGTTTGCTTAGTTCCTTTGCCGCCTCTTTTAATATAACTGGATAGATTCCATCCACTTCAGGTGCCTTTCTTATGTTTAACTTCAACAATTTCTCCTCCACTTTGCTCTCAGTTATTAGAAAATCATTAAGCACCCTGTTACAATTTAATAAACGTCTGGCATTTTCCTTCCTTAATAACTCCTCATGTGTGAATGTAGATGCAAAATACCCAATCAGTTTGTTTGCTATCTGAGCAGAATCATCAACAGTCGAACCATCGATATCAAGTGGACCAATCTGATTCATCCCTTTCCTTTTACAGTTTATATAAGTAAAGAAATCCTTGCTGTTTTTCTGAGTATCCTTTGCCAAAGATAAAATAAAATTTAATTTTAAAAAATAAATAAAAGAAATAAAAAAATAATAAATAATAAAAAAATAATAAAAAATAATAATAAAATTAAATTTAATTTAATTAAAAAATAATACATAATAAAAAATAAAAAATAAATAATAATAAAATAAAACTAAATTAAATTAAAAAATATAATAAATAATAAATAAATAAAATAAATAAATAAATAATAATAAAAATAGTAATAATAATAAAAATAGTAATAAAATAAAAATATAAATAAAAATATAAATAAAAATAAATAAAATAAAAATAAAAAAATAAATAAGAATTCTAAAAAATAAAAAAATAAATAAAACTGCCAAGAATAATGAATTGAGCAGTGATCATGTAGCTTAGTGATGCGCTGGCAATCAGCAGTAGTCGAGTCGTTAGAGAAATCAGTAGTTCAAGTCAGGTATCCCTTGTTTCATAATAAAATTTCAGGTAGACTTGGCCAGGGCGACACATGACAGGACAGAAGAAGTCAGTGCAATTGATGCCAGAATCGTATGAAGAGAGGAAAAATATATACAGTCAATGATGGTGGGTGAAATCACAATTCAGTTATAAAGCAGATATCCTGATAGCAGGGAAACCGGTTAGCTGGCGCCGACTGTTAAAAATTTCTTTTGCAAATTCTTAGAAGATTTCAAGAAGTTCCTTATTTGTAATTAAATCGTGTTCACTTCCAGGAGCAAAGTGATGAGGTGTAGTCGAAATTTGTTGCCGAAGGCCTTGCTTGGTAAATTGGGCAAGAGGAAATTACGTGTTGCCAGTAATCGATGCCACAGCATAAGCAAGAATCTGTAGTGATCAGATTAAACTGTAAGACCTTTGCATTCAATGATCCATGACCTGTTATTAAGTATGATGTGAAGTGACTGGGGAAGAACCATTTTTGTACAGTGTTGGAAGAGGTAAATGAGATTTTAGATATAAACGATTTGGTTACAATACATTTAGTGGACAAGGACCACCTGGATTGTCAACAGTTGGTTAGAGGATTCCATCATTTCTCTTTTTTCTTTCTTTGGGTCAGCAGTTGGATCGACAGTAATATTAAAGAGGGTAACAGGTAAAAAAAAGTGTAAACTGCAGCCATTATCAACCCACTGCAGGATGGAAGTCTCCCCAACAATTCATGCTGAGGGAAATGGACCATAATCTGCCACGCTGGTCCAGTGCGGGTTGTCAGATCCACCGTATTTACTAGTCAGGGGCTTGAACCCCGGTCTACTCAAGGAGCATGTGCCATTGCACTCCCGCTCCTGACTACTCGGCTACGGAGGCCTTCTGGGTAACAGGTATTCCTTTCCTAATATAATAGCAGAGACCTTTATAAATAACATGAAGGTCAGCGAGTAGTGCCAGCAATAGCTTGTGGCGCCGGTGTGGAGACTGTATGGCATGTTCGAAGCAGCACCAAGAGAAAAGACCTTTGTATAGTATCCAGTTGAGATTTTACGGTAAGAAGGCTGGCCCTTTGAAACCAAATACAGGAGGCATATGATAGAATTGGAATAAAGACGGTACGATATAAGATACTGAGAGTATTGTTTTTTAGTCCCCTTTCTTTCCTAGAAATTCTGAAAAGCACTGATGTAAAGTTCTTAATCTTTTTAGAGAGATGCTGTAAGTGTAATGAGAAGGCTAGACGGTCATCTAAGAGAACACCAAGGTGTTTGTGTGTGGACACTAGAGGAAGTGAATTTCCTTGATATTTTATTACTGGAGGCCTACCATAATTTAGCCTTCCCTTAAAGATCGCTATTTTTGTTTTTGTCACTGAAACGGTGCGCATGTTTTGAGTGGCCCAGTCGGATAGTCTGGAGAGAATATTATTTGCAGAAGTTTCTAGATCCCTTCTGGAATTTCCGTGGACAAGAATGGATAAGTCATCGGCGTAAGCTAATGTATTTATATTAGCCAGGTCATCATTGAGGAGTGCCAATCATTTAGGACTAAGTTCCGCACTAGGGGTCCAAGAATAGACCCTTGGGGCAACCACGAATAATATGTCTGGATACAGACTGGTGTTTAGCTTGTATCAAGACGGAGCAATTACTAAAATAGTCCTTTATGAGAAGGTATAACTGAGAGCAATTTGCAACTCTAAGACAACGAAAGACACTCCCTACCACTATGGTAGGGAGTGTCTTTCGAAGTCTATAAATAAAATTAGAGTATATTTAAATGTGGATTGATCTATGAGCTTTTTTATATGAAAGAGTGCATCTTCACATCCTTGGCCTGGTGTAAAACCATATTGAAGGGATGAATTTAAGTTGGCCTCCGCAAGCAGTGAATTAATTCTAAGACTGATTAAACGTTCAAGTAGTTTCCCTAAGTGGGAAAGCAAGGCAATTGGCCTGTAAGATTTTGGGTCGTGCTGAGGTTTTCCTGGTTTTGGTTAAATTTTCAATAAAGCTGACTTCCAGATAACAGGAAAGGTACTAAATTTTAAGCATTTGTTAAAGACGAAAATCATGTGATTTGGTCGTATCTCATAGAAGCGTTTAAGAAAAATACATTTCAGTAGATCTAGTCCAGGACATTTGTCCTTTTTCATTGAATTAACTGCAGATTTTAATTCATCCAATGAGAAAGGCAATGTTGAAGTGTGGGGGGGTTGAAATACGATTAATTTAAATTTCTGATTTCAGCCTGCACAGGGCAGTCAAGGATAGGATCGCCCTGCGGGAAGAGCCTGTCTAGTATTTTATTGACAGTATTGGTCCAGTTTAAAGAGTCTTCAGTATTTGTGATAACTATATTAAGGATATCTGCTGGATTTATTTTGTTTCTTCAGATTTTGTAAATCAAACCCCATGGATCCTCATTACCAGCAGTTTTTACCAAATTTTGCCATGATTCCAACTTTTTTTTTTTTTTTTTTTTATTGTTTTGATATATAGTTTCTTAGTATTTTTAAATTCTTGGTGTAGTCTTGAGAGTTCTGATGGTAAGATATTGTTGTTTCTTCGGGCTTTTTGAAAGGTTTTTCCAGCTCAATGAACTTTACGTCTTAGTATTGTGAGTTCCTGTGACCACCAAGGAGTGGTTTTGGTGGTCAAGAACTTCTTCCTTGTTGATCTGGAATGGCTTTCAGAACTGTCTTTTGAATGAGGTGCTAATTCTTCAGGATTATAGTCAGAAATAGCTTTAACATCATCTGAAGGAAAATCCTCGATTATTGATTTTTCAGAGTTGCTCCAATGAATATTAGGTCCCTTGGAGGTCGCTTCGAACCTTTAGCTGTTTTTTCTAATAGGAAAGAGATGACCCTATGATCAGATGTAGTCAGATCAGTGTTTACATCCCAGTTATGAATAAGTGAGTGTAATGTCTATATTTGATTGTCCTAAGGAGTTGGAAAAGGTGTAAGGCTGGCCTGGAAGGTTAATGACATTCAGTTGATGAGATAAAATGAGGTCCTCAAAAAAGGCGTCCTCTTGTAACTGTGGGTTTGCTGTGCTACAGAGAAGATTTAGTATTCGCATCCATTAAACTAACCGAGGCTCTGAGTTAACAGCGTGAAGCGCCTAGTTAAAGTAATGAAGATGAGGAGCAATCTCATCTTCATTACTTTAGACAATATCTGTAGATGGCGGGCGATACAGAAAAAATGATATAAAATGAAAGTGTTGCTGTAGTAACATTAATGAACGTTGCAAATTGTGTACAAAGACTGGAAACTCTGACTATATCAAGGGTTTTTATTGAAAATAATTATTGCAGACTTCGGTCCTCATGATTGGGTTGAATTATTCTTGAGGTCATGAGGTACCCCATAACTTTACCACGGGAATGAAATGGCTCCTGTAGGCAAATCAAAAGGCGATTCATCTACTAAACGGCGAACCCCATCGGCAACCGATCTTACCCGATGAGCATTTAACTGTAGTATACGTACTTTAGATACCAAAAGAAGTGGTGCTGGTCACGTATCACTTTGTGATTCCTTACATTTCGGAGTGAATGGTTCGTGTGCGTACAGTTTCTAAAGCTCGTAAGTGTTCTGGGCAAGAAGAATCGCGAATGGAATGCTTGTGATCCTTATTTTTTGTTTGCAATTTGAGCAGACGGGTGGTTCTTCCTTGTAAGGACATTCATTAAATATATATCCTTGATGAGCACAGTGCCCGCACATAGGCACATTCTGTTTGCATGTGTTTGATGTGTGACTGAACATCAGACAGCAAAAAAAACTTTGTCACGACAGTGAAATTTTTAGCATTATGGGCTGACCAACCGATGTAGATTCGATCTAGTGAGATAACAATGAATGAATCCGAGGAGCTTCTAGCACCCAGTTTGATGAATTTTTTAATCTAGCTTTCGTCTTAAAACGAAAGCTAATTTCTTTTCCTATTTCTTCTCTCGTGATAGTAGTCTTTTAGATTTTTATGAAATATATCATCCAGAATTTCTTCTTTACTTAAATAGTTGTCTACATCAAAAATTAGAATTGTAGGATTTGGTTCTTTTGGCGGTCCAGCTTCAGAGAGGGATTTTAAGGAAGCAATGGAATTTAAATCATCTTTTGAGCTCGTTTCAATGATAACTCCATTTTTTTTAATTATACGAAGTGCTTTTACTTTTACCTCCTTTAGGTTCTTTTTCAGTGTGCTAATACTTTGTCTTTTACTTCCCTGCTAGTTGAGCTTTGTGTGGCATCAGAAACCTAACTATAAGAAAATTTTGTTCCTTTTTCTGGATGATTGTGTTGGTAGGAACATCACGTTGACAGGAGCGGTCTGCTCCGAAGACGAGGAAACCATAAGGCGTTTAATGACTACAGTAAAAATGTACACAGGTGTGATAAACGCCCCAAACAGCTGGGATTTCAGTCAGTCGCAGAACCCTCCGTCATCCATGAGGTCGGACCCCACACTAATCCTCAAATACAACCGGCTGAAACTGTAATCGTTTCCTGCCTGCCCAGACGCTCTCCAAAATTCAGGCATTGCTCCGTCTTGGATTTAACCTGTAGAAAATGGCTACCGACGCCCCATTCTCCTCGAGTGGACTGCATCTGTTGAACTGGGATAAATTCTTCCAAATTGTGTTACGATGTTCAGTTCTGTTATTCTTTATATTTTCTTATTTATTATAATTTCATTTTTACATGTTATAATTTTTTTTTAATTTATGTAACTATTAATTTTACCAATGTAACTATCTCATGTAACTATTAATTTTACCAATTTAATCACATATATCATTCATTAGTGTAAAACTGTTCCATAATGTAAAACTACTGTCCATGTCGCCGTGATGAGAATTATTGTTTCTAGTACTTGCACCGTATTTAGCAGAATAAAGAAGTTTATTAATTCAGGACCATCTAGACAGGAATGCAGTTATATTGCAGTCACAGCATGGATTTGGTAAGGAGCGATCTTATCTAACCAATCTGATAGTTTACTATGATGAGTAACCATGGAATTGGATGCAAAAAATAATTTTTACATCATATACTTGAATTTCAGAAAGGCTTTTGATCCTGCTACACATAAAAGACTGCTGTACAAACTGGAGCAACATGGCATTAAAGGCAAAAGTTAATAAATAAAAGGATGGTTAATTGGAAGAAGACAGAGAGTGGTTATCAATGGGCACTAATGTTATTGGTGGAGTACACCCAGGATTCAGTGTTGGGTCCATTGTTGTTTTCAATATTTATCAATGATATTAATCATTGATAAATATCTAAGTTTGCAGATGATACAAAAGTTGGCAGGGTAGTTAACGACAATAATCAGGATGAGCTACCGCAACAAAATCTACGAAAATTCGGTCGCTAGCCTCAAATGCAAGGTATGGGTAGCAGTAATCCCAAAGTAAATTATCAACTGCGGTACTCTCAGGATAGAGGAAAATGAAAAGGACCTGGGGAAATTTGTGCAGTCAGATATGAAATTCTCTGAGCAGTGAAGATGTGCAGTTATGAGAGCTCATAAGATTTTGTCAACGATATACAGAAACTTTACTAGCAGGGATAAGGAGGTGATTATCCCTTTGTACAAGGATATGGTTAGACCATATCTTGAGTACTGTATACAGGTCTGGAGGCCTACTTTAAGAAAGATGTAGAAAAGGGTGCAGAGAAAGGGAACCAGATTGGTACAGGTATCAAAAGGGACTCTTTTGATACCTTTACAAATTGGTCCCACTGCACAGAATTTATAAACTGTCAGAGACGAATTAAGGCTTTTACTTGGATAATCTATATTCAAAAATAAGCTATTTTACATGATTAGCACAATTGAAACTATTCATTAAAAACAATTAAGCAAACGATTAAAATTAAGCTTTATGACAAACAAGCAAAAAAAAAAATAAATAAATAAAGTAAAAATATTCCAAAAACTTATATCCATTCTCAAGAGCACTATTTTTCAGCAGCCACACAGTAGCCTCGATAACGGCTCTCCACTTGATGTATATCCTAATCTTATAGATAAGAAGGCGCAAATTTAATGACTTAAACGATGAGCCAAAACATTATGATCAGCGAGTGGTTATGCAAATCGAAGCAACTGCAGGTGAACTACGGCGCTTGCGCGGGTCGGGACAGGTATAAAAAACACCTGATACTGAGCTCCGTTAATCAGTGTTACTCTTGTTCTTCAGATGGGAAAGGCAGCGGACTTAAGCGAATTTGACAAATTCCAAATTGTAATGGCCAGACGATTAGGTCAGAGCATATCCGAAACGAAACGGCATGGTTGGTGGGATGCTCACGGTCAGCAGTGGTTAGTACCTAGCGAAAGTCGTCCTAGGAGGGGAAAACTACAACTGCCGACAAGGCGTTGGACAACCACGGCTCATTGATGCTCGAGGTGAGCGAAGGCTCTCCCGCATGGTACATGGCAACAGAAAGGCGATGTGGAATAATTCCCTGGTAATTGGAATGCTGGTGATGGCCGTAAACGGGGCTGCATAGCCGCAGGCCACTTCGAATGCCCATGCTAACCACAATTCACCAGCGACAGCGCCTACAATGGACACACGAGCATCAAAACTTGACCGTGAGTGATTGGAAGGTCGTCTGGTGTGATGAATCATGTTTTCTGTTGCACCGTGTGGGGTACGGCCAGGTAGATGTGCGTCGTTTACCTGAGGAAGTAATGGCACCTGGATGCACAATTCGGGCGATGTTCTGCTGGGATACCTTGGGTCCAGTCATCCATGTGCTAGGCACACTGAAGTTACCACCTACCTAAACATCATTGCTGACCAGGTACACCCTTTCATGGCAACGATCTCCCCCTCTGGCGGTGCAGTCTTTCAGCAGGATAATGCGCCACGCCACACTACCTGGATTGTTCGAGACTGGGTCGCGGAATATGAGGCAGACTTCCAGGTATTGCCCTGGCCTCCAAATTCTCCAGACATCAATCCCATTGAGCATCTGTAGTTTATGTTGGAACAGCAACTCCGATCTGCGGCATCTCAACCACGGACCTTACAGGAGTTAAAGGATCTGCTGGTTACGTGTTTGTACCAGATACCACAAGACACATTTAGAAATCTTGTACCATCCATGCCATGCCGGGTACGAGTTGTTTGGGCTGCATGTGGAACATTATATTAAGTAGGTGGTCATAATATTTTGACTCCTCGGTGTACATTTTTATTAAGATCACCTGGAAATTTTAATTTCAGCTACCAATGTGTATTGTGTCTGTAAATTGCATGTGTTCTCTGGTCAATTTGCCTGCTTTTCTGGACAAAAACCCCGGGTTACGGGGGAAAACCTTGCTATCCACGCTCGAGACCGAATAACTCAGCTGCACAGTGAAAAAAGTCCATAAAAATTCCTAGTGTCATCGACGAGATTCAAACCCGGGCCTTGATACTGTTCCTTTTGCCACGCCTGAGAGCTGATACTTAAACACAGTTGCTGCCACTCTTCCATTTTAACATCCTTGATAAGATAAAAAGCCGTGTCTAATTCATTTTTAAAATGCACATAGATTTTTCAAAAACTCATAGAAAACTGTGTTTACTACAAATTTAAACTGCTCTCCATCAGTTTTATATTACATATTTTTATCATCATCATTAACCATATGGTGCAAGGAAGCCCAAGGCTTTTGCTGCACCAGCCAAAAAAAAAAAAAAAAAAATCTAAGTTACCCTGAGGGGGGGGTGGAGAGAGAGAGAGAGAGAGAGAGAGAGAGAGAGAATCACCAAGGAGGAGAAGAATGATGATATCCAGCTCAGGACCCTGGGTGTGCCAAGCCCATACTCACCAGATGTGAGCCCCTGGGTTTATACGTTTGTAAATCTCATCTTATTAGTATTAGTAACGGCCGCATGGTGCAAGAAAGCCTATGGCTTATGCTTATATCTTATGAAGGATGGTGAAGGGGTGCCCTTACCAAGAAAGGCTTAAGTTCTGCAAATTACAGCGCCTGGAGAGTAGGCACCTGCGAGGTGATCTGATTGATGTGTATAAGCGCAACGGTGGGCAAATGCGGCTCTTCGTTGAGTTAAGTGCGGCTCCCATTGAAAATTTAAACCGTTTTTTTTTGTATTATTTCAGAACTTTTTTCACTTAATCTTGTTAAATTAACTAAGGAACTAATATTTTGTTATACGGATTTTACGTTGTGTTTATTTTATTTTTATGTCTAGATATTTTGCTATTTTTATTTTGATTATAAATAAATCCGCGCGCATTTACACTGCTGGCGCCATCACGGACTGTGTGTAAAAATCGGCACGGAAAAATTACGAGTGTAATTTTTCCGCGCCGTAAAGTAATTTAATTATTTTGTTTCAATTTCAGACTTTGGAATTAAATTTATTTAAATTTTTTGATAACATGACCTCAGAAAATATCAAAGAACAAAAATACGAACAAGAAAATAGAATCTTTCAAGAAGAATGGGTAGAAAATTTTGCTTTTATTGACAATAATGGAAAGTCGTTGTGTCTTATTTGTAAAGTTACAATTGCAAACTACAAAGTAAGCAATTTACGTCGACATTACGAAGTAAGTCATCCCCCCTTTTCAACTCAATATCCACTCAATTCAAATTTGCGAACAGAGAAACTTAAGTCCTTGCAATCTGGTCTTCATAAGCAACAAGGACTCTTGTCTTCTTTTAGTCGCGAAGATGACAGAGCAAATGAAGCTAGTTTTTTGATAGCTTGGAATATTGTTCGTGCCAAACGTCCATATGGAGAAGGAGAACTTATTAAACGACACTTGGAAGAAGTGGTTAAAGTTTTGGATCCAGATAATACAAAACTGCACAAATTCATTGCACAGATTCCTATGTCACGCCGTACAAATTAGCGTCGTATTGGTGCAATTAGTAAAAATGTTGAAAATAGTTTGATGTGTGATTTGAAAAATTGTACTGCATTTACTTTAGCTCTCGACGAGTCTACAGACATTCAGGATGTTCCACAATAATGGAAAGTCAATTTAAGAACTTTTTAGAAGAGCTGCGAGTGAATGATGAAACAGATGAATTACCCAGTGATTTATCCCTATGGTGTGTTGTAAGATGGCTGTCAACTTACAATGTTTTGAGCCGTTTTGTGGAACTCCTAAATCCTATCGTAACATTTACAAAAGAAAAAGGAAAAAAAAAAAAATACCCAGAATTAGAAAATGAAACTTGGCTTTCTGACTTAGTGTTCCTTACAGACATTACAGAACATTTGCAAACATATTTAATAAATTTCCACGAGTAAAAGCAAATATAATATAATTAATATCAAAGAAGAAAAGTTAGACGAAGACAAAGAAAAATTGGAAGAATTGCAAGCAGATTTCAAACATAGGTTTGAAGATTTGAAAAGTTTGAAATCTACATTTGCACAATTTGTTAACCCATTTATTTGTGATATTATTGAAGATGGATTTCCGATTTCTGAAATAATACTTGTTGAAAAAGCGGCTGGGGAATTGGAGTTATTAGAGAAGAAAGAGGATCAGGCATTGCAAATGCAGCATAAATCTACAGCTATAATTGAATTTTGGAAACTCGTGCCAGAATCAAAATATCCACATTTAAAGAAAGCTGCTTGCCGTCTAATTTCACTTTTTGGTAAAACATATTGCTGTGAATCTTTGTACTCCACAATGAAGTTCGTGAAGTCGAAATATCGTTCACAGTTGACCAATCATCATCTCACTGAATTGCTGCAAACGGCTTTAACAAATTTTACGCCAAATTTCAAAGATTTGACCAGAGGTCTTTGTTAAATGTTATACTTTTTATTAATGCATTTTCATTATATTTTATTTCTATGATTAAAATTTTGTATTTTCTTTCTCTTAATTATATTTTCTTGTATATGTATACATTTTACATAGCACTTAGGACTTGTGTAGAATAGTAATCATATTAATTAAATTAAATTAAATTAAATTTGAATTTGTGTATTTAATACTATGTAACTATGGTATGGCTCTTTATAATATAAGAAAAACCGGAATGCGGCTCTCATTGACCTCATGCGTGCCCACCCCTGGTATAAGGCCTTGAATGGGTTGAGCAAGCTGAATGCTGATGGGATTCTTCCTCTTGCTCAGATTAAGAACCTGAGGGGGTATATATTCAAATTGAGGAAAGACAGTTGTAGAATAGATTGTGCAGAAATTTGCCTTTAGCCAGCGGGTGGCTGATTGGTGGAACAGACTTCCATCTTTAGTTGTAGAAGTTGATATCCTAAATAAATCTAAGACTGAGCTGGACAGACATTTGGAACAAATTTGAGGGGTGAAATGGGAGGTTTTTTTTTTTTTTTTTTTTTTTTTTTTTTTGCTGATGCTGCATAAGCTTACTTTCTTGCATCATATGCCTCTACTAATACTAATGCTAATGCTAATGCTAATGGTGCAGATCTGTTGAAAAGGTGCAAAGACCAAAAGACTAATCGGGAAACCAAAACATATTCTTATCAAAACAAGGGTTCTGTAACTTGCAGCTTCTGGAAATAGGGCATCTCCCTTGAGATATAATTGATGCATTTAAGGAATAAAAAAGTGTTGGGTAACTAAAATGCTGATGCTGACCAAGGTGACACACAAAGTGGGGATAAATTCAAATTGAAAAGGGATGGTTGCAGGAGAGAGACATATTAAAATTTGCCTCAGCAAAAGATTATATTGTTTGAATAAACTTCTATCTTGTAGTTTAAATAATTTGAAAGATGAATTGGACAAATTATTAGAAGAGAAGGCGCAAATAAAATGTAACCTTTTATTTTTAAGGGTGTTGCATAAGCTTACATGCTGATAATTTTAAATTGTACACAGTACAATAAATTATGGAGAGAGAGAGAAACAAAAACATATCTAAGACATCAAATTAGAATAAATTAGAACACGAACTGTGTTTCTTAGATTTATCGATTAGTCAGGGATGTGGGAAGGAGATTAGGCAGGGGAACAAAAGGGTACTCTTACGGAGAAAGACATCGGTACGGCGCAAATTGCAGCGTCTGGAAACTAGGGGCCTACAAGATCGCATCGGTATTTAGAGCTCACAATGGATTTGTGTCTGTAAATTGCACGTGTTCTCTGGTTGATTTTACCTGTTTTGTTAGATGACAAAACCCGTTTCTGGGGAAAAACCTTGCTATCTACCACTGAGACCGACTAACTTAGCCATGAAGTGAAAAAAGGATATTAAAGTTAATAGCATCATCGATGTGATTCGAACCGGGGCCTTTCCACCTAGTGTGGGGAGGATGGTGATGATACTACTGTGCTACACAGTCACACAGATTGGTGACTCTATTGTCAGGGAAGTGGGAAATATTTTGCACAAAGATATATGGAATAGGAGCAGAATATGACAGACAGGGGCAAAAGTTGATGACACTGTAGAGCAGATATCATCTTTTAAGGGCACAAAGGGTGATACTGTTATCCGTTGGCACTAATGATATTAAGAGTAGATCTGAGAACTCACTCAACAAGTAAGGGGAAAATAATGGAGTCACTGGTTAAGGAAGCACTGCAGGGTCATCTAGACAGGACTGCAGTAATAATTCAGACACAGAATGGGTCTGTTAATGGAAAGTCTTGTCTGACAAATTTGATTGGATACTATGATGTGGTTCCAAAGGAAGTGGATGCAAAAAATAATTATATCATGTACTTGGATTTCAGGAAAGCTTTTGATACTGTTCCACATGGAAGACTGCTGTACAAATTGGAGCGGTATGGCATTAAGGGCAAGCTGCTATAATGGATGAAAGGGTGGTTGAGTTAGAAATGACGGAGTGGTAATCAATGGGCGCTACTCATCGTGGACTCCCCCAGGGTTTGGTGTTGGCCCATTGTTGTTTTGTATATTTATCAATGATATTGATTAAGGCTTAATGTCCAAGTTTGCAGATGATACAAAGATTGGCAGGGTTGTTAATGACAGTATGCTATTTCAACAGTATCTAGAAAAGCTGGCCAGATGGGCTGAGAAGTGGCAACTGAAATTTAATATTGACAAACGCAAGGTACGGCATATGGGTAGAAGTAACCCCAGAGAAAAGTACCAACTGTGCGTTATTTCGCTCAGGATGGTAGAGAATGAAAAAGAACTGGGGGTAATTGTGTGGTCAGATCAGTAGCGTAGCTACCCTTTTTCGGGCTCGGAGGCAAAGAACATGTTCGGGCCCCTACTTAATTAATAAAAATTGCGAAAAGAGGAGACAGCCAAAGACGCCCGGTCCCTAAAGGGCCCGGGGTAAATTGATTTGCCTGCCTACATGGTAGCTACGCCACTGGGTCAGATATGAAGTTTTCTGAGCAGTGCATACAGGCTGCCAGAGGTCATAGGGTCGTCAATGATATACAGGAATTTTGCTAGTAGGGATAAGGAAGCGATTATCCCCTTGTATAACGCAATGGTCCAGCCACGCCTTGAGTACTGCGTACAGGTTTGGAGGCTTTATTTTAGGAAGGATGTAGAGTTGCTAGAATGAATACAGAGAAGGGCAACAAAATTGGTGAGGGGAGCGAAAGGATCCACTTACCAAGAAAGGCTTTAGGTCTGCAAATTGCGTCTGGAGACCAGGCACTTGCAACTTGATCTGATTGAGGTGTATAACGCCTTGAATTGTTTGAGCAGGTTCAATGCTGATCGGATTCTTTCTCTTGTTCAAATTACAAACTTGAGGGGGCATAAATTCAAATTGAGGACAGTTGTAGAATAGATGCACGTAAATTTGCCTTTTGACAGCGGGTAATTGATTGCTGGAATAAACTTCCAATTGATAACTTAAATAAATTCAAGGAAGAACTGGACAAACGTTTAGAGCAAATGGATGTGTGAAATGGGATTTTTTTTTGGCTGATGCTGTATAAGCTAGCTTTCTTGCATCATATACCTCTGCTGATGCTAAGTACATACTGGGCAATGCTGGATAAAAGTCACAAGTTAGGATTGAATTTGAACGTGTTCGCAATTCTGCCAAAGCGATAGGAGGGAGTGCATGTTGAGAGGCTTGTCAATTTGGTTCTGGGGAGAATGTGCATGGCTCATGGGGTAGGATTTTTTTGCAGCATGGTTTGTGCTTTATTTTGGCTGATTCTATATAAGTTTGCTTTCTTGCGTTTGCCAGTACTACTACTCTCTCTACTTTGAGCCATTGCTACTGAGACATGATTTTCGTTTTGCAACTAATAGTGGGAATGAAGTGCCTAATTAACTTTGGAATGCCCACCTGTAAGCATTCCAAAATAGACTCACATGCATTGCAAAACCTGAGTTTTTATACTTCGCCTGCGTGGACCTATATCTATAAAACATTGGAGAACGAGTATAACTAAATTATACCTTCATTTGATAACCATGGAAAAATGCAAAAAAAAAAAAAAAAACTCATAATAATACAGACTCGAATGTATCACAATATTAGGACGTCTTAATACATACGTTAAAAAATTTTAAAACCTAAATTGCAGCCAAAATACTAGAGAAAAACAATGACTAGATTCTGCACATACAAGGTACATTCAATAAGTTTCATTATTTTACTATAATAGTATATTGACTAAACAATTGGGCTTACTGACCTAGTAACTTTCTTCTTTGTGCATGCAGGCACGCACACTCTCTCTCTCTTGCTCTTCTACCTAAACTTTGAAACATTCTTCAAATTTTTTTTTAGCACATGCAGGGCCACTTCAGCATTTTCTTCAATGGCATCCACTGTAGTAAAATGATCCCCAAAGTCCTCATTTTCATCTTAAGGTACAGCCAGAAGTCAGGTGGTGCAAGATCATGGTAGAAGGATGGCAAGTGCAAAGTGTTAGTTGTCTGACGGCACCAGGAGTTTCCCCCATCTCCACGTTGTGTACTGTGTAGCACAGAACTCTGAGGCCAGAGATTTAAAAAGTGTGTGGGGAATGGACGGATGTGTACCGTTGTAGAAGGCTGGCAGTGGCAACTGTTTTTGCAGCCTAGAACTGCTGAACTGCCATCCATCGCTGTGACTGTGCATTGTCAAAGAGTAGGATCCAGCCATCTTTCCATATTTGAGGTTGTCTTTGCCTCACATTTGCATTCTTCCATTCAACCATCCCTAATTTATAGTAGTTTTCCCTTAATGCCACACTGCTTTAGTCTGTACAGCAGTCTTTTATACAGAAGTGTCCAAAGCTTTCCTGAAATCCAAGTATGATTTCAAAATTATTTTTTGCAACCAGTTCCTTTGTTACTGCATCATAGTATCCAATCAGATCAGTCAGACTGCCCTTTAACAATCCATTGTGACTGCAGTATAACTGCATTCCTGTCTAGACAGTCCTGCATTACTTCTTTATGCAGAAATCCATTATTACAAGTCAAGCTAACAGGTCTGTCTCATGTCACTCTTTGATTGTTTCTGAATTGGGAATACTGAACATCTCGTCCATAGGGACCTCTCCCAAATCCAAGGATGTTCTCATAATATGCTTTACCTCTTTTGCTACTTCTTTATATACAATTGGATAGATTCCATCATCCATCCCTGGTGCCTTTTTAACAAGTATGTGTAGCTTTTACAATTTCTCTCCCACTTTTCTCTAAATTATCACAAAATCATTTAGCTTACTGTTCTAGCTTCTAGAATTTGATAAATGTAAACATATGGTATCACCATTCCTAAAAAATATATCCTGTATGGATGTGGATGCAAACTAACTATTCAGTCTCTCAGCAACCTGAGCTGGTCATCAGCAGTTAAGCCATTCATATCTAGTGGACCAAAGTGATTCATCCCATTTTTTCTAGTGTATAGATAAAGAAATCTTTGCTACTTTTCTTGCATTCTTTTCTATACTTCTCATAATCTGCCTTAGCTTACCTAATCTACTTTATGACCTAACTACAGACTAGTTTATATCTATTCTAAGTTTCTGCACCACTGGTAATTTGTATCTGTCCCATGCATTTTTCTTGTCTTCCACGAGTCTCATCAGTACATCTGACATTCATTTAGGTCTAAGCTTTGAATACCATCTCTTGGTTGGTATAAAAAGCCTAGCAGCTTCTACAATTACTTCCTTGAATGCTTTCCATTTACAATTTGGTGGTGGTAATATCAACAATTGGTCCCAACTGTTGACGTTACCAACATCAAATACACCTTTGATCTGCAGGTTATTAATGCATGAAGTCACTGCTGACAAGCAGATCAAGAGTATGGCATTCCCTTGTTGCCTTTCTAACATGCTGGCATATAAAAACAGTCATCCAGTAAATCCACAAATTTCAGTCAGTATCTTTAAAAGTTAAAATCCCTTTATAAGACATTCTGATTTACTGGCCCACTCTATATGTCTGTACAATTTGTCGTTATATTATACTTATCACAGCCATTAGAGACCTACAGCACCATCTTACTATCACTTTTATTTTCCCAGAGCTTATGTCACACCAAAACAACTTCACATTGCACTAGCCACCCATGTCAACTAAATGCAATGGCTTAGATTTCATGTTTTAAACTAAGAGTATAATCTTTCTGCCTCTCCCCTTCTGTACAAATTATGCTCCCCATATTCAAATTCTGCATCTGTTATGCAGTGGCAGCTCATGACTCTGATGTATGAGGGTGCTGCTTCTTAAAGTTACATTAAATTGCCTTGGTTATAAGACATGTAGATATAGATGGTAATAATAATAAACAAGTTAAAAATACTACAAAATATTAACTGGACACTTTATCATTAACAGACTTGTGTAATCTCAAAATTTTATTTAAAAATAAAATCCATTCTTCGGTTCTTATTTGTTGAAAATAGATTAACTTTTTCATTCAAGTTTGGTGCACTGTTCAATTGGGATTGCTTGCTCTGCAGTTCCTTTGACTTGTTTTATTACCTCTAACAAATACATATTGGCAACTAAGCATTGACTCAACCACTGGGGACAAAATGTGGAACAGCATTTCCACATACCAGCGGGTAGTTGGTTGGTGAAACAGACTTCCATCCCTTGTTGTGGAAGTTGATAGCCTAAATAAATTTGAGGCTCAGCTGGACAGGTATTTCGAACAAACAGAGGGGTGAAATGGGAGTGGGTTGTTTTTTTTTGGCTGATTCTGCATAAGCTTGCTTTCTTGCATCATATGCCTCTACTAATGCTAATACGGTTAAATTTCAAAGTTGAAAACCATTTCGTGTTTTGATTAATTTATTATTGAAATGATTATTGGAAATAGAGGATGAGTATATGATATGCGGGACCAGTTAATAAAAAATATTATGTTGCATTGTTCTTCACAAAATTTCATATAACTCCATTGACTCTATATTTAGATTTAAAAAGCTGGGGGTGCTGTAGTTCTGCAGTGCCTACCAATGAGCCATCCCTGCTGTTATGTCTATGTGACATCATGCCTCCAATACCTCCACAATGTCTGCATTTAACGGCCAGTACTTCAAAAATCATCAAATTTATTATGAAAAATTAGAGAAATCCCAGTATAGTTTGTGGTCGTGAACATCAAAACCACCTAACTCAGGGTATTTGCATTCCAGGAACGTGTTCGATATTATCCAACATTAACAAAAAAGGCCAGAATGTTATTCTCACGTACGGTGTGCATCATGGCAATAAAAGTGATGTTTCAACCAGAGGGGGGGGGGAGCCACAGATCATCACATTTTACAATTCTGAGAAAGAAGGGAAACTGATAGAGTTGCTATGAATTGTGTGTTACAAATGATATCATCATCATAACTAACAGCAATGCTGTATCAAGGGTGGGACTAGGCATACACACAACACCATCTCCCTATCTTCACCCCTCCTCTTCATTCCCCATATCCACTATCATCTCTCAATTTATCTATCCTAATTTTTCTTAATCTCCCTCTGGGCCTCTTCCCCTCAACTTTTCTCTCCATCACATTCTTTATCAACCCTTCACCTCAATACATGTCCAATCCAATTTCTCTTGTGCCTATGATTATTTCAGTCAAACATGTCTTCTCACCCACCCTCCCACCCTTCTTAAAACCTCGTAATTTCTCACTTTATCAACCCATCTTATCTTTTCCATCTTTCTCCATACCCACATCTCAAAACTTTCCAAGTTTTATATCTTCCACAATCAATGTCACAATCACAGAGAGTGGTAATCAATGGACACTGCTCATCGTAGACTAATGTTATCAGTCGAGTCCCTCAGGGTTCAGTGTTGGGTCCATTATTGTTTTATGTATTTATAAATAATATTGATAATGGTATATCAAGCTTAATGTCCAAGTTTGCAGACGATACAAAAGTTGGCAGGGTTGTTAAGGACACTACTGACGGTATGCTGCTGCAACAGGATCTGGAAAGGTTGAGCAGATTGGGCTGAGAGGTGGCAAATGAAGTTTAACATTGACTACATATTGTACGTATATAGGAAACAGCAACCTCAGAGCAACATATCAACTCTGTGGTACTACACTGACAGTGGTAGAGAACGAAAAGGACCTTGGGTAATTGTGCAGGCAGATATGAAGTTTTCTGAGAAGCGCAAATGGTCTGCAAGAGTAGCTCATAGTGTTTTGTCAATGATATACAGGAATTTTTCTAGCAGGGATAAGGAGATGATTATTCCCTTGTATAAGGCAATGGTCAGGCCACATCTAGAGTACTGTATACAGGCCTGGAGGCCTCATTTCAAGAAGGATGTAGAGCTGCTGGAACGAGTACAGAGAAGGGCAACAAGATTAGCGAATGGAACAAAGGGGTGCTCTTATGAAGAAAGGCTTAAGTTTTGCGAATTACAGTGTCTGGAGACTAGGCACCAGCGAGGTGATCTGATAGAGGTGTACAAAGCCTTGAATGGTTTGAGCATGCTCAATGCTGATGGGATTCTTCCTCTTGCTCAGAATAATCACCTGAGAGGGCATAAATTCAAATTGAGGAAAGACAGATGTAGGATAGATGTGCGGAAATTTGCCGTTAGCCAGCGGGTGGTTGGTAGGTGGAACAGACTTCCATCCCTTGTGGTGGAAGTTGATAGCCTAAATAAGTTTAAGGCTCAGCTGGACAGGTATTTCGAACAAACAGAGGGGTGAAGTGGAAGTGGTTATTTTTTATTTATTTATTTTACTTTTATTTTTTTTTTTTTTGGCTGATGCTGCATAAGCTTGCTTTCTTGCATCAAATGCCTCTACTAATGCTAATGTCCATGTCTCTGCTCCATACCAGACATCATACCAGTCTTTCCCAGTCAATTCCTAATCTTCCACATAATATTTTTCTTTGCTGCTCAAAAACTTTTTTACCCATTGCTATTCTTATTTCTCTGCTGGTCTTTCCTTTTACCACCAATATTAGACTTCCCAAATACCTTATTACCTGTTCTATCCTGTCTCCTACTATTTCAATATTTAACTCACCTTTGTCTTCTCAATATTTATTAGGTCTTTATTATAAAAATTAACCAAACATACAATTCAATATATAAAAAATATATATTTAGAATTAAATTACATATAATTTAATATATAAATTAACTGAACTGAGGCTTTCTGCAGACACTGTCTTAACAAGGAATGCCGAAGTACTGGATTGACTGTCCAATGGTGTAATTGTTAGTAACTCTGGGTAGATCCCATTTTACAAAAGTCTAAAAATACTGCACCTAGTATGCTGAAGGTGCCCATCCAGGTATAAACCAATGTAAGCTTCAGAAGACATGTAGCATCCACATCACACAAAGGAATGGTAGCCAAACCACTGTCACAGGCTATGCAAGGTGGTAAATAAGTCTTGAACACTCAATTGCACCACTTTTATTATTGGAGATGTGGTGAAAATCATGTTTGGTCTTCAGAACAAAGCTGTTATATCCCTTCTCTTCTATTATGCACCATGCATCGATTGCCTTTTGATGGTATGATGAGCATCATGGTGAGATCTGATATTCCTTACACTTCAAAGGTACAGATTAAAAATGATTTGGAGGCCATCTCGTCCACCAGACAGAACCTAGTTATAACAATGCAGGAGACATCTGGACCACCTAATGCATAACTCTACTCAGCCAGCCATGACTGGAGGGAATCCAAGTGTGTGTGTGTGTAGGAACATTGATGAATCCACACTAGCAAGGAAAAGGGTATATTCTTGATGCATATACAGCATATCAAAAAAGTTCATAAATTTATACAAATGTTCCCCCCTCCCCACAACTTTTAACTCATCCACATTAACACAATGTGTAGTAATTAATGGAACAAATTTACCTGTAAAAAGATCTAAATCTCCTGGAAATGCCCTAATTCATTTCACAATATGTGTTAGATATCTATTAGGATTTATATTGATTTATTTATGTTAGGATATCTCAAATATGTCTATTTCCATCTACCATCAATGAACCAGATAGGTGACAGTACAATTGGCCAAGCCCTACTTATTTTTTTTTTATAGAACCACAATTATCAGTTGGTTCAGTGACTACAAACCATATTTATCTTATTCACTCTATAATTCCTTTTGCTTTGCTTGCAAATATGTCAGCTATGACATTTCTTCCAGAGACTTCCTAGTCTGGAATTTCCTCTTTTCGATTTCTACTGGCTTAAATCTCTTTATAGCATTCTGTCAACTTCATCTATCCTATCATTCATCTAGCTCTACAAATTACTCAGAACTTTTGACTTTCTTTCTTTCTTTCTTTCTTTGAAACTCAACATTCTCTAATCTAAATTTCCTAAAAACAGTCATTTTCCTCTAATTTTATTGTTAATAACCCTTGGCTGGCCATAATTTTCTAGTTACAGACTAAGCTGCATTTGCTATTACCAGGGTTTTTGCTATTACTAATGGTCTTGCATAACTTGTTCATTACATACTAGAACACCAGGTAATCCTAACCACACACCCACACTCTTGATCTTCTCCTTATCAAGCACTTCAAGGTACATAATTAATGTGGGCGGTTCTCTGGTTATCTCAGACCATCTTGGTGATGGTACCTTCTCCAATGAAACTTCTCCTCAGCTGTCTGTTGTTCAGCATTACAAGAATGAAAAAGGGAATGATCTGCATGATTTATATTCCTATTTTCCTTGGTTAAATTACTGTTTTAAGTCTTCTGATACTAATATTTTTCTCAGATTGTGTCAACAAAATTATTCTTTTAGGGATGAAATCCTTTACTTCTGTTCCACTCTAAACTCTTATCTTTTACTAATCCTTTGCTTAAATAAAGGGTGTAGGATAGAATGAGTAATAAAGGATTATTTTGAACACCCTAGCACATTTCCAATAAATGTGATAAGGCTGTTCCAAGATTGGAAGGTAGCATAAAACAACTGGCTTGTATTATAGTCTCCAGCTTCATTCTTTGCCTATATTAAAACTTACCACAATTGCAAAAACAGATATCAATCCAACCTTGATTTTGAACAGGCTAAGAGAGTAGAAAAGCTTGGCATGTTAGTCAAGCTTTCTGGTCTCCAGCCAAAGCTATTGGCTGCAACTTCTGTTTTATTACATCCTCACGAAATAAAACACCCACAGAGAAATGCAAGTGTTCCATTCAGTGCTTCCTGCGGTCTTCTGAAAAAAAGGCAATAGAAGAGTCCTGAACAATGTAATGGCAAGAAGTCTCCAGATCGTGCTGGGATTTCTCTACCTATTCTCAAAATGCTCCATAGCCGAATCTGTTTGGCGCTGCCTTTTTACTCTCTTATTCCACTAATGTTTCTCCTTCAAAATAAAGATTTGTTCACATCCAACTAATTCCTAGAACTGGTGAGAAATCTCTTAGTTCCAATTATCATTCAGTTGTAGTTACCTCAATTCCTTATAAAGTAATACATTATCCAACCAACTCCTGCACTATCTTAAAACCTTCCATTTGAACAACAGTTGCCAACATGGATTCTGTCATCGTTGATCCATCACTGATATTCTGACATTTTAGAACATAAAGCATATATGAAATTAGAACTGCCCTTATGTCTAGCATAGTGGCTATAACCACAGTTCTTTCACATTGCAGAAAGGCCTCAAGTTTGATTCCTGTTCAGGAACTATGTATCAGAGAAATGCAAATAACTTTTCTGAGCATTTTCACACCATGACTCTTATATAATATAATTGATATATAACATAATATCAATTATATAATATAATTGATTCTCACAACAGTATTCTTCCACAAACAGATCTGATAGAATTCCATCAAGTATATTTTTTCACTGATATTTCACTATTTTGTTTTACTTTAAACCTTTTAGACAGAAATTTATGTAAAGTTTAAATTTGAATTAGCAGCATAGCTATGTACATCAACTGATTTTAAGCTCATAATGGCTTACAAGAAATTTCAGGTACAGTGCATTTAAGTAGAAAATTGTCTTTATACATGATCACATGTATAACTGAATTATTGACCACAACTGAATACACTGAAAGACTTTAATGAGTCTATTATGTACATTCTTAACTTATACAATAACACCAAGCTTAATTAAGTGAATACAACATTCATTTAAGTAGTTACTTTCATATAATACATATTCAAGGCACACGGTCAGCAATGAAATTAACTTGTGTCTAGTCAAAGATAGGTATTTTTTCTACATTATTCAGCAATTTAGCTAGCAGCAGATTTCAGCATGTGATATCATTACTAAATTATTTAATATATGAATTAGTTTCCTGTAATAAAGCAGCTTTTGATTCTGTTACAGCCTTGCTTAAGAAGCACAGAAAATTATGCCACAAAACATTCCTTATTCCACATTTCATTACATGGTTATATTCTGTGTAGTAGATAATAAGCTGAAAAAGGAACTTCAAAAATAAAATTCTGGCATTTAACCTTCTCCCACCCCCATCCCTGCTTTGACATCTTCATTTTAAAAAAATGCCTTCAATTAAGTACTAAAATACTTTTTATATCTTTAATATTAAAAGTAATTCTGTTTCAGCTGGATATATTGTCAAAGTGAATCAGTTGATTTTAAAACTGAAATTACCTTCACACTGACTTCAATATTAGAATTAATGTACGATTATATAACATAACCAAATGCAATTATACAAATTCTGTAACAATGTTTTTTCATTAGCAAGTCTCTAAAATAATGAACTTGTATACCAAGGTTTTCAAACTTATGCTTATAGTTTTAATTATAAAAAGATTCTAATGAAATAACATTGTGGTAGTCAACACAGTTAACTATTATATATATCTTATTATTATTTTTAAGGAGTTGTATTAAAGACCAACTCAGAAAATAAAAATAAAATAACATGCTGCTACTTTTTTTTTTACAACCAAAATACAGAAAATATTTAATAACATAAAACACTGATTTAGATTAAAAAGCATGCTGAAATAAATATAAATTATTCATCAGTATCACTGCAGTCACTTTTCGTAAAGAAATAAAAAATAGCAAACATCTAGTTATCCCATGTGTCTGCTATATTTAGATGATATAACAGCTGTATTGGGAATGTCTCAAGTTTATTAATCAGTCACAACAGAGTTAACATTACAATTATGAGAAAAATTCAATGACTACTGATTTTATTTGTACACAAGGATGGGAGATTCTTGACTAGATGCAGATTTATACACATCAGAAAGTCCTTCATACAAACAAACTAGCAGCAAGAGGTATTTTGTACTAAGAGCAGAGGAATCGTGCCATAATGCTATATGATATTTGACTAAAAGGGAGGCAATCAATTGTCAAACTTCATAATGCTGACAACAAAAATGCTGAGAAAATTAAAATGCTGACAGAATCAAAACTTTTACCTCAAAACATTAAAGGGTTTGAAACTTTGGCTTCAAGTACTGCCATTATAGTTTTCTTAAAGTGACTAAAGTTTCTTGGTAACTGCTGATGCTGTATAGTGCAACACTGGAATTGATTTCCATCAAAACCAGAGTGAAAATAAATCATTTCAGTTTCCACATAATAATATTTGAATGGTGATAATCTAAGTGTATTCTTAAGAAACTTGGATTTATTACTTCATTAAACTTGTCAAAAACCTTCCATCATAAATTTTTTGACTAAATTGTTAACAACACACATTTTACATAAAATGCAATTGACTGGTACTATAACTTGCTATAAGCTCTCGCTATTTTTATCAGCTTGAACACCTTGATCAGTCAGCATTCTGAAATCACCAAACTAATTTTTCTTCTCCATTCATCTCTTCTGTTTTTGTTCTCAAGAACAGTTTCCCCCTTCCCTGAGATTCAGAGTCTTTAAAAATCATATCCAATGCTAATAAATTGCTTTTATCTTCTCAATCCCCTGTTCATCCATAATACTAATACTATGAATGGATAAATTCATTAACCTTTTATGTTTGAGAGTGCCATCAAATTACACATAACAAAATACTTTAGAAAAATTGGTTCAATTTTTCACTAAAGTTATACATAACCAACAGCTTTTATACAATACATCCACACTTATATGTGATAGCCATCCACTTAACTTTTAAAGCATAAAATGTATCTAACAGCAACTAACTTTGTACCAGATAACAATTTAAGTTGTGAAAAACCATCATTCTTTTAGCAAAAAGATATTTTGAATTTCCAAATATATATCATGGGAACAGGCAGTATGAATGGTATGAAGCAGCTCTTCAAAAATTAAACTTACAAACTTATTGCAATCTTAACCTTTAGTTTTTACACATTAAGCTATATCTTAATAATAACTGGCCCGATACTCTTTGATGAGCCCCTTTATTAATTTTTCATAAAATGATTTTATAATAATTAACAGAAAAATTACAAAGCTCCCTTCCAATTAGTAACATAAGGCTTAAAATCAAGGTATAATCATAGAAGGAAGGCAACCAGTAATGCCAAGGGAGGTGGGAAAGGATAACTCCTTCCAATAATCAAAGGAAGGTGAAATTTTGAAAAATGTATAAGAATCTTACTAAAAGAATTGTAAAGTACAGAAGCATATACTAAAACAATTTTTGTAATTTTTTGAAATTTAAGTGGTACCGATTACTTATGTATACTAGAAAGCAACATACTTTAAAATGAATGATTAAGTAAACTTTAGAAGACAGAAATGCAAAAATATAATAAAATATGCACTTAATGGTAAAACCTAAAACAGTCTAAAATGAATGGGAAAAAATATGAAAATGATAAGAAACTAATAATAAAGGAACCAGGTGAGTGTCAAACAAAAAAAAAAAAAAAAACAGATTGAGGACTGATTTGGTGCAAAGACCCTATAGTTAAATCATTAATGAAGGGGAATAATTTCTTTAAAATCATTGTTACTTAATAAGATTTCTTTAAAATCAATATTACTTAATAAAGCTGGATATCATCATTCTTTTTTTTCTTGGTGATTCCCTTCTGATTCTTGTTCTCTCTCTCTCTCTCTCTCTCTCTCTCTCTCTCTCTCTCTCGGCGTCTCCATAGCCAGGTGGGCAGGATCAGCAGTGCGTAGCACACGCTTCTTGATTAGATCGGAGTTCGAGCCCGTGCCCACCAAACTCCTCTGACCATTTGGTCGTTCCGGAGTATAAACAGAAAATTTATTTATTTATTTATTTAAATACGGAGGATGCAGAAAGGTCAGGGAATGACCACCGCATATCCCCGGAGCAATATGGCCTTAGGTGCTAATGCTCCAAATAAACAAACTCTCTCTCTCTCTCTCTCTGGGTAATTCAGAATTTTTTTTTTTTTTTGGCTGGTGCAGCATAAGCCTTAGGCTTCATTGCACGATATGCTAATAATAATAATAATAATAAAGTTTTCTTAAACATCATTGTTAGTTGCAGCTGACTTAATAAGTAACAAGATTAAAGTCAAACCCATAGAAATTAGAAAAGATTAAAGTCAAAAGTTGCCATAAAAATTAATGCCCTTGTTCCTTCATGAAATAAATTCAAATGCAGAAGCAAAATTATGCATGAAAAGCTTTGTTCATTTTGTAAATAAAGTGCACTTAATAAACATCAGCAACATCGAATTTCGGAATCAACAATTGCAGATGAACTAATTAACCATTTCAAAAGTGTGTGAGGATAACTAACCATTATTAGCAAATACAAACTGGATTATTAATACACCTAGTGTTGAGTAACCAAAGTGAAGTGATGATCATATACTATAAAAATCACAACATTTGATATACTTCTTTATATGAAGAACAGGCAAACAAAAGTTAGCACTAGCAAAGAGAAGTCTCTTCATGTAAGGCATTGACCATATCTAAATATTACAGATGATGAAAAATTAAGCTAACAATAAACACTATTACTACATTGCACAAGATACCAATTTTTTTTTACACTAGATAAAATCATTATGTACAGAATAACAATGAAATATTGATAATGGCAAAGAACAACTAAGCCTGAATAACAAACAAGTCTGAATCTCTTATGTATCAGGTTTGTTTGTGTATGATTCCTTTGTAAGAAAGAGCTGCAATAATAAGTGTGTGTGTGTGTGTGTGTGTGTGTGTGTGTGTGTGTGTGTGTGTGTGTGTGTGTGTGTGTGTGTGTGTGTGTGTGTGAGAGAGAAAGAGAGATCACCTTACATGAGGACAATCAGCATGCACAGTTCCTTTCTTCTTTTGTTTCTTCAGTTTTTTTTATTAACAAATTTCTGATGCTAACTGTTATGGTTGTGTATATAACATTGTTGTTATGTAGCTGCTAACTTTTGATTTTTGTAATGCTAGAGAGCAGGTAATTGTGAGCAGGAGAAAAGTAGGTGATTTTTTGACCAAAACAGACAATTTGGAATTTTTTTTTTTTTTTTTTTGAAAAAAAAGCAGAGCCCGCAGAACCCTATTTCAGAAAAAAGGAGGTTTTTAAGTCCGCACTTTTCTAGTCCACACTGCACTAGAAATTAAATTTCACTAACATATACATTTTATATTAAAAACAACCATAGGACTGTTTGCCAGTACAAACTTTAGTGCTTTCACATATTAGGTTACCTAGAATTCTTCTATCAGTGGATTTCTGTTTTGGATTATCTGTCAGACATCAACTGATTATGATTACTTCATGAAGGATACTGCTGCAGACTTTGCAGCTCTCCAGAAATGTTGAGTCAAAGTTTGTTTATAACAATAGAATAATAACACTGCTGTTCATAGTTGGCTGCCAAGAGCATTACAAAAAGCTTTGCCAGAGAGAGAGAGAGAGAGAGAGAGAGAATTGAATGGAGGTGTTTTTTTTTTAACTGGTTCAATATTTCTGACACTCAGCATTGCTCTGAGGAATTATTAAAATGCCAAGAATAACTTGGAATAATTAGTTATATTTTGTGCTTTCCTTGTTGTGTACTTTTCAGTTCTCTGACCAAGGATCATCCATCCAAGGACCATCAATTCTTTCTTCTTTCATAATGGAGAATGGTAAGTTCTCGCACTGAAATGGCAGAACTGATACTGCCAATTTTTTATTTTTTTAAAACTCAATTAATTTCAATTTGGTTCAAAAAAACTTGTTCACCAAATAGTGGAATTAGATGAAAAACTGGCTCTCCAAATACAATTACATTCAAGTTAAGGTTAAACAATATTTTACTTAATGCTTCCAAAAGCTGAGTCAGGCAACTTGCTATCTATGAATTCTGTTTAGAGCTGGCAGGCTTTTGACTGCCATATGGAAATATGCTTTGGTCTTAGGAATTCATGACAGAAAGTCAGCTGGCCACCAAAGTAAGTCTGCAATTTGCCAAATTTATTCATAGTCATACAGCTTTTGCTATGAGTGTATTAAATATTTGAAATTGTAAAACTTCACTAGATTGTATCACCATACAAATCACCCATTGAGGTGATTTTTATGTGATACAATAGAACTGCACTAATGCTTTTTTTTTTTTAATTTTTTATACCACATATGAAAAAAATGTAAAGTTTGCCATGAATGTTGTGGCACACTACAGTTTATCAACCTGTTTTGACATTTATGAGGCGCCTCCGTAGCCAGGTGGGAAGGAGCAGCAGTGCGTAGCACACGCTTCTTGATTAGACCGGGGTTCGAGCCCGTCACCACCAAATACGGAGGACGCGGAAAGGTCAGGGAATGACCACCGCATATTCCCAGAGCAATATGGCCTTAGTTGCTAATGCTCCCAAATAACAACAACAAACTTTCTTTTGACATTTATGATGTATTATTTCTGTAGTCATTTCTCATTGGCTTTTTTATAATTGTCACTGACAAGAAAGGTAGCTTTTACTAATTTATTAACAGAGGAGGATGGAGTTTTGGCTCCTCTTTCTAGACTATCAGCAATAGGAGTTAGATAAGAAATTAAAATTTATAATTTATTTTATTTGAAAGTAAATCTTTAATGATATTACTTTTTAATAAACTTTAAGTTATTTTATTAAAGTTTAATATTTTTTTTATAGCTAACTGAACAATTATGGCAAGGTATTCTTGCATGTTTATCAGAGCCATATTCATTAATAAAAATAAGAAATTCACAGAATTTTTTAAAAATTCCAATTTTAACATAGTGTTACTATTTGTTGTGAAAAATAAAAAGACACAGATAACCTATAATTTTGCAAAAGGATGAAGAAACTATATGGTACCAACTATACTATGATCCTGAAACAGAGGCAGGATTCAAGCTGAGTCAAAATGATGGATTCTTCATCACAAATCTAGAGAGTTGGCAGCTATGATGTTATCAAATACATGAACATATTTCACATAAAAAATTATCTTAATTATTGTAAAATAAAGATCAATTTCTTGTTAAATGTAGCAATAGTATTTAATGTTATGTAATAGATTATGAACTGATGATGCTTTAAGACTTTTTATTAGTGAGAGGGTTTGAAAAATGAGTAATCTGCAACTTTATGTACTGGGATATCAAGAAACTAAATAAAAGATTTTTATTTGAGTTGCAAAATTTTACAATTTTATAACTCCTTTAAGAGTCCAAAACAATTTCATATTACCAGAGAGCTTTTTTTTTTTTTTTTTTTTTTTTTAAATCCTTAATTTCAAGTATCATAATGTAAAATGGAAAACCAGACACAGAATAAAATGAAAAAGTGGTAAATATCAAAAAATATGAAGTGAGAAATGAATACCGAATTTATCTGTTAATTTAAAAAGTTTGTTACCAGGTTACCAGATGCTTAATATTATCCAAACTGCTCATTTACAGGAGAACTCTGACAGTATAATATACATATTATTTAAATTTCTTTTCAATGAATTTCTTTATTTATATATTACAACTATCAAATACAACTTACTGGTTAAATAGTTGTGTATTTTGAAAATTAGTCACATATAACAAAATAGATGTAACATATAAACAGGTATGCATATAAAAAAGTAAAAATCTATAGTTCTACTAATATGTACATTTTTTTCCAATAAATTTTTATTACAAATGATCTACCATCACAGTGTTAAAAAATATCTCTAATTGACTCTTGATTATCCACAGATATATTATTCAGTTTATGGATTAACCATATTAAAAGCAGGAAAATCCCAAAAGCTGTTCTTTTATTAAAACAGCTCTCCTATTTTTTATGCCCTGAATGAGTTTAGTAATGTAGCCACAAACTGCTTTTCCAATTGCATCTACATATGTATTCATTTTGTCCTACATAACCTCTTTTGATTTTTATTTTCCCCTACATAACCTCTTTTGATTTTTATTTTCCCTTTCTTCAGCTTTGTTAATTTAATTTGCAGTATTTTTTGTTTGTTTATTGTTATATGTATAATCAAATTAATGTTGACAGTTCAGAATATACTATAAAAAAAAAAAAAAACAAACCAGATTACTGAAAATGTTTATTTAACAAAGTTTGAGGTGTAATCTAGTGCAGTCATATAATATGATACATTACATAGCAATGATATAATCTATTACAGCTACAATCATGGTATAAAAAAAAAAAAACAATGAAACAATAATGGAGTTTGCTTTTTGTTGTTTTTGGCTGATTCAAAAGCTACAGTGCTTACTTGCATCCTCTGCTATTTTTAAAAATAGCAATCAGAAGTGCATGAAGGGCACCATCCTCCACCTCACTTTTGTTTCTTGAACATACTTTAATTCAATAAAATTGGAATTCAAAACCATTTTATTTTCAAGTTATCTTTCACATAAAAAAAGAAATTGAGATGAGTGACCCACCTCTTCTAATTATCTTATCCCTCCAAAACTGGATAGGTAGATGAGCAAACAAGAATTGTGTCCATAGTTAACTTTTCAACTAAGAAAATTAGGATGTTTAGCTTACTGCACTTCATCTGCTTAGAGGACTATGATTACCAATGAGTGGAGTACAATTTCCATTATATATTATAAGCTAACATATTAAAAGGGGGACAGTTCAAAAAAATATGATCATAACTTTTTAATTATTTATTTAGCTTAAAATGCATCCAAATTCTGATGGTCCTCATTCAACGTAATGCATATAACCCAATGTTGTTACCATTATTTGAAAATTTGTAAAAATCTAGTAGTTTACATGTCCTTTAGAAATAGAAATGGCATCCTCCATCCATCCATTGTATTTATTTATTTCGAATGCATTTCTAGTCAGGATCCTTGGATTTGACTTGCTAATAGCACCCGGTCTTGAGACTGACTAACTCAAGATACTGAGGAGGAAATCCATGACTACCAACAGCTGGTCTCAAACCCCGCACACTCCACTCAGTACAGCCTTGCACTCTTGCTAACATGGCTACCAGGGGCCCATTCATTGTATTAAGATAATAAAGCCTCATCCTTTTTGTTTTAGTTTGTGATTTTTTATTTGTTTTTTATTATTTTTTTCCCTTTTTTTCATTAGTGTAGGAAAAAGGAAAGACAGACATTATAGGATTCCAGGTGTTGTTTATGTAACATTAGCATTTGGCATTAGCTTTTTGTTGGTTGGAATTGGGCACAATGACTACTTTGGTCATAGTGCACTATGACCAAAGTAGTCATTGGTCTTGAATGAACATATTATACAATAAACTGTATAGTTTATTGTATAATATGTTCATTCAAGCATGTCTTCACAGATTTATTTGCATGTTGCGAGGAAAAACTTTGTCTCTAATATAATTTTGAAAGGACATTTCCTGGAATGCTTGTAATACGGTTTACATGGGAAACAGGATAAATTTTGCAGGAATCCAGAAACCCAGACAGTTAAATTCAGTGTTGTACTTGCTTGATAGTGAATTGCATCACCTAATTAGTCCTGCAATAAACTAAATTTTCATAGGACTCACATATGGATTTAGCATTTTCCCTCTTTAAACTATTCTGCTCATTCTCCCTGAGGTTAGTTAAATATAGCAATCTCAATGAAGAGACATTTGTTTTGGTCTCTAATAAGATTTGAGCCTAGGTCTCTTAAAATGAGTAATATTAGAGAGTAACTTTTATATGGGATAGCACAATATGCTGGTACAATATTCCAAGTATTGTTAAAAAGTTAAGACTCAAACTTAACCAGTAATTCACAGCACCTTTATTTTCTTTGCATTGTTGAGAAAGTTGGAGATACCCATATGTATGGAGTGCTACTATTTGTCCTCTGAATCATAATGCTAAAATCAAGTCATATCTGCTGTTATAATCTTCATCAAGAAGTCATCACCACTCTCAGCAATTATTTTCATCTCCAAGCAGATCCCAATGTGCACATAATGACTTATGTAAATGGTAATTTGTATCATACAAATACTACCTAAAGATATGTTCATGGCTTATTAAAGCTATACACCAGTCTTCATGTACTATAGTAGCAACAGTATTGATGTTTTGATTGGTTACTGCAGTGGTTTGGATACCCACTGACTCAGGTCTTAATGTAAGACATAATGATGTAAACTAAAGTAACTATAAACATCTCTGAATTGATCATAATTCATGCAAATATGGTACTACACATAAATCAGAAATATTTGGAAGATTTTTTTATTATTATTTATGATCATTCTTTTTTGAACAACAAAAATTCCTTGATAAAAACCAATGGAGGAAATTCCATATTCTATGTGAAACAGCATTAAGATCAGGAGTGGTTGTTTTGGACTGTTTTTCGTGCAATGACCACTTCACATGAGCTTTCTCATTATTACGTCTATACAAGTGTGTTCACATGAAAATCTGTATGTTGTTTGTGACTGAAAAGCACAAAATAGATCATAAGGGAGGACCTATTCTCTCTCTCTCTCTCTCTCTCCTTAAGATTGACTAACTACAGTCTCAATTGAAGGGCCTTGAATAATTCTTCTAGTCTCCAAATGAATATGAATTCAGACTTTCCTAAATCAGTGACAACACCCTGAAAACATGTTAAGAAAGTGCCAATCTAAAAACTTTTTTGGAATAGCCTAACAGTGTTGGGCAAAATTTAGTTAGATGTGGAATTGAGCGAAGCCTATCATGATGAAATAATAACAGACAAAAAGAAAATTATGCCAGGAAATGAGGAAGTTGATTATTTGGATGAAGTGTATCTGAAAAGCTCAATTATACTATTGTTGCACTAGAAGAAAGGCTATGAAAATGTGAATGTTGAGAATGCACAAAACTTTAAAATACTGATGTAAAAGTGGCTTCATTATGAACAGTGATACAACCAAAACACATTCAAAATCATGAATAAAAGAAGCTGCATGCAGTGGAGAAGTGGTGGAGGCTGTTGTTCTGTTTGTGTGTTTAATGATGCTTGTACATATGTAGAAACACACACACTTTTTTTTTTTTTCAAGTGTTTGGAATGATTTTTGTCCCCTTCATTTCCTCTCCTATTTCTTAGATAATTAAGAGTCAGTGAGAATGGAATAATATTTCTCTGTTTTTTATTTGATATTTTCAATATCCATATAAAATATAAAAATAGATACACAAAAAAATTAAAGTGAAAATTCTTTGGAAGACAAACTGATAAAATATTATCCAGCTAAAGCAGGATTTATTTCAGAATAAATATCATAAGAAGACCTGACTATAAACATTTTAAAATTCTTAAGTATGTTCCATGGATAGAAAATTGGTTAACTTTTAATTATTCAAACCATATGTTTCTCCTAATCACAAATGTTTCATTCCACATAAAATGTTTTCAAATTATAATAAAAAACCTCTAGAACAAAACACTAACCTGCAGCAAAACCCTGAGATTATATAACAATTACTATATAAATTACAGTATGTCATGAATTTCTGAAGAATGATTACAGTTGATCTTCTTATGACAAGGCATCTGTAAAAAGTAAATGGACATTTTCAAATTCAATATATACACGAGGGAAATAAAACTGATATATATAATCCCAGGATTTGAGCAAAAGGAAGTCCTGGTTCATCAGTTACCAGTCCCAGAAAGATGGCAACTTCATGTAGCAGAGTAGCGTTGTAATAGAACAGTGTGGCAAGTGTCACAAACCCGAACTGGCTTGGCAGATGATGGCAAAGGCATGGTATTGTCAGAGCAAGCATTGCAGAATATCTCTCCACAGTGACGACAATGATGCTATATTAAATGATTAACATTCAACATATTAAGACTTTAAAATACTTATGTATATTATTTTAGGTTTCAAAATATAAGAGCAATGAAGCTCAATCCTTCCTACTTAAGTACTATTTGTAATTATAAAGATCTACTCATACCTTTTGATAGGAAAATTCTTCAGCCCAATGCTCACAACAAATTGATTCAATTAATACATTATGTGAAAGGACTAAATTTATAACACGATATTAAGCTTTTTAGAATATTGTTAATATATACAGGTTTCTTAAAAACTAATCTTGTATTCAATTTCCATTATCTACTCACTGCCAAAAGGAAGAACAAAGATGTACATCAACCCACCCAAAACTAAACCAACCAGCAATAATAGACTGGAAACTGAAGACAATTGTTAAAATTACTTAAAATATTTTTGACTAAACTTCTTTATAAGGGACTAGGTTATTTTGGTATGATCCGTGCTCACAAGAAGTAAAGTGACACTTAACAATATCCACTCTCTTATGCAATAAAATTAAATTAAAATTAGTGCTCCGTGACGAGATTATTTTTGTTAACCAATGCAAATAGTGCTATTTACACATGCGCATAAAGGTCCACGAGTCTGAATATGAGTCCATGTTCAGACTCATGGACCTTTGCCTCATGGACTCGTGGACCTTTACCTTATGGAACATGGACTCATGTATCACCAACTATCAAGAAACTCGTATATATTAACAATATTTTAAAAAGCATAATATCGTGTTATAAATTTAGTCCTTTCACATAATGTATTAATTGGATCAATTTGTTGTGAGCATCAGGCTGAAGAATTTTCCTATCAAAAGGTATGAGTAGAACTTTATATTTTACAAATTATGTATATTATTTATTTGTATAATTTAATAACAAAAACAAAGAAGTTTAATTATTCAATGCAGTGATCATGTGTGGTATCCATATCTTACCTTTAGTTTGAGTGATAAGAGAAAGGCTGAACAGGAATGAAAAGTGTCTACTTGAGGAATTCTGGCATTAGTATGTTTACAGGTTCCAGACCCCCATTACAGTGTTTCTCTACACAACAATATGAACAGATTTTTTCTCCCTCATTGTCTTGTCCTCTCTGTTCCACAGAGAAAAGTCAAGAAAGGTCAAGTCTCAAGCATGATTTACCTATTCATATAAAATTTCACTCCAATCAGCAATTTTGAGAGAGAGAGATCCTTTTTACCCATTTCCAAACCAAACAAATTTGGCAAATAACCACTTTTTCTAACTTTTTTTTTTTTTTTTTTTAATATTTAGTGTGGAAGTGTTAAAAACATTAAATTTGTTAGCCACCTACCAGCCAAATCTGGACCTTCCAGATTAAATAGGCACATCATGCTGAACATTGTTTTGAAAAACTGCTTAAGCTCAGCTGACGCACAGTTGACTTTATTATAAAGTTAGTATAACTTAAATTTATAACACACAACATGCATACTGTTTGTCACAATATATACACAATGTATATATAATTATGTATAATATAGTTATTTAAACTATAAAATGAAACAATATTTTTTTGCCAACTGGCTAAAAAGAAAAGCAAGCAGCTTGCACCATTCAAGTCAAACAAATTTTGTGTACTCAAATCTGAAATCAAATATAATGAAACTATTCAAAACAAATAAAAAACTTTTTTAATGATCTTCATCTTATCTTATCTTATGTAAATTTATAATGGATAAATTCTGCTAGATATGTCATCCTTAATTTCAAAAACATTTTAAAAATATTAAATTATACACAATTCTTGTGATTTGTTAGCTGAAATTTATAAAAGCAGAAAACAATAAGCCCACTAATTACTAATGTCTTTGTATTTCTGATTAGTTCAAATATCTCAGAAAATACCCACAATACTGCTTTTATTTAACTTTCCATTTACAAGATGGCTATTGTTGTGATATGAAAAATAAAACCAGAGACTGCAGTAGCCTTCCTTGCTGTTTGAATGAAATCTGTACTAAATGTCTGTTCATAGTAGACACGCCGCTGTGGATTTTACAACTGAAATGGACTAACATTTTATAAATATGGATGACAGAATCCCAATCTCTTTTAGAAAAGACTAAAAACATGCTCAAGTTTGCATTGCTATGAGGAAGAATAAGGATGAACAAAAATTTTACATATACTACCATACATCAAAATTCCATCTACTTCACACACATACTGGCTAACCTAGTCAATTTTTCATGAACATTGAGTTCTATTTTGGTAATAGCTGAAACATCATTTAACTAAAGAGTTATGAATTGGTTCTGAATTTAATCCATATCTATATTTCATTTCATTATCCTGCATAAGTACGATGAAGATAAACAATACCACACATCAGCAAATGAAAGAAAAATTCATTTTTCAACAGTGTTTTTCTCTTTAATGGAAACTTATTCACAATGTAGTTAATATGTAATTGCAAGGTAATCCCTAAACTGATACAAAAAAAATAATTTTCTCTTTTTTCTTTAAATGTGTTGATTAAGTTCAGTGTATCATCAACTATCAAATCACTGTTCTCATTTTGGTTATGAATAGAGTGAAAATGAAATTCAAACAACGGAGTGGTTTTAGGCACATTGAATTTTACAAATTTTGGGAAGCATTCGCTAAGTAATTCCATTAAGATATGTTTTTAATTGTGAATTTATGGAGATCCTGTCTAAAAAATTACATTTGCTTTATCAAACATTGATAAGGTAGACTGTCAAAATAACAGCACACCAAATAATGGAACATTTGAGCTAACGGCACACTGAGATCAGATGTTTACATACAGTTCACAATGTCTTGCAATGCCAAAAAAAGAAAATGGCAAGTCACGTGATTACTGTATTTGTTTATGTTCACCATTTTTAAAGTGAATTCTGTACTAATATCATGGATCATGCTGTTGTTTTACATTTATTTTAAATCACAAACCCCTCACTATGGCTCCTAAAGTTAATAAACCTCATACAGAGAAGAAAAGAACAACATTAAAGCTTAGTGACAAACTTGATATAATCCAAACTGTTATATTAGGGTCACCCAGAAAGTTAATTCATATGTATATTGTGCATATACGTATGTATATACCCATGTGTATTGTGTCTATAAACTGCATGTGTTCTCTGGTCAATCTGCCTGTTTTGTGGATGAACAACCCAAGGGGGAAAACCTTGCTATCTATGCCTGAGACCAACTAACTCAGCTGAGAGTGAAAAAAAGTCCATAAAAGTTTCTCGTGTCATCGACGGGATTCGAACTCAGGCCTATTCCACCTGGTGTGGGAAGGATGGTGATGATACCACTGTGCTACCCATGCAGACTAAACTTGATATAATAAAGAAAATAGAACAGGGTGTAAGCAGGAGTGTATTAATAGCAGAATATAACATTGGATTGTCAACATGTTTGTTTTTTATGTGCAGTTAATAAAATTACATTCTTAATCTCTCTATTTCTTATTTAGCCTCATTATTTTTGCATTAAATATATTAAAAATAAAACTTTCTAGATAACGGAAAAATAGAAATAACAGCACCTTGAACCCCGAAAGTGCCATTATTCTGAAAGTCTACTGTATCACACTAAAAAGAAAAGTAAAGAATATCTTGTTAATATTAGAAAAAATATATATAAACAAATATTCTTCACTAGATTGGAATTCTGATTTTTTTTTTTTTAACTGAAGATATATTTCACCCAGGGGCTAACATCTGGTGAGTATGGGCTTGGCACACCCAAGGTCCTGAGCTGGATATCATCATTTTTCTTTTCTTGGTGATTCCCTTCTACTTCTGACTCTTGTTCTCTCTCTCTCTCTCTCTCTCTCTCTCAGGATAACTCAAATTATTTTTTTTCGGCTGGTGCAGCATAAGCCTCAGGCTTCCTTGCCACCATATGGCTAATGCTAATAATAATAATAATATCATGATAATGATGATGATGATATAATAGCAATGTTCTTGTGCTACAATCAAATCCAAAATATGATTTTGTCTTCTTTGCATTTTCCCTATGCCTCTATTCCAGAGTTGAATTCTAATGTATTTTTTTCGTGCTTTGGAATTTAGACACACTGACAAAAATGAAGGGTTTAGAGTGACTACCTGCTCCCTAATGGTTCTCACTGATCTCATCCAATCTTGGAAAATTTTTGCCAAGAAAAGCCATTATTGGACATACACTGAATAGTCACCTTATGAGGGGATATCAAAAAGTTTGTACCCTTACATAGAAATAATAGTCCTAGAAAAGTGAAACTTCACAGGAACTTTAATACTTTTCTATGTACTCTCCATGTATAGTAACACATTTCTCTAGTCTATGGATCGGTTGTTTAATGCCTTGATCATAGAAGTCTGCACTTTTTGCCTGAAACCATGATTCCACTTCCTGAGACATGCTTTGACATGTCTTTAGTCTGGAGATCATACTGGTACACCCAGCATTCATCATTTGTCACCAACCAATCAAAAAAGTTCTCAACATCCACAGTACACAAATCCAACAGTTGGTGAAAACATTGCTTCTGCAAAGGCATCAGCAATCTCGGAACCCATCGTGTGGAAACCTTAGACAAGTGCAGATGGTCATGTAAAATGCTGTGGACAGACCCACAACTAATTCTCACTGTATCTGCGATGAAATGTATTGTCACATGTCTGTCACTCAGTACCAGCTGCTCAACCTTTGCAACCATCTCACTGTCTGTGGTAATGATGACCTTCCTTCTCTTAGCTCATCAAAAACACTTGTATGACCACACTGGAACTCCCGTTTTCACTTTTTTACAGTGTCATAGGATGGACAATTCTGCCCATACACAGCTTTCATTTCTTTGTCAATTTCCTGAGCTTTCTTGCCTTGCAAATGCAGGAACTTGATCACTGCTCGATACTCCACTTTGTCAACCATAGCGTCCTTCCTCAGATTACGGGCTCCACCTCTAGTGTACAATCACCTATGGGAATGAAATTTCACATGTTAGTTATTGAATATGTAGCAACTTATATTAAAAATGGCATCTTCTTACTGAGGTTTTTATCTAGGTCAGGGTACGAATTTCCTGATACCACTCATATTAGCTAAACCTACCTTTTCGTGAAATGGAGTGCTCCTTCAATAATAGCATCATGTGTTCATATCATGTGATATAAAGCAGATTGATGTTGTATGTGTACAATTTACACATACAACATCCATGAGATGGACAAGATGAAAGATTTAAGTAACTCTGATCATAGTTTTTAATGGACTGGGGCACACAGTGGCAATTGGCACCAGTCATGCTGATATCACTATCTCAGAAACTACAACCCTGCTGGGGTTTACATGTATGACCGTGTCTCAGATGTATCAAGAGTGGTCCAATAACCAATTACCATTCAGCCAGTGGTGATCTTGTGGTCAGAAACAGCTCATTGAAAAAAGTGGCCAATAAAAGCTGTCGAGACTTGTTTAGAGTAACAGAAAGGTTGTAGTCAGTCATTTAATAATTCAGTACAACAGAGGTAACCAAAGAGATATTTCAGAATGCACAACTTATAATATCTTGCCATGCATCAGGTATCACAGCAGAAGACCGAAGCAAGTTCCACTCCTGTCAAAAAAAAACAAGAAGATACAGTGGTCTCAGAAACACAAACACTGGAGGATTGGAATAACACTGTCTGGTCTGGAAAAAAAATCCTGGTTCTGCTGTCACTGATGGAAAAGCCAGAATATGGTGAAATCAGCACAAGCCTATAGATCCATCCTGATGGGTGATAAAAATGCAGGCTGGTGGTGGCAATGGAATAGGGACTGTTTTTATGGTCCCTACTGATCCCCTTGACAACAGTGGAGAACATTTGGATGCCACAGGTTACCTGGAAATTGTTTCTGACCAGATGCATCTCTTCATGGCTGTAAGTGGGTTCTTCCAACAGGATAATGTGCCATGTCATAAAGCCAGAATTGTACAGAACTGATTCCAGGAACATAAGGAAAAATCAGCCTACTGCAGTAGCCACCAGTCACTAGATCTCAATCCAGTTGAGCACTTGTAGGATGAATGGAAATGAGCTGTTTGGAATAAAAATCCACAATCATCCAATTTGCAACAACTGTGGGAAGCAGTTGAATCAATGTGAACCAGCATCCATCTATCAGAAATGGGATATATCACCAAGGGGGAGTCTTTTCTTGTGCTCGATGTAAGGAGTTTGAGGATATTAGGCATCGACTCAGTGTTGTTATGGCCCTTTATGAGAACTCAACAAGCTCTCAGTGACCCACATCATTGCTAGAGCTTGCCCTTGATCATCATGCAAGACAGTGGCAACCGACCAGACAGAATGCATTGGGTAACACAGAAACTAATTGTTGTCAGTGACTCCACTGACAGAGAAATTGGAAATATATTGTGCAAAAAGAAATAGTGGAATAGGATCAGAGTATGTCTGCCAGGGGGAAAAGTTGATGACGTTGTAGAGCAGATATCTTTTAAGGGCAAAAAAGTTGATACTGCCTATGTTGGCACTAGTGACATTAAGAGTAAGAGATCTGCAGACTTACTTAGCAAGTACAGAGCAATGTTTAAAAAAAAAAAGTCGAGTTAGGGTAAAATTTTAGTGTCTGCAATTCTGCCCAGACATGATAGGAGGAAGTATATGATGAGAGCCTTGTTCAGCCTGGAGAGAGTGTGCAAGGCTCATGGGGTAGAATTTTATATTTCTCAGCATGGTCTGTGCTTGTTAACAGGAACTGTTAACAAGCACAACTTCCACTACAACTGCTTCTACATGGATAAGATACACTTAAATAGAAAGGGTGCAAGAATATTTGCTGATGTTATCGAGGAAGTGTTAAGTGGGTCAAAAAATTGATAGCTTGAGGGGATACACAGACTAATTGATTAACAATAGCTGCATGCAGAGGTGAAAATGATTCTTGCACTGCTTCAATTGGAACGAGCAGAAGCCTGGAAAGCAAAGTGCTAGGGATTTCAAGGACTGCTGGAAGTTATTATGAAACAAGTAAATATATGGGCTGTGTTAGGGTAACTAAGAGGTGCATGCATACTTGCATGTACACCAATGTTAGGAGCATAATAAATAAGTTTGATGAATTTGAAATGCTGGTCAAGACATCATGTGCAGGTGTTGTTGCAATATCAGAGACGTGTTGTCACGCAGATATAAGCAGTTGTTGTTGTTGTTATTTGGTTTTTAGGAGCATTAGCAACTAAGGCCATATTGCTCCGGGATATGCGGTGGTCATTCCCTGACCTTTCCGCGTCCTTCGTATTTGGTGGTGACGGGCTCGAACCCCGGTCTAATCAAGAAGCGTGTGCTACGCACTGCTGCTCCTTCCCACCTGGCTACGGAGGCGCCCATATATAAGCAGTGCTGTAGTCGTAAAATTATCAGAAGGTATACTCTATGAATGTTACAAAAAGCAGAGTATACTGTGCATATCAGGCTAATCGAATTCGCTTCGGTTGCATAGAATAAAACGAGATTTTTCAGCATAATATTCTGTATTTTGGTAATCAGCATGTGAAAAACTTCAGATGGTCATTGAAATTAAATTTTAATAATATTTTTTCTTCAAATCTTTCAAAAACCAGACGATATACACTATTCACCTACCAAAAATCCATGGTGTATACCCGCATATACCCTCCACTACAACCCTGGATATAAGGGATGAAGAATTTGAATATGAGAAGTACAAGTATACAGAAAGGACAGGCAGAATAAGAGAAGGGAGGGGTATGCTATTATTTAAGAAGCACATAAAATCTACAGCAGTGCATCTAGTTGACATGGGTGGCCAGTGAAATGTTAAGTCAGTTTGGTGTGACATAACCACCAGGAAAGCAAAAATGAGAGTAGAAAGGTGTTGTAGGTCTAATGATTCTGATGAGTACAATGGATAACTGTGCAGAGGAACTGACTGGACCAGTAATTCATAATGTCTTATAATGGGGGATATTAACTTTCCAGACAGGATAGGAGGGTAAATGAAAGAGTTTTAGCTTTCATAAAGGCAACTACAGTGGTCTCAGACAGGGGACCAACTGATGATGTTACCATCAGCAAATTCTAAATGGGAAGCATTCAAGGAATTAATCATAGAAACTAGTAGGCTTTTCACTCCAAAATGCATGGGATGTACATAAATTATCAGGTGGCTCAGAAGCATACAGTAGGCATAAACTAGTCTGTTTTCAAGTCAGCAAGTGAAGGCAGATTATAAGAAATCTTTGGCAAAGGATGCAAAGACTTCTTTCTTATGTAAACTAAAAGAAAGGGGATGATGAATCAAATTGGTCCACTTGATATCGATGGTTTGACTGTTGATGATCCTGCTCAGGTTGCTGACAAACTGAATGAATATTTTGAATCTACATTGAGACATGAGGAATTCTTAAGGGAAGGGGATGCCAGAAGTTTATCAAACTCTAACAGGGAGCTAAATGATTTTGTAATAACTGAGAGGAAAGTGGAAAAGATATTGTTGAAGTTAAACATAAGAAAGGCACCTGGGGTTAATGGTATCTATTCCAATTACATTAATAGAGGCAGCGAAAGAAGTAAGCATATCCTTAGCATAATTATGAGAGCATCCTTGGATTCAGGATAGGTCCCTATGGAGTGGAGATGTGCAAATGTATCACCAATTCCCAAAGTGGGGGGGGTGACAAGTAATTAAAGTCCTGTTAGTTTAACTTCTGTTCCGGAGAAAATAATGGCATCACTGGTAAAAGAAGTAATGCACGATCAACTAGAAAATGTGGTAATTATACTTCAGACACAGAATGGGTTTAAGGAGAAATATTATTTGACCAATTTGAGTGGATACTATGATGTGGTCACAAAGGAACTAGATGCAAAAAATAATTTTGATATCATATACTTGGATATCAGGAAAGCATTTAATACTATTGCACATAAAGACTTCTGTAAAAATTGGAGCAGTGTGGCATTAATGGTAAGATGTTGCTATGGATAAAGGGATGGTTGAATGGGAGAAGACAGAGTGGTAAACAATGGGCACTGCTCTTCATGGAATAATGTTGTTAGTGGAGTCCCTCAGGGTTCGGTGTATGGCCTATTGTTGTTTTCTATATTTATCAATGATATTCATGAAGGCATATCAGGCTTGATGTCCCAATCTGCAGACAATGCAAAGGTGTACAGGGTGGTTAATTACAGGAATGACGGTATGCTACTGCAACAGTATCTAGAAAAGTTAGGCAAAGGAGTTGAAAAATGGCAATTGAAGTTTAATATTGACAAATGCAAATATTGCACATGGATAACAGTAATTCCAGATTAGTATACCAACTATCTATTACTATGCTCAGGGTACTGGAAAATGAAAGAGATCTGGGGTAATTGTGCAGTCATATATGAAATACTCTGGGCAATGCAGACAGGTTGCCAGGACACCTCATGTGATTTTGTCAATAATGTACAGGAATTTTACTAGCAGAGATAAGGAAGTGATTATCCCATTGTATAAGGCAATGGTCAGGCCACATCTTGAGTACTGCATACAGGTCTGAAGGCCTCATTTTAGGAAGGATGTATAGCTGCTGGAAAGAGTGCAGAGAAGGGCAACTAGATTGGCAATAGGAAAAAAGGGGTGCTTTTACCAAGAAAGGCTTCAGTTTTACAAACTGCATTTGGAGACTAGGCACCTGCAAGGTGAACTGACTATGGTGTTTAAGGCTATGAATGGATTGATCAAGCTCAATGCTGATGAGATTCTTCCTCTTGCTCAGACTGCACAATGAGGGAGCAAAAATTCAAAATGAAGCAGGATTGGTTTAGAACAGATGTGTGTAGAAGTTTTTGCCTTTAGCCATAAAAATCTAGCATTGCTGGATCAAACTTTCATCTGTTGTGGAAGTTGATAGCTTAAATAAATTCAAGGAAGAACTAGACAAACTATTAGAAAGAATGAATTGATGAAATGGGAGATGTGTTTTTTTATTGGCTGATGATGTATAAGCTTGCTTTCTTGCATCATTTTCCACTGCTAATGCTAATTAGTGAGTCCATTCTGATCCAAACGGAGGAAAGTATTTTAAGTATAAAAACCATATTCCACATCAAGACATTTGTGAACAAATGTCTGAAGAGGACTTTTAGGTTACATGATGGGATTCATTTGGGAATGCATGTGCTAATGCAAGAAAATTCATTTTTCATAATTTTTAAATTATGTATTTTCAGTTATAAGAAAATGTGAGCACAAAAAATTTTTTTTGTAGTTTACCTGCCAAATGGCCAAAAAAACATGAGTCCGCACTTTCTTAAATAAACTATGCTATGTTGTTGGCTCTTGGGGATGAACACAAATCTTGATGTGGGCCCCATTTTCCAAGGCTGTTGTCCACCAGCTAATGTAAAATCCCTTGCATTGCTGCTGTGAAGGGTATTCATTTTTTTTTTTAATTGAGTAAAGCGGCCCCTAGCCATAAAAATCTAGCAAATCCACTATACATATGGAAACAGTATACAATTATTAACAATACAAATCTCACATTCACATTACAAATCAACTATACTGTGCAATGATCCCCTCAGCTACAGCACAAAAACCTGGACAAGTAGACTACAACAGAAACCGATAAAGAGACACTGTACACAGATGAGCACAAGCATCACATCCTAGAGACTGATCATCACAACGAGCTGGACAAGTAGGCAACAACAGAAACCGATGAAGAGACTGTCCACAGATGAGCATAAGCATCACATCCTAGAGACTGGTCATCGCCAATAATATCCAAAAGATAAACAGTCCAACGAACAGCCATCTACCAGCAGTCAGAGAGCTCAACAGAAGTTACTCATATTAACCAGCAAAACCAAGCTGGAAGGTGTTACTGCAGGATCAAATTCAAGAAAAACAACAACTAAGGCTTCTTGCCAACTGTGTTGGAAGGAGCAGCAGTGAAGCATACATTGCATATATCACTTTTATATACAATAAAGATTATATATATACAGAAAGCACCAGTTATTAGAATCAGCCGCTTTACAGAATCAAATTTCAAAGAACCAATTCAAATCAATAAAATGCACTACACTTTCATTGTTTACTAGAGTCACATTTTCAGTTATAAGAATCAATTTTGAAAGCCTCTGTAATATTTTTCTAAAACACATTTCTGGAGGTCACACCCATAAAACAATAAAAACAATTTGCAGTTTCAGGTTTATTGGGCTTTTCTGTTAATGCAATTCTGTTAGTACAATAAATGGGTAGTAAACTCGATCTTATTGCATTCGGGATAATACTGATAGCTGAAATTCATGTGTTTTCACGTTATTTTGGTGAAATGTGTATCTCCTTCACTAAAATCTGTTCTTAATTTTTTTATCTCAACTTCGTCTCACTTGCGTGGGTCTTGTTAGTTCCAATTTGTGTGTGCCGAGTGCTTTGTTATCGATTGATGCTTATCTTTTTTACTGTTTTAAATTTTACTACCCAAAAAAAAAGTCAGCAACAGAGAGAGAGAGAGAATTTGAGTGTAAAAGATGTTTCAAATTATAGAAACGTACGATAAATTAAACTTACACAATACGTCTCAAAGGGAAGTGGCAGTAAAATTAGTAGTGCCTCAGTCATCTTTATCAAAATTATTAAAATCACATCACACAATAAACACTATTGTGATTAATGAAACCAGAAAAAGGAAGCATGAAGAAAAACGCCAAACAGTAGATGAAGTTCTATTAAGGTAAGAAAAATGCCAAACAGTAGATGAAGCTCTGTTCAAGTAAGAAAAATATCAAACAGTAGATGAAGAAAAATGCCAAACAGTAGATGAAGCTCTGCTTTGGTTCAAGCAGGCCAGCTCATTTAATGCATTAACATTAGTAAAGGCACATGATGAAAGAAAGCAAGCTTATATAACATCAGCCAAAAAAAAAAAAAAAAAACCCCTTCTCATTTCACCCATCCACTCACTCCAAATGTTTGTCTGGTTCTGCCTTGAATCTATATAAGCTATCAACTTCTACAATGACAGATGGACGTTTGTTCCAACAATCAACCACCCGCTGTCTAAAGGCAAACTTCCACACATCTATCTTACAAATGTCTTTCCTCAATTAGAATTTATGCTCTCTTAGGTGATTATTCTGAGCAAGAGGAAAAATCCCGTCAGTATTGAGCATGCTCAAACCATTCAAGGGTTTATACACCTCAATCAGATCAACTCATAGGTGCCTAGTCTCCAGACACTGTAATTTGCAAAACTTAAGCCTTTCTTCATAAGAGTAACCCTTTGTTCCATTCACCAATCGTGTTGCTCTTCTCTATACTCGTTCCAGCAGCTCTACATCCTTCTTAAAATGAGGCCTCCAGACCTGTGTACAGTACTCAAGGTGTGGCCTGACCATTGCCTTATAAAAGGGGATAATCACCTCCTTATCCCTGCTAGAAAAATTCCTGTATATCATTGACAAGACACCATGAGCTACTCTTGCAGACCATCTGCACTGCTCAGAAAACTTCATATCTGCCTGTACAATTACCCCCAGGTCCTTTTCATTCTCTACCACTGTCAGTGTAGTACCACACAGTTGATATGTTACTCTGGGGTTACTGCTTCTCATATGCAGTACTTTACATTTGTCAATGTTAAACTTCAGTTGCCACCTCTCAGCCCATCTTCTCAAACTTTTCTAGATTCTGTTGCAGCAGCATACTGTCATTAACAACCCTGCCGACCTTCGTATCATCTGAAAACTTGGACATTAAGTCTGATATAACATCATCAATATCATTAATAAATACAGAAAACAACAATGGTCCCCGATACTGAACCCTGGGGGACTCCCCAGGGTTCAGTATTGGGGCCAACTAATGTTCACTAATAACATTAGTCCACGAAGAGCAATGTCCATTGATTAGCACTCTCTGTCTTCTCCCACTCAACCATCCAATTTATCCATAGCAGCAATTGTATTCCAATGCCACACTGCTCCAATTTGTGCGGCAGTCTTCCATATGCAACAGTATCAAAAGCCTTGCTAAGATCCAAATATATGATATTAAAATTATTCTTTGCATCCAGTTTCTTTGTGACCACATCATAGTATCCAATCAAATTGGTCAGACAAGACGTCCCCTTAACAAAACCATGCTGTGTCCGAGCTATAACTGAAGTCTTGTCTAGATGATCCTGCAATGCTTTTTTAACCAGTGCCTCCATTAACTTCCCTGGAACAGAAGTTAAATCGTATTCTTGATCTCCTTTCCTGCAGATCCAGAGGAATTTTTAAAAATTGTGCAATAGTCGGGTTAGCCCTGTAGTACGACCCTGAAAAATGTCTTCAGATTATAAGTGCTTAACATGTTATGCACCAATCAATCGCAGCATTCTTCTTTAAAAAGCTAATGATTTTGCTGAAAAACTACACGAAGAGTTTAAGGCAATGTACGGATGGCTGACAAGATGGAAGGAGAGATATGATATTGTTTACAAAAAAACTTCATGTAGAAAAAGAGGATTCCAATAGTACTGCAGCTGAAATCTGGTTGAAAAACTCTTGGCAAACTGTGTTAAGCACTTATAATCTGAAGATATTTTAATAAAGATGATACAGGGTTGTACTACAAGGCTACCCCAAGACCATTCCATGATTTTTAAAAATTCCTCTGGGTCTTCAGGAAAGAAGATCAAGAATATGATTGCAGTTCTTTTAGCAAGCAACATGATGAGAACAACCAAGATGAAGCCATTAGTTATAGGCAAGAGTAAATCGCTTAGATGTTTTAAAGGAGTAAAACAGCTGCCTGTTGAATATGCCAATAATTCCAATGCTTAGATGACAGAGTCTTTATTTGAAGATTATCTTCATAAATGGGATTTGCAATTGGATAAGAAAAACAAAAAAAATTGCATAGGTTTTGGACAACTGCCCAGCTCATCCAAAGTTGACTTTCAAAAACGTTGAATTAGTTTTTTAGCTTTGAATACTACATCACTAATTCAACCTCTCGACCAGGGAATAATAAAAACCTTTAACCTTTTATAGATTGGATATGAGGTGAAGAATCATCCAATCTATAGATGAAGGTTTGGGAACATCATCTGATATCACAAAGCAGATAACTGCTCTAGATGCACTTCATATGACAATGAGTGCCTGGAATGAAGTTTCCAAAACCTACATTAGCAACTGTTTCAAAAAATATAGTTTAATTATTCATGATGGTCAACTAAGTCACGATACCGATCATGTTGAAAAGCCTGAAGACATGGGTGAACAGGAGCTTAATGACTGGATGGACATATGTGATCTACACGTTACTAGAGCTTTAACAGATGAAGAAATTGCCCAGTCTGCTACTGATAATTTCACCAAGGAGGAGGAGAAAAATGAAGATGAACCTGAGTGAATTCCAGTTACAAAATGGCAAACTCATGAAGCTATAGCCATCCTGAGGATAGTGTTGGAAGAAACTAATGCAAGTGAGCATGAATATAGACTGTCATACAATATTGAAAAATATATAAATACACTTTGTAGTGAAAATTTAAAGAAATCTAAAATAAGTGACTTTTTAAATTATAATCATATTACAAAGTGTTAAGTTTAATTGATATGTATATTAATTAAGCTATGTATGTAAGTATAAATTTATTTTTATTTTGCTAACCTGTGGATAATATTCTTCCAATTTTCACGTATCATTTAAATGGTAATAAACATTTAGTAATAAAGTGTAAATTTGTGCTTTATATCTTTATTTTTATAGCCTCTGGATTTTGCAGCTCTGGCAGATGCTAAGTTTTTATTTATATTTAGCTGTTTTATTGACTTAATTGTTATATTAAATTATTTTCTATATGTAGCTTTATAGCTCTAGTCAGAGACCTTTTACAGGGCCTTCACCAAGTATGCTCAAAACATTTTTGAAATCCACCGAAACTTGCAGAGACAGGCTCTTTAACCACTCCCTGTACCAAATCAATAGACTAAATATATAACTAACCCATTTCCCTCCCCACGCCCAGTGAATGGCAAAATCACTACATGACTGAACATACCTGAATTGACTCAGAAATTACTGGACTTTACCAGATTTGACACCCTCCCAGGGGACAATAGAGGTAAGAAAAAAACCAAATGTGACTGATGGGAATAAAGGCAGGCTGGTAATGTGCTCATCATAATATACATCTAATGAAAATAGACTGAATTCCCTAACTTGACAACACTCATGGAAAAGACTTTAAAGAGACTGGTATAGACATGCAGCCAGGCTTACTTGTCAGCTAGAAAAAACTAGTAAGCTACAGGTTTTTGAAGTATGCTAGTAGGAATGAATGAGAACTGGAGTGAAAGGGGGAGTGAATGTAAAGGTGAGCGTATGAAAGGAAATGATAGGAAGGGTGAGTGAATGATAATATATGACTCTGGTATGAGTGTGTGAGAAAGGATGAGTGCTGAAAGAGTAAATGTGGAAATTGAGTGAAATTAGTTGTGTGAAAGTAAAGGATGAGTGTGTATGTGTTGTTGAGCGAATGACTGGTGTCTGAGTGAAATGGGCTGTGTGAATGTAAGGGTGAAAAAGCATGTACCTGAAAGAGTGTGTGTTGAATGTATAAATGTCGAAGGCAGAATGTAAAAGTATGATAGAAAGTTTGTTCAAAAAATTTTAGTATAATTGTTATATAAATGTGTTTTTTTGTTTCATTGTTCAATTATATAGGTAGATAAATATTCTCCTAAATTTGATTATTTGCATGTCATTTAAATTATTTACCTGTTTAATTATTGCTTTGTTTTAAATTGACAGCATACATCCTGGTGTGAATGAGAATGATGGATGAATGGAACAAAAAAAATGTATAAAAACTATAAAATGTTGCCTTGAAATGAACGGTAAAAAAACTATAAAATATAAAATGTAAAAGAAAAAAAAAGAAAAAAAAAATGGTGTGTGAAAATTGAGTGATTGAAACTGTTCTATTCCATCCTCTCCACCACATAGACAGATGGCTGTGGGAACCTTATGGACCTCAAAGTCATCCATGATGTTTGCTGTTCCTAATTGGCATGGTGTGGGATGCTGACACTGGCCAGGATGGGACCTTCATCCCAAGTGTGATACTCCACCAACACAGCTCAGCTGCTGCCGTTAGGCCTTCCTAGCCATGTTCCCCTGCGTGGTCCTTTGCCCTACTCCCCAGGCAGGAGGGAGGTGACCTCTGGTCTCCTTCACTTTTCTCTCTGGTGGGGCTTGGGCCTGCTCCACTGACTTGGGGATCATCTTCTCTGTGGACACCGTATCTCAATCTTTTCCCCCAGCCTTGAGTTTCCCCTTCTCTAACTTACAACTAGCATCCGAATCATCTCTAAACTGTTTGAGCCCTACACCCAAAAACTTAATAACATCAAATCGCATAACTAGTACTCCTTTTGGCTGACTCCTATCTATAGCATTGTTTTTTTTTTTTTAGGTTCTAGCCACTGAAATCTCATGAAATTAAGTGGCAGACCTGCCTCCACAAGGCGGAGTGTGGGCAACGTTGAGTCCCATTAGGAGCCCAGTGGCTAAATGACCAGAGGAACAACAGTACACGACACTACACATATACAAAATCGATACACCATTAAACCTCTGGCATTGACAGTGTTCTGTTTAACACATACACAATGTATACTACACAGAGATGGGGGAACCTGTGGTGCCATCTGACATGAAACACATTGTAGTCAAGCTCCTTGGTTTATTTTGAATTTAGATAGCAATCCTGAAAGTTAATACTTAATGTTCGTAGATTTTACCGTTCGAAACTGCCATTGTTATATGATACAGAATAGTGTAATGTATATCCCGAACTTGACAGCATAAGGTTTAACGTAAAACCAGATAGCAAAATAAGTAGCACTGTATTAGAAATCTGTTAGCTGAATATAGTATTATCAATTAATCAGTAATATTTATTAATCTTATTAAATTTCATTGTTAATTAAATTGTACATAAATGGAATCATGACCCAGACTAGAGCAGATAAGCAATGTACACAGATTAGCAGGAGTGCTGTGGCTCGGGGGGAAACCGAAGGGGGCGATTCTCCAACGAATCAGTCTAAAAAAATAAATGAAATGTTTGCGGACCTTTCTAGAACAGGACATGATCTAGCCAAGGAGGATGTCTTTGCGTGTGCTAGGTGCAGAGACTGAAGAAATTAGGCGCCAACTCAGCATTCTGGTGGGCATCTATGAGAGTTTGAGATGTAGGATAGATGCCCTCGAAGAAATTAATATGAAGGGCCCATCAAGCTCTCAGCTGCCCAACTCAATCTCCAAGGCAGAATTCACACAGTCCTACAGGAACTAGTTATTATTGGTGACTATTGTCAGGGAGATGGGGAATATACAGGGTGTTTCAAAAGTGAGGGTCAATAATTTAAAAGTGAACTGTACAGACTACAATATGCAAAAAAAGCCAAGTAAACATGGGTCCTTAAGTGAATTGTTTTTGAGATATTGCACATTTCTAGTTGGGATCCACAACTGAGGAGATGAACTGTATAGAGTTGGGATCCACCACTGACTGTTTGTTTAGGTTAGATTATGTTCATTCTCTCTGTTTCCCCTCTCTCAATGCTCTGAGACATAGTAGGCATACTAGTACTCGTCAAAGGATAGTCAACATGGAAAGAGGTTACAGCAACGAAGAGTATGCGGACATGCGCTTCATGTATGGTAAAGCCAATGGTGGTGCACTCGAGGCTGCACGTTTATACCAAGAAGCATTTCACTGTGAAGGCAGCCCAACAGGCACACATTCATCAGGGTACATCAATGCCTTAGAGAACACGGGCGCTTTGCACATGGAGTACGAGCAGGTAGGCCAAGAAGCATAACACCTGAAGTTGAGGAAAGGGTGTTAGAAAGAACATCATATAACAGCTGTAAAATCCTGTGGTATTGAAACCAAAAATTAAAAATGCATTATCTTATGTTTAATAAAACCGTCCTTAGCAAAGGATTCACAGCTTTTTGTTAAACTAGTGCTCCCATAGTCAGTGGCGGATCTTAACAGAAAATGTGCATTATCTCGAAAATGGTTCATTTGCGGCCCGATGTTCACTGGGACTTTTTTTGCTTATTTTAGTTTGTACTTTTCACCTTTAAATTATTGACCATCATCTTTGAAACACCCTGTATTATGCAAAAAGGATAGATGGAACAGGACCAGGGTATATCTGCCAGAGGTGAAAGTTGATGATGCTGTAGGGCAGATATCCTTTAAGGGCACAAAACGTGATATTGTTGTATACATTCGCACTAATGACCTTAAGAGTAAGAGATCTGCACATTTACTTAACAAGTACTGGTCAATATTGAAAAAAAGTTGCAAGTTAAGGTTAAATTTGAAAGTGTCTGCAATTCTGCCCAAACACGATAGAAGGGAGTATATGATGAGAGCCATGTCAATAATTTCGGCACTGGAGAGATTGTGCAAGGCTCATGGAGTAAAATTTTTTTAAGCATGGTAAGAGGAGAGACTGCTTCTACAGGGATGGGATACACTTAAATAGAAAGGATGCAAGAATATTTGCCGATGCTACCAAGACAGTGTTAGGTGGGTCGGAAAACTGCTACCTTGGGGGCAATTCACAGACTAAAAGATTAACATTAGCCGCAGGCAGAGGCAAAAGTAATTCTTGCACTGTTTCTATTGTAATGAGCTGATGCCTAGAGAGCAAACTGCTGGAAATTTTAAGAGCTGCTGGGAGTCATCATGGAACAAGTAAATACATGGGCTGTGTTAGGGTAACTAAGAGTAAGAACAGGTGTGCCTGTATATTTTATGGTACACAAATGCTAGAAGTATAGTAAATAAATTTAATGAATTTGAAGTGCTGATCAAGACATCGAAGGTAGATATTTCTGGGATATCAGAGACATGGTGTCACACAGATATAAGCGGTGCAGAATTAGAATTTGGGGAGTACAATGTGTAAAAAAAGGATAGGCAGAAACACTAAAATCTAAGGAAGTGCATCCAGTTGACATGGGTGGACAGTGCGATGTTGAGTCAGTTTGGTGTGACATAAACACTGGGAAAATTAGAATTGTTATTTGGATTTAAGAACATTAGAAACTAAGGCCATATTGCTCCGGGGATATGCGGTGGTCATTCTCTGACCTTTCCGCATCCTCCATATTTGGTGGAAAATTAGAATAGAGTGTGTTATAGGCCTAATGACTTTGATGAGTACAACAAACAATTGTTCAGGAAAACAGAGCGGGCCAGAATGTCTTGTAATGGGGGATTTTAATTTCCAGATATTAAACTGGAACTTGTGGGTTGGTTACTCGCATGCTAGCAAGACTTTTGTGAATTTATTGGATGATTGTTTTCTACAGAAACACGTTCAAGGGGCAACCAGAGGGAGTAATACTCTTGATCTGATTATCAGCAGTGATTATTTACGCATTAAAAATTTGCAGATAAAGGAACAACTAGGTGACAGTGATCAGACTGTACTGATGTGGGATTTCCTTAGAGATGTAACTATCATGAAGGGTTTTTGTTTTCATAAAGGTGGCTACAGTGGTCTCAGACAGTTTTTAAATTCTATACAGTGGGATCAACTGATGATGTTAAAAACATTGAATTCTAAATGGGAAGCCTTCAAGGAATTAATCTTGGAAGCAACTAGGCTTTTCATACCAATTAGGAAATAGTGTTCAAGATTTAGACCTAAATGGAAGTTAGATGAAGTAATGAGGTTCGTGGCAGAGAAGAAAAATGTGTCGGATGCATATAAATTATAAGGTGACACAGAAGCCTATGGTAGATATAAGCTAGTCTGTAATAAAGTCACAAAGGAGGTTAGGCAAGCGAAGGCTGATTACAAGAAATCCTTGGAAAAGGATGCAAAGAAAAACAACAAAGACTTCTTCACTTATGTAAACTCTAGAAGAAAGGAGATGGTTGGTAGTTCAACTGTTGATGATCCTGCTCAGATAGCTGACAAACAATGAGTATTTTGCATCTACATTCACACATGAGGAATTCTGTAAGGAAGGGGAGGACAGAGGTTTACTAAACTCTAACAGAGAGCTAAATGATTTTGTAATAATGGAGAGCAAAGTGGAGGAGAAATTGTTGAAGTTAAACATAAAAAAGGCACCTGGAATCTATCCAGTTATATTGAAGGAGTCAGTGAGAGAAGTAAACAAACCCTTAGCCATAATTATGAGAACATCCATAGATTCAGGGGGAGATCCCCATGGACTGATAATGTGCAAATATATCCCCAATTCACAAAGGAGGTTCAAAGCATGACACAAATAATTATAGACCTGGTAATTTAACTTCTGTTCCGGGGAAAATAATGGAGTCACTGGTTAAACAAGTGATGCAGGATCACCTAGAAAAGACTGCAGTAATAGTTCGGACTGATTGATTGATTTTGGTTTTTTTATGGTGCAAGGGCAACTAAGGCCATGATGCACGAAGTCCACAATAGTTCCGACACAGATCTGATTGAATACTATGAAGTGGTCACAAAGAAATTGGATGCAAAAAATAATTTTGATATCATATACTTGGATTTCAGGAAAGATTTTGATACTGTTGCACATGGAAGCCTGCAGTAAAATTGGAGCAGTATGGCATTAAGGGCAAGTTGTTGCAATGGATAAAGGGATGGTTGAGTGGGATACAGCAGAGAGTGGTAATAAATGAACACTGCTCTATTGGACTAATATTATTAGTGGAGTCCCCCCAGGGTTTGGTGCTGGGCTCATTGTTGTATTGTGTATTTATCAATGATATCGATGAAGGTATATCAGGCTTAATGTCCAAGTTTGCAGATGATACACAGGTTGGCAGGATTGTTAATGACAGTAAAGAAAGTTTGCTACTGCAAAAGAATCTAGAAAAGTTAGGCAGATGGGCTGAGAAGTAGCAACTAAAGTTTAATATTGACAATTGAAAAGTACTGCATATGGATAGCAGTAACCCAAGAGAAACGTACCAACTGTGTGGTACTACACTCAGGGAGGTGGAGAATGAAAAAGACTTGGGGGTAATTGTGCAGTCAGATATGAAGTTCTCTGGGCAGTGCAGATGGGCTGCCAGAGCACGTCATGGAGTTTTGTCAATGATATATAGGAATTTTGCAGAGACATGGAGGTGATTATACCTCTGTATAAGGCAATGGTCATGCCACACTTTGAGTACTGCGTACAGGTGTGAAGGCCTCATTTTAGGAAGGATGTAGAGTTGCTAGAATGAGTACAGAGAAGGGCAACTAGATTGTTGAGAGGAAAAAAGGGGTGCTCTTACCAAGAGAGGCTTAAGTTCTGCAAGTTGCAGCATCTGGAGACTATGCACCTGTGAGGTGATCAAATTGAGGTGTATAAAGCCTCGAATGGTTTAAGCAGGCTCAATGCAGATGGGATACTTTCACTTGCCTGGATTAAGAACCTGAAGGGGCACAGATTGAAATTGAGGAAAGACAGTTGTAGAATAGATGTGCGGAAATATGCCTCTAGCCAGCAGGTAGTTGATTGCTGGAACAGACTTCCATCTGTTGTTGTGGAAGTTGATAGCTTAAATAAATTTAAGGCTGAACTAGACAAACATTTGGAGTGACCAGGTGGGTGAAATGGGAAAGTTTTTTTTGGCTGATGCTGTATAAGCTTGCTTTCTTGCATCATATGCCTCAACTAATGCTAATGCCAATATTTGTCAATTTTTGCTTATTTGCTGTTTATTAGAATCAAAATTCAAATTGTAAACGTGATCACTATAACCGGTCCTTACTATATATACTCACTCAATAACCTAAACTAATTTAGTTTAGGTTATTGAGTGAGTATATATATAACATTTAAGTGTTTTAGTATATATATATATAAAAAAACATTTAAGACTATCATACTTTGCGTCTTGCCACTGAGAATGGTTTGCTGCACTGTTTACAATTAGTAGCTTCTTTATCATCAGTCCATACTGCTTCTTTTAAAGTAAGATGAGTTTCCCGCAAATCATCTACTTGTAACTTTGATCTATAAAAAAATCAAAATAACATATTATAGAGCACTGAACATAAGAAAGGGTGTTATCTAATTACCTAGTTAAGTTATCTAGCTTGCTTGCTAAAAATATGCTTGGTGTATAAAAAACTAGTTTTATCGCACTTTCATGTCTCTATGTTATTTGAGCAGATCCAGCTCAATATGGTAAAGTACAGAAGAGATTTAAAACAGCCATTCCAAAAAAAAAAAAAACATGGATATTGTAAAATTCAATAGCACCAAACCATCACAAATTTTTTTTTACAAAAGAGGAGACTGGATCAAAAATTATGTTGCATCTTCTGTGGGTTCTCATTCACCCCTTGAGGGGCTGAGAATCCACAGATGATGATCCCTGGTTAGGGAAACCAATGGAAATGACAACTCCGGAAATGTACCAAAAAACTGAAAACCTGGTTATGTAAGATAGAAATATTAAAGTGTGTATTATTTCCAGAGAATGTAATATTTCTTGAGGGGTCAGTACTGACCATCCTCCATGGGCACTTAGCTATATGAAAGGTTAGCTCTTGCTGGCTGCCAAGAGTGCTCACAAACTGAATGAGTATTTTGCATCTACATTCACACGTGAGGAATTATTAAGGTTTGAAAATGGCAGCAGGTTATCAAATTGTAGCAGGATACTTAATGATTTTGTAATAACTGAGAGCAAAGTGGAAGAGAAACTGTTGAAGTTAAACGTAAGAAAAGCACCTGGGGTGGATGGGATCTATCCAGTTATATTAAAGGAGGCGGCAAAGCAACTAAGCAAACCCTTAGCCATAATTATGAGAGCATCCTTGGACTCAGGGGAGGTTCCCACAGACTGGAGATGTGCAAATGTATCCCCAATTCACAAAGGGGAATCGAAGGGTGACACGAGTAATTACAGACCAGTTAGTTTAACTTCTGTTCCGGGTAAAATAATGGAGTCGCTGGTTAAAGATGCATTGCAGGATCATCTAGACAAGACTGCAGCAATAATTCGGACACAGCATGGGTTTGTTAAGGGAAAGTCTTGTCTGAAAATTTGATAGGATATTATGATGTGGTTACAAAGGAACTGGATGCAAAAAATAATTTTGATATCATATATTTGGATTTCAGGAAAGCTTTTGACACTGTTGCGCATGGAAGACTATTGAACAAATTGGAGCAGAATGGTATTAAGGGTAAGTTGCTACAATGGATAAAAGGATGGTTCAGTGCGAGAAGACAGAGGGTGGTAATCAATGGGTGCTGCTCTTCTTGGACTAATGTTATTAGTGGAGTCCCACAGGGTTCGGTGTTGGGTCCACTGTTGTTTTGTATATTTATCAATGATATTGATGAAGGTATATCGGGTTTAATGTCGAAGTTTGCAGATGATACAAAGGTTGGCAGGGTTGTTAATGACAGTAATGGCAATGTGCTACTGCAACAGGATCTAGATAATTTGGGCAGATGGGCTAAGAAGTGGCAACTCAAGTTTAACCTTGACAAATGCAAAGTGCTGCATATGGGTAGAAGTAACCCCAGAGAAACGTACCAACTGTGTGGTACTACACTTAAGGTGGTAGAAAATGAAAAAGACCTGGGAGTAATTGTGCAGGCAGATATGAAGTTTTCTGAGCAATGCAGACAGGCTGCCAGGACAGGTCATGGGGTTTTGTCAATGATATATAGGAATTTTGCTAGCAGGGAAAAGGAGGTGATTATCCCTCTGTATAAGGCAATGGTCAGGCCACGCCTTGAGTACAGGTCTGGAGGCCTCATTTTAGGAAGGATGTAGATTTACTTGAGCGTGTACAGAGAAGGGCAACAAGATTGGTGAGGGGAATGAAGGGATCCTCTTATCAAGAGAGGCTTAAGTCTGCAAATTGCAGTGGCTGGAGACTAGGCACCTGCGCGGTGATCTGATTGAGGTGTATAAGGCCTTGAATGGGTTCAGCACGCTGAATTCTGATGGGATCCTTCCACTTGTTCAGATTACGAACCTAAGGGGGCATAAATTCAAATTAAGAAAGGACAGATGTAGAATAGATGTGCGGAAATTTGCCTTTAGCCAGCAGGTGGTTAATTGCTGGAACAAACTTCCATCTGTCGTTGTGGAAGTTGATAGTTTGAATAAATTTAAGGAGGAACTGGACAGGCATTTGGAGGGAATGGTGTGATTTTTTTTTTTTTTTTTTTTTGGCTGATGTTGCATAAGCTCATACATTTGCTTTCTTGCATCACATGCCACTACTACTACTACTACTACTACTACTACCTCTTGAAAAACAGACCAGGGCTCAAATTTGTGAGAAAAATTTATACATGCATGATGCAGATCCACAAGGGTTTCTTTCAAGGATTGTAACTAGTAATGAAAAGTGGATTCAATGATGGAAGCTGGAAACAAAGCAGTAGTCCATGCAATGGACATACCATGGATCACCCAAAAATTTCACGAGTCAACCCTCTGCCAGAAAGATCATACCATTTTTTGTGATATGGAAGTAATTCTTTTGACAGACTACATGCCACATAAGACAACAATCACTGGAGATACCTTTTCGGCTATTCTCAAAAATTTAAGAGGGGTCATGAAGACAGAGAACCCCAATTTTGGACTATGCTCATTCTAATTCCTGTTTCATGTCTGTGTATATATATTTTATGTATGTATGTTTTAATTTTGTTTTTAACTACCTTTTCAGTTTTTTGTGATGCTTTGTTACCTTTTCTTGAGGAAGGTCAGTAGAGTATCTGATTGAAACAAGTTCCTTTATATCTAAGTCCATATTTATTTATATATAAAATTCTTTAAACCAATGCAGAGAGGATGTTGAATTCAGTACTGCATTTAGCGACCTTTTGTAATGTGAACCAATAATCTTATATCAGTAAAGCAAAGCTTATTTAATATAAACAAAGTGCCACAATATTTCTTTATCAAGAAATTTTTTGTTTTTTTAGCAGGACAATAAATGTAGCAATTATGATTGGTAATTAGGTAGAGCAATATTTTTAAACCTTCTTTAACAATGGAATGCTTTGGAATGGACAAGTAATTGGTGGAGACCATAAATAGCATTCTGTATTGACAGATCATCAAGTCTATATAAACTTTTTGTTTATTCACTTTCAGTACAAAAAAAAAAAAAAAAAACCTTTTGTCTTCATGACTAGAAACAGAATATTCATTTTAATTACATCTCAAAAAATAATTTAAAATTTTATAAAATAGAGTATATTATATTTTTATTTCAGCACATCAGAATAACAATAATGTATATAAGTGCTCATTTTTAGTGGAATGTTTCATGGAACACTAGATGAAAAATGCTGAGATAAAGTAAAAGTCAATCTGTATTACATGGTATTTTGAGCCTAACATTGACCATATGTTAGCTTGTATGTGCCTATGTCAGAGAGCATGAACATCAGATAACTGTGAGAAGTAGCAATAAATTCAAGTCATTCATTACTTCATCTACATCTGATGCTATTCCATCATCGTCAGTGTGTATTGGTGGAGGAAGAGAGCTGGTCGGGAACAAAAATGGTTTGTGTCATCCTTAGCGGCAAAATAATCTAGCCAGCATCAAGAAGTGACATACCGGGTCAACACCTGGAATCACAGTATGGGGAGCTGTTCATCTCTGATCGTTATTGAAGACACATTGATGATAAGACATTAGAATGAAACGATTTTAAGGCTTGTGCTTCTGCCTGTTCAACACTGCACCCCAAAATACTTCCTAGCAGGCCAAAACCTATCCACATTTAATTTTCACATCCTGACAGCACCTACATGATGTGGTCATGCTTTCCTTGGCTGGTATGTTGTCTAAATCTGTCATTCACTGACATCCATCTTCCTACAACTATTGCCCAGTTCACAGCACAAGTGCAAGAAGCATATCCTAATGTTTATTAAAACTGCATTCCTTACCTTTCTGACAACCTAGCATGATGTGTGGCTGCTGAAATCACTGTTTGTGGAGGCTGTACTTCTTACTGATGAGCACTGCATTTTCATAAGTAAATACTGCTAAACTGATACAAACATAATTTTCTTGCTTGCACTTTTACCTGTCACTCCGTTTATTTTAAACTCTAAAATGCATTCCTATTAGGCAGGCCAATTTCAATTGCTAGTACTGTATTTTTCCTTTGTAAACTCCTATTTAACTCTGTTACTAGTGTCTTGCATTATATATTTTGTAGTTACAAAATATATAATGCATTTTTTTAAAAAAATTTTCAGCTTTTTTATAAAAAGATGTAAACAGTTGAATTTGTGCAATTTTTAGATGCTTATTTCAAATCTGTGATCAATTTTGCACTATCGTAATTTTTTTTTTTAAATAAAAAATTTAAAAAAAGTACTATCCATATAACAAAACGTATAGTTATTTAAAATATTCACTAGACAGCTTCAGTTAAGAACAACTGGTTACATAGGTAATACTATTCATCTAAGATCAACTGGATGGTTACCTATGAGAGGAAGGAAGAAATAATTTGTATTTACTTAGCTACTCGGTTTGTTTTTTTTTTTTTGTTCCTGGCCAGTACAGCAAAAGCCTGTGACTTCCTTGCACTATATGGCTATAACTATTACTATCTCATTAAATCAATACTTTATTTAGTGGTTTAACACAGATTCCTTTTACACATAGATGAATTTGGCCATTTTTAAACCTCTTTTGTGTTCATCACACGAATCCCTTTTCAAATGCCAACAGTAGTCTGCCAATGTTGCCTCATTTCCATCTACCCTAGTGCTTACCTCCCAACTTTAGTCTTTATACCTTGGTAAAACCCTTCACCCTGATCTTTACTCACTGCACCAAGATTCTGTAGAAAGTATTCAGGATGGCTGTGCAGTAAATGAACTTTCATAGTCATGTTGCAACATAGTTTTTTTTTTTTTTTTTTTTTTTTTAACTAGTAAGCATGTTGCTGACAATTTCTTTGTAGTACTTTGATTTGCAACCATCTCCCTCTTTATCTGGTGCTGCATCCTTGGTGTATATGAAGAAAACAGCAATTGGATGTGTGGCCTCTGGGTTTATGCCACACTGCATGCAAAGGATTTTCATCTTTCATTAACCATGAATGATAGGTAAGCCTCCAATTTTTTTTCTGAGATACAGAGATAGTGAAATTATCATCTTGTAGCAGCTCTTTGATTTGTGATCCATCACAAACATCAGTGTGGAGTTTAGCATCACTTATTTCAGGAAACTTTAAAACTATGCACTGAAAACAGCTTTCATCTTTATCTATTGCCTTAAAAAACACTTTCATTAGTCACAATTTTATATATAGCATTGGCATTCCATTTTCCCATTTATTTGTACACACAATTCTTTACATTTTATATACAAGAACTTACAGAGAATATATATATACAATTTTATATACATTAGCATTATCATTCTCATTATACCTATATATACAGGGTGTTTCAGTTAAACGTTTCAGAACTTCTAAGAGGGGTAGGGTACATCCTGACAACTCGAAATCATATAGCAATTTGGGGTCGGAAATGCTTTCCTGAAGCGGTGCTGTACACAGAAGCACCATAAAGAAAAGAGACCGTAAGTGAGAAATCGTTTTAATAATACATGAAAAGAAGCAAAAGGTACATGGATTAAAGTAAGTGTTCGAAGTTTCTTCCACGGGTTACAATGCACGCCTCACATCTCCGACGCATGGACATCCGAACATTCTGGAATACTCCAGGCGAATTTCGAATTTCTTCGGCAGCTACTGCGATTCTTGCAACCAGCTCCTCAGCATTGTCAACAGGGGTGTCATAAACTAGCGATTTCATATGACCCCAGAAATAAAAATCAAGACATGATAGGTCGGGTGACCGAGCAGGCCAACGCACGGGACCACCACGTCCGATCCACTGTTGACCAAATGTGACATCCAGGTAGTTACGAACATCTCCGCTATAATGGGCAGGGGCTCCATCGTGTTGGAACCACATTGTCTGTTGCGTCGATGCAGAAATCTGTTCATCTCTCAAAAGTTGTGGCAATACTTGCTGCAAAAAGATCAAGTAGATAGGTCCGGTTAGACGACACGGTAACAGGTAAGGTCCGATGTGGTGATCTCCCATAATATCGGCCCATACATTGACCGAAAATCGAATCTGTGCTGCACGACGTCGTATTGCATGCGGGTTCTCGACCGCCCAGATATGGTCGTTATGCGTGTTGCAAATTCCTTCCCTTGTGAAGGATTCCTCATCGGAAAACAACACTTCAGCAGGAAAAAGGGGATTTGTAGCACAAATCCCCTTTTGCTTCTTTTCATGTATTATTAAAACGATTTCTCACTTACGGTCTCTTTTCTTTATGGTGCTTCTGTGTACAACACCGCTTCAGGAAAGCATTTCCAACCCCACATTGCTATATGATTTCGAGTTGTCAGGATGTACCCTACCCCTCTTAGAAGTTCTGAAACGTTTAACTGAAACACCCTGTATACTATATTATATATGAACACGTGTGTGTGTGTGCGTGTGTGTGTGTTTTGCCTGTATCAAGGGTGGCTCCTAGGCCTTAGCCCATCTCCACCTTGCACGTCTGTGGTGGTGCAAAAACTCAGCAAGCTTTTTATCGCTTGTGTATGTCCACCTTGCCACCAGGGAGCAGCCAACACCCAGGCAGCCGCTGCCTGCCCCCAGGCACAAGCAGCCAAGCCTGGGTCTACTATTACCTTTAGTGCCATGGGCACAAATCCCACACCCACCGGAGATAGTGCAATACCGGTGGGTGCCAGCAATCTCGTCCCCAGGTTGCCCAAACCTGGAAACCAGCAAAAAAAAAAAAAAAAAAAACGAAGTAAATATTTACATATGTACAAAAGATAATAAAATTTTGACTCTAAATCCTAGTAATACAATTCAATTTACATATCTGACGAGTCATCCTATTTATATTTAATGGGATACCAACATTTATATTAACTGCTCAGCTGTCAGATTTATACTCGATTTTGGATTTGAGTTCTTAGTTGAAGTCTTTTCTTAAAGACCGATTCTGCAAAGGTCTGGAAGGTCTCAAAGTCTGTTTTGTTCTCAACTAGTATTTTCACGTTGTCCTCAGCTAGACCTGGAACCTGATTAAGTAGCAATACTCGATGGTCTGTATATTGCGGACAAAACAGTAAAACACGGATCCAGTCCTCCATTTGACCACAGGTGCAAAAAGGATCCGGCTCCAAACCTCTGTCGAAAAGTTTGGCCCTCAGAGATCCATGGCCTGTTAATAAATATGTCGTAAACATGCTTGGTGCAAACCACGAAACAGAAGGTTGAGTAGAAGCAAACTCAACATTTTCAATATACTTCTTTGTGACTTCGCCGTGCACAGACTCATTCCATCTACTTTGCCAAATACTAATCATTTCACTCCATAATCTTTTCCGTTCTGTCTTTAAGTTACTAACTGGGTCAGTTGTAATTCCCGTAATAGATACCTGCAGTCCTTTCTTATGTTTATAAATCATGCCACGGTATAAGATAAATAAATCTAAAGGCAGTTCTCCTCCAAGAATTTGGAGGGCATTGTTTGATACTGTACGAGGGACATTGTTTAGTGCCAGGAGCATTGTCCTTTGAATTGATAGTAACTTGTTTTTAATTTTCACCTTAACGATGTTCTGGTGCCAAATACCTGCTCCATACGAAACTATAGGCAGAAATATTGCTTTATAATATAGTTTCAAGGTCTTTTTATTCAAACCCCAGTCTCTTTTGGAGATTCTTATGACTGAAGCAGTAAAATTTCTAATTTTTTCCTTCAGTTTGGTGACATGAGGGAGAAAGGTTAATTTATCATCAAGAATTATGCCAAGATATTTGTTTTGAGGAACATAAGGTATCTGTAAACCATTCAGTCGAATTCTTGGTGGTCTTCCGTAATTAAAGTGGTTTTTAAATGTCATAAAATTCGTTTTACTCGGAGATATCTTGAGCTTGTTGATGTCAGCCCATGCCACCAAATCATCTAAGATGGGTTGAATTTTGTCCTCTAATACCTTACGTGACCTTCCTTCTATGGCAATCACGAGATCATCGGCGTAGGCCACCTTTAGAGAATCCTCGTGTGATTTCGTGAGCCACTGATCTAGTACGGCATTCCAGAGGAGAGGCCCCAACACCGACCCCTGGGGGCATCCTCTCGAAACCTGGGCCTTGTAAGACAGATGCTTTGCCTTGACCATGATGTATCTCTCATTAAAGTATGATCTCAGTACCCTGTACACATAATTATCACATTTAGCCAGCCTTAAAGACCTGAGGGCACTCTCCCACCAGAGGGAGTCGAAAGCGCCCTCAAAGTCCACAAAAATTGCCAAAACATATTTAGAAGATGAATTCTGGATAAAGTTCATCACCGTAAGAATAGCATCGTCAGTGGACCTCCCTTTTTTGAAGCCAAACTGACAGTTTGAGCATAGTTGGTTTTCCTCAAATTTCTTTAGTATTCTGGGAGCCAGAAGACGTTCATATAACTTTCCCAGATTAGCAAGTAAGGAAATTGGTCTGTAAGCACGGGGATCGGATATATTTTTCCCTGTCTTGTGAAGAATCTTGAGCAATGCCAATTTCCACTGATTTGGAAAGTATCCTTCCAGGAGGCATTTGTTCAAGAGATTTAGCAGTACTTGTGGGTAAAAGTTGAAAAACTTGACGATAACAAGATTCTCCACAAGGTCAATTCCGGGGCATTTTTTGCTGTTTAGTCCAGCTATGGCAGAACCCAACTCCAACAGATCGAAACACTCAATATCAGTTGAACCCGTGTACATACTGTTTTCAAGACGTATCTTGCCTTGCTCCAATGTATCCAACTCTGGAATATCTTTAGGGAACAGACTTGACACTATAGCATGTACCATGGAGCTCCAGTCCTCAGATTCTGCTCCGTTTATTCTTACTGTATTGTACACTTCTCCACAGATTAATTTGTTTCTGGAGATTTTGTAAACTAATCCCCACGGTTCTGAATTTCCAACCTGTTTGACAAATCCTTGCCAACAATCTATTTTAGCATTAGCTATTTCTTTGTGGTATCTCCTTCGAAGATCTCTATAAGAATCCTTGTATGCTTGAACATCCTGTCGAGACAGATGTCTGTGATTTTGATATTCCTTCCTTGCGTTCTGAACTTGCGATCTTAAATTTGCAAGATCTGAGTTCCACCAAGGGACAGGAGTTGTCTTGTTGTGTTTTTTCTTTGCTGCGTAATCCGTGGCCAGATACAGCTGGGTTTGAACAAAATCAACAATCTCCTCAGCCATTAATATATTAAGGGATTCGATCATTTCGGTCGTAAAGACAGCAGAGAGGAAATCTTTAAATTTGTTCCATTTAATAGTCTTAATGGAAAATCTCCTAAGATCAGTAAGTTGAAGGTCATCAACTCGCTGCCCAGGAAGAAGACCATAAACTATGGCACGGTGGTCACTGTTGATTAACTCTGGGACAACATCCCAATGAGAGATACAACAATCAATTTTGACAGAGGTCAGAGTAATATCAATGTTGCTTTCACCGTTGACGGTCGAAAAAGTGTAGGGTTTATTAGGCAAATTTTGAACAGTCCATGAGCAAGAATAACATCTTCCAAGGCCGAACCACGAGGGTCATTAAACCCGCTATGCCACATATTGGATTTTGCATTTACATCACCAGAAATTATCAAGTTTTTCGAGGCAAACTTTGTACATAATCTATCTATACTGTGCAGAGCCAATTGGAAGTCTTCTGACGGCGGGCAATAGAGAGAAACGATATAGAAATTTATAAATTTCGAGGAGACAAGCACACAGACTGCGTTCTGAGAACACTCACCAGAAATAGAGGTGACCACTAAATCGTTATTCAGAATGACAATAGCTGTCTTGGGCGAACTGTCAAGCGAGTGCACAATTCTTGCAGAAGTTGGGAAGCCCATTAGCTTAAATGCTCTACCACCAATTTATGCAGAGCAATAAGGTTCCTGAATACAAATAATATCCATTTTATTCTCAATTGCCGCCACCCTTATCTCGTCCATAGTTGCTCTAGCTCTTTGGCCGTTAATTTACAGGATTTTAATGCCTTGGTAAGAATAATTTACACTCAAAAGAGGATTTGGATTAGCCGTGTTATTCATATTGTGTTCTCTTTTCTGTCAATTCCACCGCTCTTATGTATTCGGGACAGCAGCTATCACGAACAGAATGTTGAAAATCTCGATTTCTCCTCTTACAGTTGGCACATTTTGGTGGCTCCTCTTTGTGCGTGCATTCCGAGACGACGTGGCCTCCATTGGCACAATGGCCGCACGAGACTGTTTTGTGCGAACAGTTTTGCGCTGAATGTCCATACCCCAGACAGCGAAAACATTTAGAAACAGCTGTAAAATGACGAAACCTGTGTGAGGAGAACCCCAGAAAAATACGATCATTTTGCATTATATATTTGTATATTTTTGGAGCTAATCCAATGACCCAGTTAGTAACACGATTCCCTGCACCAGAACTGAACCTGAAAGTGGTTCCTTGCCTCACCTCTTCCAAGCTACAGCCAAAGTCTTTCAAGTTTTTAATGTAGAGATCCTCTACAATGTCCTCTTTGGAATAATCCTTGGGGATATTGTATATTAGAACAGTGGGACGTTGCAAACGGGGTTTATCCATAGCCAGACCAATACCAGTCAGCGTTGTGGAATTGCAAATGGTTTTTGCATCTGTATAGTTCGTCGTTTTGACTAGAACACCATTGTTTCTTAACAATCTAATGTTTTTAATCTTGATATTTCTGTGCTCTTTTCTTATTGTGTCGGTGACCTTGTTTTTTATGTCCTGACCACTGGATATTGAACTGTCAGGTGAAGGCTTTAATATTATTATATTGTTAGGATCACTACTAACCGCACTTTTGTTCCTGGGTTTATCATATTCTATAGTTCTGGATTCAGATACACTTTTGTGTTCTTTAGTAATAACTCCTGAGGGGATAGTCCGATCAGCCGGACATTGTGCCCAAGTTCCAGTGTCTTCTCTAACAACGTCCACATAAGACGTAAGTTTAGGATCTTCTTTAAAAAGGCTTTCAAAAAGGTTTGCTCTTATTTGCAATTCCCCTGCCTTGACTTTTAAACGCTCATTCTCAATTATTAGTGCAGTAGTTACAGCCTCAAAATCTGACCATAAACCCTGGATACAATTAGAGGCAACCTTTGTTACCTTACTCGATTCGGATGCTAAGTATTCCCCTAGAGATCTTTTAATTTTTGTAATTGTATTATATACCCTTGTTGGGTCAAGAGGTTCAGAAAAATCAAATCCTTCCACAAAAGAAGTGTTTTGTGTCAAGTCAGACTTGGGCAAAGCTTGTTCCTTTTCAGGATTTTTATCTACTTCAGAGTATTCATGTACAATTTCTTGATTACTCAGAGAACTTAAGTTTGAGGTATCCTGTGCATCATGATTCTTACATACCTTTACTTCACTGAAATCCGAAGTAAGAGAGTTTTTCTTTTCATCAGTATTGGAGATCTGAACACATTTTTTGATCACTGTCTTAGTTTTGGCGAAGCTGGATGTTAGCAATTCCTTTTCTCCTTTTTTACCAACAGTTTTTACATTTGCTGTCTTAGCTATCTGCTCCCCAGCATCTACGTCAGTCCGTTTTGGGCCCTCTTTTCCAGCTTGCTTTAAAAAGCGCTGAGAAGCTGATTTAACTGGGAATTCGTTGTCTGAATCAGACATAATCGTGGTACGTTTTTTCCTGGCACTCTTAGACAGGAGTTCTGGTGCAGATTTAGCACTCGCATCTGAGTCCATAGTCTCAGACTCAGAGTTCTGAGAGCTAGGTATGTTTTCATCCATGGGATTGAAAAAAAAAAAAAAAAAAACACGCACAAGATATATTAATTAAAATCCTCTTCCCTGAAAGCGAAATAAGTTTATTTTGCTTTGTAGGTGAATTCGGTGGCAGGTAGCTTCTGCACAGCAGCTGGACGAAAAGAAAACTAGCAATACAGTGCTAAGATGAGTGAAGACTAATGAACATATGATATTAAGTCAAAATACTGCGATGGCGCTAGTAAATGTTTTCCGTCTCCATGACAAAATTCAAAAATGGAATATTTCAAGTCGCCATTATCATCCATACAAAGTCTATGGGATAATGGTATCTCTATGGGAGATTTCAGAGTTTTAAGTATAAGCACTGTGCAATGCAATGTACGACTATGAAATCAATTACTCAGTTTGTAATATAATCTCATGCAAATAATTCCACAACCTCACGGTCCCAACAACCAAAAATCACTATGCAATGCAATGTACGACTATGAAATCAATTACTCAGTTTGTAATATAATCTCATGCAAATAATTCCACAACCCCACGGTCCCAACAACCAAAAAATCACCTATGAACTCACCACAACTTTAACTTCTAAGAACACATATTTATACATAGGGGGGTTGTCAATAAACACATTAAATATCTCAAAAAGCAGGAGCACATTCACTATACATGAGCCACACTGGACGACACCTAGCGTGTATCCATATAGCATTGGCAGAAACACTTACTTTGCTCAGAGAAATAAGTGGATCACTGACATTTTTGCTTCCAGGTGCAAGATTAGTTCTTTTTTTGGCCAATGGCCAGCTTTATTTCTGCAGTCCAATTTTCAGAGAAAGCTGTGTGACCTGACTTGTACAAGAAGTATGGTTAGTACCTTTAAATAACCACAAATTATCTAATCATGATCATAATACTTCACCTTTTCTAACAAGAATTTCATTGTCATAGGTTCCTTTAATTGTACAGAAAAGACAATCAGAATTGTGAGTAATCTGTTCCCATTTTAACAGAATTTCTTTCATGCTCATCAGAGCTATGAATGATGAATCTCCAACTGGTGAAGCATAAGTAACACACAATTTATTGATTAAGCCATTTACATGATTACAGAACATAACGGATCCCTTCCCCCCACCATTTGGAGTAGAAAATAATTAATTATTTTAATAAAGAAGCAGGGTAGAATTTCAAACTATTAAATATTTTTCGCTGTGGCTATATACCAAGCAAAAGCACCAGATGCCAACAGATTCTTTTCCCTCAACCTGGAACAAAAGAGCTGATCTGAATTCTTCAGTAGATCCAAGTCCTGTAGCAGATCATTCAGTTCAGCACGTGTAAACTTTGTCTTCTTTGATATGGCTTTAACTTCTCCAGTACTTACTTAGGGAAAAATCAGAATCAGTCTTTGTTCAAAGTATCAAAGTTCTGAGGATTAACTCAAATTTGTTAATTTTTTACTGTGAAGAAAAGCACAAATAGCTGACAGCAGAAATTGATATCGTATTGCAGCTCTGTCCTGTAATAATGAATATGAAAAAATGGAAATCTGATGATTAGATGCAAGGGATTTTCATCTTCCATTAACCACTGTCTCACATTTTCAATGTACATACAACAGACACAATGTGGGACCTGTGATTCATCTTGGTCAGATCACATGGTTTGACCAAGACAAACCACAGGCAAATCAATTCTAACACTAAAAGAAAGCTGCAAAATGGTGTAAAATTTCCACATGTGCAGAAGAAGGAATCAGGATTGTTCACACACCAAAGACACAAAAATTACCTGAAAAAAAATTGTTACATTAATAATAATAGCAACAATACATATTAATGATAATCTAACAATAAAAACAACTAAAATAATCTAACAATAGCAACAATATATATTAATGATAATCTAACAATAAAAACAACTAAAACACTTTTTTCATCACTAGAAAATACAATTTGTATTATACTATATGTAACTGGGAGTATGGGTTAGGAGAGAAAATACAATGCTGTTTTTTGAAAAGTAGCATTTAGGAAACAAATGATAGTGGTTTTTGGTAATCCTGTTGGGTAGCAAGCTACTTAACAAGTAGCTACTTAAATATCAAGCTACATAATAGGGTTTGGTAATCCTATTAGGCAGCTTCGTATTATACAAAGGCCATGCTTCAACCAAATACCTCAAATTTTTTTCTCTCTCATGTGATATTGCATATAAAATGTAATGGTATTAAATAAAAATTTAAATTTTAGTGCTAACATCCTGCAAGTTATCCAGGTGGCAAGGCTGTTATAGTTTGTAATAATGGAGGATGACACTGATGTGCATATGAAGGTGTATGAATGCAGAAAACACTGACCCGTTGAGATTCATCAACATTTGAACAACTTTTATGAGGATATGATAGTTGATGCAAACACAGTGGGTTACAAGCAGTGGGTTACAAGTGACTGTGATGATGGTGACTTAAAGAACATGCTGAGTTCGGGCCATCTTTGCACTGCAGCAATGGCAGAAAATGAGGAGAGAATGAATAAACTGATTCGTGAAGACTGGATTCATTAAGATCCAGGAAATGTGTGCAAGAGTAAGAATGGGTTTTAATGCATTGAAAATAATTCTGGACAATCTGGGATACAGGAAACTGTGTGAGTTCCACAAATGCTAACACCAGATCACAAGCAGCAGGGAAAGTGTAAAGTTGTGCTGATCTTCTGGAGCATGAGACTGTGGGTGAAAATTTTCTTCACAAAAGATGAAACTTGAATATGACCACTATGAACCAGAGTCAAAGCAGCATCTATGGAGTGGCAACACAGATTCACCAATAAAAAAAAAGAATTGAAGGCTCAGCCATCCACCATAAAAACCATGTATTGTTTTTTGGGAAAAGAGAGATTATCCTTGTAGATTTCCTGAGACAAGGATACACAATCAATTCTGCTTGCTTTGCAGAGATACTGAAATAGCCAAAGACATGAATTGCAAGAATGAGGCCAGAGAAGAAAGGAAACATTTCTTCTTTGGCATGACCCAATACTGGCATCCTACCAAGGGAAACTGCTGTGTAATGAATTCAGGTTTGTCCTGTTACAACTCCCACCATACAATCCTAACTTTGCACCATAAAAATTTTACCCATTTGTCCCTACAAAGAATGGCCTTATAGTGAACACTTTACCAATGACAATGTTGTTGTGATGGCCATCAAAATGTGTCTCTTGGAGGTAAACAGCACCTTTTATGAGACAGGAACAGACTCTGGTTGATAATGAGCTAAACGTATATAAAGTGATGATGAATAAGTGGAAAAATAAACTTAAGTACCTAAAGACTTCAAATAAGTAATATACAATTTAAATTGGCATACCAATAGTGGTATCCAAGAAGGAGAATTGACAGAAATAGTTTTGGAACAACGTTCATATTTTGGCAATAATTTGTGTGGACGCATGTGTGCGTGCATGTGCATATATATAAGTTATACATTACATAAAGCTATGAATGATGACTTGACTAAGCTCCACAGAAATTAATAGCTGTATACATCTTTTCCTCTATGGTTTATGACCAGGAAGGTTCGTTCTCACTATATATTTTTATTTTGATGTTGTAGGAGTGTTGTTGTAAGAGTACTGTGATGCAACAAAACAAGCTTATATAGCCTCAGCCAAAAAAAAAAAAAAACCATTTCACATCCATTCCCACTAAAAGTTGTCCAGTTCCTCCTTAAACTTATTTAAGCTATCAACTTCCACAACGACAGATGGAAGTTTGTTCCAGCAATCAACTACCCACTGGCTAAAGGCATTTTCCATACATCTATTCTACAACTATTCTTCCTCAATTTAAATTTATGCCCCCACAGATTCATAATCTGAACAAGGAGAAAAATCCCATCAGAATTGAGTCTGCTCAACCCATTCAAAGCCTTATACACCTCAATCAGATCACTTTGCAGGTGCCTAGTTCCAGATGGCGCAATTTGTAGAAATTAAGCCTTCCTTGGTAAAAGAACCCCATTGTTCCCCTCACAAATTGTTGACCTTCTCTGTGCTTGCTCAAGCAACTCTACATCCTTCCTAAAATGAGTCCTCCAGACTTGTATGCAGAACTCAAGGCATGGCCTAACCATTGCCTTATACAAAGGGATAAACACCTCCTATTCCCTATTAGCAAAATTTCTGTATATCATTGACAAAATACCCATGGCCTGCTCTGGCAGCCTTTCTGCTCTGCTCAGAAAGCTTCATATCTGTCTGCACAATTACTTCCAGGTCATTTTCATTTTCTACCACCCTAAGTTTAGTACCATACAGTTGGTACTTTCTCTGGGGTACTTTGTGGTACTCTATGCAGTACTTTGCATTTGTCAATGTTAAACTTCAGTTGGCACTTCTCAGCCAATCTGCCCAACTTTTCTACATCCTGTTGCAGTAACACACTGCTATTACTGCATTAACAACCCTGCAAACCTTTGTATCATCTCCAAAGATGGACATTAAGCCTGAGATACTTTCATCAATATCATTGATAAATATAAAAAACAACAGTGGGCCCAACACTAAACCCTGGAGGACTCCACTAATAACATTAGTCCACGAAGAGCAGCATCCATTGATTACCACTCTGTCTTTTCCCACCCAACCATCCTTTTATCCACTATAGCAACTTGCTTTAATACCACACTGCTCTAACTTGTACAGTAGTCTTCCGTGTGCAACAGTATCAAAAGCCTTCCTGAAATCTAAGTATATGATATCAAAATTATTTTTTGCGTCCAGTTCCTTTGTAACCACATCATAGTATCCAATCAGTCTTGTCAGACAAGACTTTCCATTAACAAACCCATGCTGCATCTGAATTATTACTGCAGTCCTGTCTAGATAATCCTGGAATGCTTCCTTAACCAGTGACTCCATTATTTTTCCCAGAACAGAATTTAAACTAACAGGTCTGTAATTACTCGTGTCACCCCAAAAAGGGTGACTCGTTTGGGGTGACACAAATTGGGGATACGTTTGCACATCTCCAGTCCACAGGGACTTCTCCTCAGTACAAGGATGCTCTCATAATTATGGGTAAGCGTTTGCTTATTTCCTATGTCACCTCCTTTAACACAAGGGGGGGAATAAAAAAGTTTGTACCTTTACCTAGAAATAATAGCCCTAGAGAGGCAAAACTTCACAGGAACTTTACCTTTTTCTATGTATTCTTCACGTATAGTTACACATTTCTCCCATCTATGGATCAGTTGTTTAATTACTTGATCATAGAAGTCCACACTTTTTGCCTGAAACCAAGATTATTGATAATTTCCTGAGTCGAATCAAAGTGGCATCCACGCAATGGTTTCTTTATTTCTTGAAACAAGAACAAGTCTGATGATGCTAGGTCATGAGAATAGTGTGGGTGCTGCAGTAGTTCAAAGCCACAATGGGCACCAAAGTTGGTGGTGGCAACAGCAGTCATGTGAGCCGGTGCATTGTCTGACAGAAGATGGACACCTTTGGTTAACATTCCATGCCTTTACACATTCAAAGCATCATACAACTTTTTCAAAAGATTTCTGTAGTATTCTCCAGTAAGTGTGGAAACACGAGGTAGGTAATCTGTCAGGATAACCCCCTTTTCTACCCCAAAACATGGACAACATCACCTTTTTTGTAGATGGAGTAGTCTTTGCCTTTTTGGAAGGTGGGGAGGCGGTGTGCTTCACTGCTTTGACATATCTTTAGTCTTCAGATCATACTGGTACACCCAGCATTCATCATATGTCACCAACTGATCAAAAAAAAGTTCTCAAAATCTGCATTACACAAATCCAACAATTGGTGAGAACATTGCATTCGACATTGCTTCTGCAAAGGCATCAGCAAACTTGGAACCCATCGTACGGAGACCTTAGACACGTGCAAATGGTTATGTAAAATGCTGTGGACAGACCCTTAACTAATTCCCATTGTATTTGCAATGAAATAAATTGTCACATGTTTGTCACTCCGCACCAGCTGCTCAACCTTTGCAACTATCTCACTGTCTGTGGATGTTATTGGCCTTCCTTCTCTTGACTCATCAAAGACACCTGTACGACCACACTGAACCTACCATTTTCACTTTTTTACAGTGTCATAAGATGAAACTTCTGCCCATACACAGCTTTCATTTCTTCGTCAATTTCCTGAGTTTTCTTGCCCTGCAAATGCAGGAACTTGATTACTGCTTGATACTCCACTTTGTCAACATAGCATCCATCTTCAGGTTACGGGCTCCACCTCTGGTGTACGATCACCTATGGGAATGAAATTTCACATGTTAGTTACTGAATATGTGGGTGCCTCCGTAGCCAGGTGGGCAGGAGCAGCAGTGCGTAACACACGCTTCTTGATCAGACTGGGGTTCGAGCCCGTGACCACCAAATACGGAGGATGCAGAAAGGTCAGGAAATGACCACCGCATATCCCCGGAGCAATATGGCCTTAGTTGCTAATGCTACTAAAAAAAAAAAAAAAATCAAATAACAAATAACAAATACTGAATATGTAGACAACTTATATTAAAAACGGTATCTTCCTATTAATGTTTTATCTAGGTCAGGGTACGAACTTTCCGATACTCCCTTCTACATTATTGAATAGATCCCATCCACCCCCACGTGCCTTTTTTATGTTTAACTTCAACAATTTCTCCTCCACTTTGCTCTCAGTTATTACAAAATCATTTAGCTCCCTGTCAGAGTTTAATAAGCTTCTGTACTCCACTTCCCTACAGAATTCCTCATGTGTGAAGGAATTCTGTAGGGAAGTGGAAAATACTCATTCAATATGTCAGCTATCTGAGCAGAATCATCAACAGTCAAACCATCGATACTGAGTGGACAATCTGATTCATCCCCTTCCTTCTAGAGTTTATATAAGTAAATAAGCCCTCGCTGTTTTTCTTAGCATCCCTTGCCCAAGATTTCTTGTAATCTGCCTTTGTTTGCCTAACCTCCTTTGTGATTTGATTACAGACTGGCTTATATCTACCATAGGCTTCTGTGTTGCCTGATAATTTATATGCATCTTCCACAATGACAACTGCATTTTTCTTCTCTGCCACATGTCTCATTAGTTCATATGACATCCATTCAGGCCTAAACCTTGAACAGTATTTCTTAATCGGTATGAAAAACTTAGTAGCTTCGACAATTAATTCCTTGAATGCTTCCCATTTAAAATTTGCTGTTTGTAACATCATCAGTGGTTTGTAACATCATCTGTATAGAATTTAAAAACTCTCTGAGACCACTGTCATTACCTTTACAAAAGCAAAAACTCTTCCCTTTACCTCTGATGGTAGTTATATCTTTAATTAAATCCCACATCAGTACACTGCAATCACTGCCACCTTGTGGTTTCTTTATCTGCAAATTCTTAATGCACAAAAAATCACTGCTGACAAAAGTCTTGCTAGTGTGTAAGTGACCAACCCACAAGTTCCAGTCAATACCTGGGAAGTTAAAATTCCAGATATTGACTTGGATATTAAGCCAACATGTTGTTTGATGATTTATGTTTTTATTAATTATAATAATCAAAATTAAGAAATAATGGGACAAACAAATATACCGTTCATCATTTAATAATCTTTGCCTATAAACAACAGAAAACGGAAAAGACAAAAATCTTTATGCATGTTCTTAGTTCTCTCATCTCATTTCATAACAAGTTGCTTTGGGACTGTGCTCCTTTCAAACATGAGAGGATTGGAAAATGCCAATTTGTGAAACCTGGCAAAACAACTGAGAAAAACAGCAAACTAAATTATGTGAAACCTCTCTGAATATCACAATATTTTAATAGAATGGGCTAATAAGTATAGTAATAGTAGTCAAAATATTTGGTAGTTAAAGTGTCCGATGATAAAACAAAAGTATCCTGATTGAATTATATTATATTGAACAGCCAGAAATTTAATAATCATGTTAGCTGATTACTCCTTTGTCATACTTCCTTTTTTTTTAACTAATGAATTCAACTACTGATTACTTCAGCATTTACAAAAAAAAATAGCTGCCAACTTTTGAATTTCAAAAAGCTGGAGATCAGACATTTGTATACTGGAGATTTTTAGGCCCAAAAAAAAAAAAACAACAAAAAGGTTTCTTTTCTGAAGAGGAGGAGCAAAACTGGATATTTTTCAGAAAAAAACAGGTTTTTTTAACATCCATTCTGTACTAGATATTAAATTTCACTGGTAAAATGCATATTTTCTAATAAAATATGGACACAGGGATTGCATGCCACACAGTACACCTTTAAACATTAGCTTACCTAATATTTTTCTGCCTCTGGATTTCTGTTTGGATATTCTATTAGACATCACCATGTTCTGTTTTCTTCAAGAAAGATTATGTTGCAGACTTTGCTCTCTTCAGAAATGTTGAGTCAACTTGTTGTTCATAACGATCACCCTGCTGTCTAGACTTGGCTGCCAGAAACATTTCCAAAGCTCCACCAGAAAGAGAAGATCTGAACTCAGTTTTTTCTTTTCTAACCTGGCTGAATGTCCAAACTCGCCAATGATATAAAAGTTGGTTGGATTGTTAATGACAGTAATGATGGTATGCTACTGCAAGAATATCTAGAAAAGTTAGGCAGACGGGCTGAAAAGTGGCAACTAAACTTTAACATTGACAAATGCAAAGTACTGCATATGGGTAGCAGTAACCCAATGGTAATGTAAGGAAATGACTGTGTGGGTAGTTTTACTCTCCACTACACTCAGGGTAATGGAGAATGAAAAAGACTTGGGGGTAACCGTGCAGTCAGATATAAAGTGCTCTAAGCAGTGCAAACAGGCAGCCAGGACAGCTCACGGGATTTTGTCAATGAGTCAATGATGTACAGGAATTTTGCTAGCAGGGATAAGGAGGTTGTTGTTGTTATTTGATTTTTAGGAGCATTAGCAACTAAGGCCATATTGCTCCGGGGATATGCAGTGGTCATTCCCTGACCCTTTCCGCATCCTCCGTATTTGGTGGTCAAGGTCTCAAACCCCGGTCTAATCAAGAAGCATGTGCTACTCACTGCTGCTCCTGCCCACCTGGCTACGGAGGCGACGATAAGGAGGTGTTATCCCTTAGTATATATTTGGTCAGACAAGCTGCTGGAACAAGTACAGAGAATGGCAACAAGATTGGTGAGGGGAACAAATGGGGTGCTCTTAACAAGAAAGGCTTCAACTCTGAAAATTGCAGCATCTGGAAACTAGGCACCTGCTAGGTGATGTGATTGAGGTGTTTAAATCTTTGAATAGTTTGAGCAAGCTCAATTCAATGCTAATGGGATTCTTCTTCTTGCTCACATTACACACTTGAAGGGGGCACAAATTCAAATTGAGGAATGACAGTTGAAATAGATTAGCGGAAATTTGCCTTTAGCCAGCAAGCGGTTGATTGCTGGAACAAACTTCCATCTGTTACTGTGGAAGTTGACAGCTTAAATAAATTCAAGGAAGAACTAGACAAACTTTTGGAGAGAATGGATAGGTTTTTTTTTTTTGACTGATTCTGTATAAGCTTGCTTTCTTGCATCATATGCCACTACTAATACTAATGCTTTCTCACACTCAGCACTGCTTTGAGGAATTGTTTTTTTAAAATAGCAAGCATTGCTTTGGACAAATTGTTATATTTCAAGATTCTTTGTACACTTGTCATTTCCCCAAACAAGGACAACTGTACATCAATTTTTTTATCCTTTTATAATAGCATCTGGTAGGTTCTCACAATGTAACTGACAGAAATGATGCTTCAAAACATCTATTGTATCATCTATTTATTTTCTTTAATGTCACTAGCAAGTACTGGAAACTTGTCCACAAAACATTTCAAGTTTGAAAATGATGCACTGCCAGTTGATGAAATGTATGCTACCTCAGCATTTATAAGAACATCATTTCCTTAATGAACAAAAGAACCTTCTTGTTTTAGACCCTCCATGACCTTGCCAATAGAAATGCCTAAATCAGAATCATGCATGTTGTTTAGCCTTTTTTGGTAATCAGTTTCTAAAATGGAAGTGGAAGATCTCAAAACTGTTAGTAAAACAAATTTGTAAATAACGTTCTTCAACATATCTAGGAGTAATGACCTCAATACACAGATGTAAGGTATGTCAGATTGAAGCGCTATGTTTGGATTTTAAAATGTTGGCATAACATTTAAAAGAAACAAGCAAATTGCTTTATTCAAGCCAGAAAAGCAAACATAAACAGATATTTTGCACAAGTGAGGATAATATGCCTAGAATTATCAGCTTGCTTGTTTAGGATTGCTTTTACCAGAAGTTTGCATTTCAGAAGTTCTTTTTCTTTAGTTCATCAATTTGTCCTCTTTCAAAACTTTTGGATTTTTAACTAGATTTGAAGATGAATCAGTACCACTCAACAGTAATCGGTTGTTGTACTTTTGAATTTAGTAACTCTGGAAAGTGTTTATATTGCTTTTCTCCCCTTCTAACCTCTTCTTTAAACATATTTATCAAGGTTACCAATGTTCTACCAGTCTAGTTACACATTTAGGCAAAGACATTGAAAATTTATGCATGCTTAAAAATCTTATTTATTTGGTGGCATGCACCAGTTGAAATTGTTTAAATCTATCTTTCCTTTTAGCATTTCATTATAGATAGCAATAAATTTCCACCAAGACTGAGCTTTAGTCAGTGAGATGCAGATAAAATTCGAGGGTGGTGGGGTTGTAGAGTTGAACAGATGGTGGATTTTTGGCTGCTGAAAACAGATAAGTAGTTTTGATATTTTTACCATATTCTTCATTAATTAACAAATTACATTGTGTTCTACAGAGATATTAATAGGCTTAGTAGCGTTCATTAGCTTATTTTTTAAATTTAACTAGTGATTTTTCTAAGTTATGACTCACTGCTCGTACCGGTGTTGGCGCCATTATTGTCCAACTTGCCGCCATTGTTGTAGTATACAATTGATATGAAATAGCATAACGCATATCTCAAACTGATAGTGTAAAGTATAACGTAAAACTCACTGTTTTACGTTATACCTAAGTTATGTTGTTGTTGTTGTTTTTGGTTTTTTAGGAGCATTAGCAACTAAGGCCATATTGCTCCGGGATATGTGGTGGTCATTCCCTGACCTTTCCGCATCCTCCATATTTGGTGGTGATGGGCTTGAACCCTGATCTAATCAAGAAGCGTGTGCTACGCACTGCTGCTCCTTCCCACCTGGCTACGGAGGCGCCCACCTAAGTTATGACTCACTGCTCGTACCGGTGTTGGTGCCATTATTCTTCAACTTGCCACCACTGTTGTAGTATACAATTGATATGAAATAGCGTAACATATATCTCGAACTGATAGTGTAAAGTATAACGTAAAACTAGATAGCATAATAAGTAGCACTGTATTAGGAATCTGTTAGTTTAGTAATGTATTATCAATTAATCAATAAAATTTATTAATCTTATTAAATTTCATTGTTAATTAAAATGGATTTAAATGGAAATCATGACCCAGACTAGAGCTGCAAAGCAATAGGCATAGATTAGTGGGAGTGTTATGGCTTGGGAGAAAAACGAAGGGGGCGATTCTCCAATGCATCACAGTCTCAAAAAATGCACAAATGTGAAATGTTTGTGGACCTGTCTAGAACAGGACACGATTTAGCCAAGGAGGATGTTTGTGTGTGTGTGTGTGTGTGTGTGTGTGTGTGTGTGTGTGTGTGTGTGTGTGTGTGTGTGTGTGTGTGTGTGCTAGGTGCCTAAAGTGTCAAGAAATTAGGCCAACTCAGAGTTCTTATGGGCGTCTATGAGAGTTTGAGGTGTAGGATAGATGACCTCGAAGAAATTAATATGAAGCTCTCAGCTGCCCAACTCAATGCCAGAGCTCAATCTTGTGCATCACATCAGTCAACACAGCAGCAATCTCCAAGGCAGAAAGCACTGGTCCCTAGGAACTAGTTATTGTTGGTGACTCTATTGTCAGGGAGACAGAGAATATATTATGTAAAAAGGATAGGTGAAACAGGGCCAGGGTATGTCTGCCAGGGGGCAAAAGTTGATGATGTTGTAGAGCAGATATCATCTTTTAAGGGCACAAAAGGTGATATTGTTCTGCACAGGTGATATTGTTGGCACTAATGACATTAAGAGTAAGAGATTTGCAGATTTACTCAAAAAGTACGGTCAATGTTGAAAAAAAGTTGCGAATTAGGGTTAAAATTGAAAGTGTCTGCAATTCTGCCCAGGCACAATAGGAGAGATTACATGATGTTGTTGTTACAGTGAAACTTCCCTTTAACGGACAGCCAGGGGGAACGAAAATGTGTCCATTAGAGAGAAGTGTCCGCTAACAAGAAATCTGAGGGAGAAAAAAAAAAAAAGAAAGAAAGAAAAATCGTTAAACGTTTAATGTAAAATTAAATTAAAATATATACAGATTTTGAACAATATTTTTGTAAATAATATACATACAATTGTGCTATGCATATTATGACTTTATCTTAAGAAAAATACATACAGTAATCACTTATTTTCTTCTGCACCTTCTTCCAGCTGATAATTTTGTTTTCAACATTTGTTTGGAGTGAAGAAACCATCGAAAGTCCTTCAGTATCTTTACAAAACAGTTCACGACAGTTTGTTTTCTAATTGCGTTTACTGAAGAGGAAATCCATTGAATCGCATCTAGGACGCTGATTTTCTTCGCAAGGTCACTCGCACATGTTACATCGTTCATGTTTGCAATGAAGATGTCTTAAAACACGTTTTCTGTAGTGAAGTCTAAAATTTTTTATTATCCCTTGATCCAAGGGCTGACACTGCAGATGTGTTTGGTGGCAGAAAAATGATTTGAATGTTGGAAAATTCAATGTGCGGGTGAGATGCAGCATTATCCATGAAAAGAATAATTTTTCTGTTTTGACGAATCATGTTTTGGTTAAAGTGACTTATCCATTCGCTCATGATATCTCGTGTCATCCAAGCTTTTTTATTAGACTTCCAGTCAACATTCAAAAGATTCAACTTTATGTCCTTGAAACAACGAGGATTTTGTGGTTTTCCTATAACAAGAGGTTGTTCAAAGTCTCCCAGCATATTTGTACAAAATAGTACAGTCAAGCGTTCCTTAGAAATTTTTCCGCCCTGGCACTTTTCATTTTTAAGACTCTGTTTTTTCAGGAAGAGCTTTAAAAAAACAACCCTGTTTCATCACAGTTGTAAATATCCTTAGCTTCAAAATCACGACATAAATCTTCCAATTTGACGGTCCACTCTGTTACGACCCCAGTATCAACAGATCCACCTTCACCACTTACGGTTTTCCAAGAAATTTTATGCAGAGTTTTGAACTTGTCTAGCCATCCCACAGAAGCTTTGAACTCATTTACTCACATAGATTTCGCAACCTCCAAAGCCTTTTCCCTAATAATAGGCCCATTAATGGGAATTTGTTTAGCACGTGCGCAACAAATTTGAAGTCCAACAATTTTCGGGAATGATTTTTGAACCTGATCATTTCCGTGTTGCCAAAATTGTTTGAGCAGTTCATTTTTTTCTTTAGGATGTCGCTTACCTGCGTCTTCTCGATTTTGAATTTTGCAGCGAGATTGCGAACACTATTTTTTTGCCGATCATACGCATTAATGAGTTCAACTTTATCTTTTAAAGTTAAATGTTTATGAGAAGACATGGTGCACTTCACACGACACTGAACAAAACTGAAAAGGCGAAAGGCCGACCAAATTCCCCCGCCCCCTGAACACACCGAATTCATCAGAAGTTTTACACGTGCCTTAAAATTCTTGAAAAAGGGTTTAGAACCGCGATGTAAACCTTGATAAAATTCAGAGAATTGGAAATAGAAAACACACAATTGAGGCAATACGTGGAAGAAACGTTCCTAGAAAAAGGGCTGTGAGCTCGCCCGCTGTCTGTTATGGGGAGATCAAATTAAGTGCTAATCTAAACGAAACAGTGCAGATTGCCTGTCCACGTCCGTTACAGAGAATGTCTGCTAGACAGAAGCTGCAAACACGTTAAAACCAATGGAGGTGAGTTGGGGAATTTGAAAATGTCCGTTGTAGAGAGATGTCCATTAACGAGAGGTGTCCGTTAGGAGAAGTTTCACTGTATTTGGATTTTAGGAGCATTAGCAACTAAGGCCATATGCGGTGGTCATTCCCTGACCTTTCCGCATCCTCTGTATTTGGTGGTCACAGGCTCGAACTCCGGTCTAATCAAGAAGCATGTGCTACGCACTGCCGCTCCTGCCCATCTGGCTATGGAGGCACCAGATTACATGATGAGAGCCTTGTCAATCAATTTGGCACTGGAGAGATTGTGCAAGACTTGTGGGGTAGAAATTTTTTCAGCATGGTCAGTGTTGTTAACAGGAGAGACTGCTTCTACAGGGATGGGGGCACTAAATAGAAAAGGTGCAAGAATATTTTCTGATGCTATCGAGGCAGTGTTAGGTGGGTAGGAAAACAGATAGCTTGGGGGGTTCACAGACTAAAATATTAACAGTGGCCGTGGGCAGAGGCGAAAGTGATTCTTGCACCGCTTCTGTTAGAATGAGCAGCAGCCTGGAAAGTAAGGTGCTGGGGATTTCCGGACTGCTGGGAGTCATTGTGGAACAACTAAATAAATGGGCTGTGTTAAGTTAACTAAGAGTAAGAACAGGTGCATGTATACTTGCATGTACACCAATGCTAGAAGTATAGTTAATAAATCTGATGAGTTTGAAGTCCTAGTAAAGACACCAAAGGTGCATATTGTTGGGATATCAGAGACATCGTGTCACACAGATATATGCAGTGCAGAATTGGAATTTGGGGAGTACAACATATACAGAAGGATAGACAGGACAGGAAGGGAAGAGGGGTTATGCTGTTTGCGAGGTGATCTGATTGAGGTATATAAGGCCTTGAATGGGTTGAGAAAGCTCAATACTGATTGGATTCTTCCTCTTGCTCAAATTATGAACTTGAGGGGGCATAGATTCAAATTGAGGAAAGACAGCTGTAGAATAGATGTGCAGAAATTTTCCTTTAGCCAGAGGGTAGTTGATTGCTGGAATAGACTTTCATCCCTTGTTGTGGAAGTTGATAGCTTGAATAAATTTAGGGCTGAACTAGACAGGCATTTGGAGTGAATGGATGGGTGAAATGGGAGGGTGTTTTTTTTTTTTTTTTTTGGCTGATGCTGCATAAGCATGCTTTCTTGCATCATATGCCTCAACTAATGCTAATGCTTAACGAAAGGCATGCAGCATACAAATTAATAAGATGACAAGGACAGACTATTACCACATGCTTTCGGGTTCTTCAGAATATTATATCCAATGCTGTATCCTACAGAGTCACCTTCCAATCTGGCATTGAGAGCAAGCTGCTTCCGATTTTACAATTTTTTTTTTTTTTTTTATTACAAAAGGTAGACACGATTAGATATAGTTTGGTTAACACAGATGACCATAATCAAAGTGATTACTGTCATCTGTGGTAAGTGAAAATGTCCCATTTTTCAAAGCCATCACTACCTTTTTCTCTTTCTGTGAAATTTCATTAAAAATGTCTTTGTTTTTGTTCTTCTACATCTAATTTTTCTCTGTTATTTAAAATGTTATGCTTATTCCATGTTGATTAAATTAAAATTCTACTATAGGGAAACATATTTCTGAACAATGTACCTGTTCTTAGCACAACTCAGAATTTACGTTCTATTACAAAAAATGCAAATAAACATTTGGTGCATGTGACATCACTGTCATCATGAAATCAACAAGGAATAAGCATAACACTGTTGTTATGCCCATTTGTTTGTAAATATCTTATTACATCACTTTCAAATTTGCAAAATAAAAAAAAATCCAATTTTAACATCGTTTTATTATTATTATTTTTTTTTGTGAAAAGACTGAGAAAAAGTTTTTGCAGAAGGGTATAGAAACTCTCTCACCAACTATATTATGATGGTGAGATTGAGAAGGGTAAAACCATGTGAATAAAAAAAAAATGGATTCTCCATCAATCTGGAGAATCCACAGCTATGAAAAATGAATTTGTGATAGTCCAGAATTATAAAATTAAAATTAGAAAAAAAAAATTCAGATTTTAAATTTTTTGGAAACGATACACCAATAAAAATTTTAACTTACTCTCTCAACTGAGTGCCAATTTCTTCCAAAGTAAGCTCATGTTCTGCACATTTTTTCTTCAATGTGCTATATTCTTCTTTCAGTTTGTTGTGTTCCTGAGAGGTAATTGTCAAAATAACATGGTCAATTAAAAGTTTAAGATAATTAGCACAACTATTACTATCCAGCACAGCTGATAAATCAGTAAAATATTATCTAACCCCCTCTTTCTGCATGGGTTGCTCAAAACTAGGCAAAACAAAAATGTACATGAAACATTTATTACCTAAATAAGTCTTCATAGCTATTAAGGAAGTTTAATTAGGAAGTTAATACTAATCACAAGAACAATGATGGCTTCTGCTTAATATCACTGCGTAGCTGGAACCTTTGTCCTGTCATTACCTTCTTAAGAGGTCCAAAGATGTGCCAATCACAAAGGGGAAATTAGAATATTAGGAGGATATTCATTACCTCCCACTTAAAAATTCATTACCTTCTATTTATTGTGTAGGAATACAAAGATGGGAGACAATTTTTTTTGGTTCACAAAGTCTAGATCAGTGCTTCTCAAAGTGGGCGATATCGCCCCCTGGAGGGCATTTGAATTATCCATGGGGACGTTAGGCATGAAAGGGGGCAACAGGAGGGAGATAGGCGATCAACTCTACCAGGTAACGAATCTTTACTACTAGCATACGTACGTTTCATAAAATATGAAAAGTTGAACGAAGAATTATTATTTGCAAGATATCTAGAAACGTATACCAAAGGCGAGTCTATATTTCAGGTTACTGAAAAGTTTTTTAAAGACAGGGAAATTCCACTTACAAATGTACTTGCTTGTGCAACGGATGGAGTACCATCAATGATTGGCCATTACAAGGGTTTTATGGCTTATTTAAAAATGCTATGCCAAATATTATTACTGTTCATTGTGTCATTCACCGTCAGCATTTAGTTGTGAAAAAACTTGGCGATCAACTGCACAATTCTCTACAAACTGTTATTACTGCTATAAACAAAATTAAAGCACATTCTTTGAATGATCATATATTTCGAAAGCTTTGTGATCAAAACAGCGAAGATTTTGAACGATTGCTACTTCACTCTGAGGTTAGGTGGCTGTCAAAAGGCAATTGTCTCAACAGATTTTATGAACTCTTTGATACTGTTGTCGAGTTTTTTTGAAGATAGGAACAACGACCTTAGTAATGAACTCAAGAAAATGAAAACTGATATTGCTTATCTTGCAGATTTATTTACTATATTCAACTCAATGAACTTACATTTACAAGGACAAGATGTAACTCTTATTAAGGCGAAAACTCAAATTTCAGCATTTATTTCAAAATTAAAGCTTTTTATGTGCAACGTAGGACAACGGGAATTGTATAAATTTCCAAATCTGTTGGAAATAGAGAAAAAGAAAAAATAGCTGAAAAAACTCTACTAACTTTTTATAATCATCTAGAAATGTTGCACAGAGATATGCTGGAAAGGTTCGTAGATCTCCTTAATTTGAAAATTCCAGATTGGGTTATAAATCCTTTTTTAAATAATGACGATGGTGAACGTTTTGTAGAAGAACTGATTGAGTTACAAACTGAAGACAAAATTTCAAAATTCATATCAGGAATTTTGGTTACAAAAGAAAATCCCTGACCATTATCCTGCATTGTGGGGAACTGTAAAAAAATTACTTATTTCTTTTCCAACATCATATTTAGTCGAAACCGGTTTCAGTGCCATATATCAATTGCTGACAAAACAAAGAAATTGTCTGGATGTTGTTAAACGTGGCGATTTACGACTTCTACTTACAGATATTAAACCAAATATTGATAAGCTAATAAATCTCCACCAAGCTCATCCATTGCATTAAAAATTAAAATATAATTAACTATTTCCATTAATACCATGACTTATTTATGTAATTAACTTTAATTTAAGTGACTATAACTGACTTTATTTATATAGTTGTAATTTTTTACGAAGAAGGAATAAAGTACAGTAAATAATTTTCTTTATAATTCACACACATACATGCAGGGCTGCATTTACATTTTTGGAGGCAAACAGACAAATATTCATTTCAGTTATTTAGCTTCACTTTATATTGGTGGGCTAAAAAAAAAAACCCTGGCAAAGGCTTTTTTAGGGGGGGGGGGCAGTGATCCAAAAAAGTTTGAGCAGCACTGGTCTAGATGCTTGGACTTGACTGCCTAACACAAATTTGCCAATGTGTTGCAGTACCTTCAAATGTTGGTTGTAGCAACCATGCTGATGGAAATAAATTAATGATCCATGATAATCAAACAAAAAACATCAAAATCACTGACTGCAACTTGCATACACTGGAATATCCTTAATGACAGGGATGCTTCAACTGTATGCTTCTGCATTTGTAATAATAACACCATGACTCATCTCCTATCATATCTACCTTGATATTTATTGATATCAAATAAGATATCACAGGTTTGTAGCTATCCAAAACATTACTTGTCTGTTTTCATGTAACCTATTTATGGGCTCTTCATAAATCTGCTTCACACAGTATTTGATAATATTGGGTTTGTTCTCTTTTTACACTAAAAAAAAAAAAAAGATTATATCACGTTGTTTTGATTTATATACTTTATGCTGGGTTATATGTGGTTTACAATACATCTGGAACATGAAAACTCCAACTGCCCTGTTTTGATGTTTCTATATTTCAGATGAACAGATGAACTCCTAAAGATAAAACTGATCAAGTCACATCAACTGTTTGAGGTTGGTTCAAAAATCCTAGTCCACACTCAAGATGCCATTAGTCAGAATCTCAAGAAAATTCTGAAATTTCAAATCACTATTTCCTTCAAGAAATGGATCAATATGAGCTATCAGCATTTGAAAGACTAGTTGTAACTGATATCCTCAGGGCTCAAAAAATGAGAATGCCACAACAATGAACCATACTATATCAGCTTATTCCATCCATTATTCATCAGCTATTATCATGCTAATCTCTGTATATCAGAAGATGTAATTGTTCTCTGGGTTTACAAGAATTGTAAAGATTTATATCATTTTCATGATTTGCGCTATTCAGTTGTATAAAAGAGTCAATGTCAGTCTCTCTCTCTCTGTGTTTTATAATTTGGACATTACCCTAGGATATGTTTGATGATTAATTCTTGTTGCAGTTAAGGTCACTCAAATCATTACAATAACTTTTTCTAATGATATTATAATTGATATTTTTCACACTTGGAGGCTGAGGAGACTTGTAGTGTCTCCAAGATGTAGAGCCTTGGAGACTGATCCTGCTGAATAATGTAGTTTAGACTCTGTGTTCAAAATGGATTTCTTGTGGGTCTTGCTTTTCTACAATTAAAAACTAAATCACTGCATATTTATACCTTGGTATAAATCATCTATTAAAAATAGCCTACAAAAATATTTCACACACAGCTATAAAAAAGAGATAATTAAAATGAAACAGGTCTTGTGATCAACTTATTGGTTTAAGCATTCACAGCAGATGAAAGAATTGGACATATTGCCCATCTGCTGAGTCAGGGAAATGAGAAATATGTTGTGCAAAAAGGATAGACGGAATAGGACCAGCACATTTCTGTCAGAAGACAAAAGTAGATGAGTTGCAGAGCAGATAGCATCTTTTAAGGGCACAAAAGGTGATGCTATACGTGTGAGCACTGATAATATTAAGAGTAGGGGATTGGCAAACTTACTTAGTATAAGGCAACGTTGGGAAAAAGTTCCACGTTAGGATTGAATTTGAAAATGTCTGCAATTCTGCCCAGACACATTAGGAAGGAGTACATGTTGAGAGACTTATCAATCAATTCAGCACTGGAGAGCTGCACAAGGCTCACGAGACAGAATTTTTCTCATTGTGATCTGTGCTTGTCAACATTAGAGACTTTTTACATGAAACTATTAGTCTCGGTAAAGGAAAGTGAGCTTTCTTTCTAAGGTAAAGAAAGCCCACTCGAGAAGCTTGTTGTTTGTTTGTTTGTTAGGTTTTTAGGAGCATTAGCAACTAAGGCCATATTGCTCCGGGGATATGCGGTGGTCATTCCCTGACCTTTCTGCATCCTCCGTATTTGGTGGTCACGGGCTCGAACCCCAGTCTAATCAAGAAGCGTGTGCTATGCACTGCTGCTCCTGCCCACCTGGCTATGGAGGCATCCACAAGAAGCATGTAAAAGTTCAATGAAATTTACCGGTAAAAGTACTTTGCCATAAATTTGTATTGTTGCTCGCTCAGTAAATAGACAGTGGGTGTTATCGGTCTGGAGTAGAAGTTGAATCTCATGGGAGCTTGAAACTCTCCCGAAATGGAGGGGAGTAACCTGACCTTTTTTCTTTAGAATCACTAATTGAATCACGAACAGAGTCATATTGGAAGTTCTGGCGTTGTAAAAAATGTTCGTAACGTAGTTTCACCAGTAAACTTTTTCGAAATTTGCCGTGCTTCTCGTGTGGGCTTCCTTTACCTTTGCCTTTTTTTTCTTAATAAACAATTTATACACTAGTCCACCAGTGATTCTAAAGAGAAAAGTTCAAGTTATCCCCTCCACTTCAGGAGGATTTCATCTCCCACGGGATTCAATTTCTACTCCTGACCGATAACACCATCTGTATGTTTACTGAGCGAGCAACAATACAAATGCCGTTATGGCAAAGTACTTTTACAGGTAAATTTATCAAACTTTTGCATGCTTCTCGTGTGGTCTTTCTTCACCTTCACCTTAGTCTCTTCTATTTTCTTTTCCACTTGTTTTTTTCTTTTCTGTCTTTTTTTTTTTATTTTTGTCAGCACAGCAAAAGCCTGTGGCTTCCTTGCACTATATTGCAAATACTCTTACTTACATGCATGGTATGTAAGATCAGTCAGCTGAAACTGGTCCAGCATACATCACGTAATCATCTAATCAAGTGTCACAAAAATCATGGCAGCAGGTATGTTTTAGATAAAGCACACTAATCGATTATTTAAGGATCAAATGACTAAAATAACTGAAAATGAGTAACTTTTAAATCTTATTCTTAATTCTGGTACTATATTGGATAATATAATCAAAAGTATTTCAACTCTAGTTCTTCCAAATTTTGAAAGCTCAATGACAGAAGACAGGTGACTTCGCAAAAAGTCATTGTACTGGCATGTTTTATCTTGCCTTTCACGAGAAAGTTGTCTAAATGTACGTGTGGGCTCTCTATAGTCAGTTTTCAATAAGAGTGGGTTTTGTGGAGTAAGTTTCTTTGTGAAAAATTTTGAAGTTAAAATAAACTTGCATTATTTTTTTTTTAAGGAATGATATCCTCTACACCTTCATCAACTTCTACAATTTAAACAACTTCTAGTTTATGAAATCAAATTGCAGAGAATTTTAATTTGGTTATTGTAAGAAAAAGTTGGACAACAATAGATAATAAGTGTGATTATTATCTCATTTTCCTCTCATGTCCTCTCATTTTCAAAACTGGTTTGGAATCAGATAAGGGAGAGCAACACAAAAGGAAATGTCAGTACAGGTAGTTCTCAACTTTACGAGTTATTTGTTCTAGTGCGCGCTCATAAAACGGGAATTTATTTCCCATAGACAATGTTAAAAACAGGGGTTACATTCCCAACAATGAAATTTGACCATAGTAATGTTAAATAAAGGTCAACAAAACAATAATTTATGCTTAAATAAAGATTTACTTAACCAAAGAAATGAAGACACAGCCTTTAAATTCAAACAAATTATAATAATAAAGAAATTATTTATGTCATACAAATGTTAAAGAATGTTTATTCTTCTTCTTCATCATCGACTAAATGCACACTTGTTGATGGTTCATCACTTGTTGACGGTTCACTTTTTGGTACAACTCATTGTTACCATGGCACTCACTGGTTTGTTGGAAGCACAAGCAGGAGTATTCTTATTCAGAAATGCTTCAAGAGTCGTTTGTTTCCAAGACAGTCTTCTCTTTTGTTTATAAATTTCATGATAGCATGCATAAGCATTTTTTTAAATCTGTAGCAACTTTTCTAGTGCTCTTGAAATTTGAATCTTGTCAAGAAAAAAATCTCAATTGCTTTTTCTATGTGTTGAAAAGCTTCATTCAAGCCCCTTGAGAGTGAAGGAACAAACAGGAGTTTCAGCTGTTAAATCTTCTTCCTCAGCTTCTTCACATTTTGCCATTTCAAGGTCTTCATTTGTGAGCTCTTCGTTGTATGCTTGAAGCAGATCAGTGTCAGTTGTAAAAACTTCAAGCTGCAATTAGTTAGCAATATTAATGACTGCTTTTGTTTCATTTTGTTTGAACTGTAATAGTACTGTATTGTATTGTATTGTATTGTATAGCTATGGGCATGGTTTAAAATGCCATATTTATGAATGTTTAGCATTTATTTATTGCGATTAATGTTCATATTTTCGATTTTGTTAATACTTGAAAAAAAGGACTCATAAACCTGGGAACTCATAAAGCAGGAACTGCCTATATAATGAATTTGTGTGGGCAAAGAAATAAATTCATTATGATGAAATTTTGTTACAGTAAAATTCAGTAAACAAAAAGAAATACAAATGTCAGAACAATAAGTTACATAATACAAAATAATTATAATAAAACTTACTTATTAAATGCAATTTTATATTTTCTAACAATCAAATTTCTTCACACAAAACAAAAATTCAGTGCTGGTGCCTCATCTACCAACATGTTTCATTAAATAACTCTACATGGTCCTGAGCTGGATATCATCATTCTTCTCTTTCTTAGTGATTCCCTTCTACTTCTGACTCTCTCTCTCTCTCGGTAATTCAGAATTTTTTTTTTTTTTTTTTTGGCTGGTGTAGCATAAGCCTCGGGCTTCCTTGCACAATATGGCTAATAATAATAATAATAAATAATAAACAACCCCTCTCACTTTCACAATCACTCCAATAAGGCAGCAGGAAGCCAGACTGATGAAAACCAAAAATCTCAAAAACTGTTCAGTTAGAAAATCACTGTGGTACTGCCAGATGCTGAAGATCAAAAATCAAAAAGCATATATTATACATTATTTAAGGATTTTCTTTTTACAAATTGTTTTATAATGATTATATTTTTTTGTAGCAGTATAAATTTTTATTGTGCTAAACTGATATTTTCATTACAATGATATTTGTTAAACTTCAACATTTTTACATAAAGATACATAGTAAATTAGCAGGGGAAACAGAAATAATTTCACTATACTGAATATTTTGTTATCCTAGCATTCATTATATTGACATTTTATTGTACTGGACAAATTTCAAGACAACTCGTACATAAAGGGATATGTTCTTTGAAATGTATTTGAAAATCCACATGTTGGACAGGTTTTGCAGCTCCTGCGAATGCTAAGTTTTTAATTATATTTAGCCGCTTTATTGACTTAACTGTTAGATTAAATTATTTTCTATAAGTAGCTTATAGACCTAGTCAAGCTCCATGGTTTATTTTGAATTTAGATAGCACGATTTGGAAAGTAAATAATACCTTGTGTCTGTAGATTTACCATCCGTAACTTGCCGCCATTGTTATACGATACGTGTGCACCGAACTAAATAGCATAAGGTTTAACGGAAAACTAGATAGCAAGTATAGTAGTATCAATTAATCAATCTTATTAAACTTCAATGTCAACTGAATTGTACTTTTTTAACTAAATAAATATAGCGACGTAGTTTTTACAAACGTAACATCATAAATTAATACATATAAGTTGACAGGGGATAAGAAAGTCATAGAATGTAACTCGGAGATAATATTCCATACCGAAATACATATATATATACAGGGTGTCTCAAAAATATGGGTACAAACGTTTAGGGGAAGTAGGTAACATCTAAAGGAATGTGAATCGCATAGGAACCCATAACCGGAAACGTCACTGTACGTCAGTAGACAGTGCTGTTCATCAGTTTACGAGAGAGAAAATGTCTAGTTTACTCATTCAAGCAGTAGTCACCGCATGAGGAGCATGCATCGATATACGAACTGTGAGCTGGCAGACATGCACCTAGTGTATGGATTAGCAGAGGGCAATAGACGAGCCGCTCAATGAATTTATGGAGAACGCTTCCCAGACAGACATGTACCGGACCACCGTTTGTTTGCACGTGTGCATCAAAATTTGTGCGATTATGGGTCATTTAGAGGTAACAGGAGTAGTGCAGGCAGACCACATTCGACGCAAACTCCCGCCATGGAAAAAAGTGTGTTGAATGCTATCCAGAATAATCCTACTACCAGCACACGTGCCATTGCCTCTGCCTTAGGAGTGTCTCGTTGCAGTCTACAGCCTGTCTGGCACGATGATTCCTTACACCCCTTTCATCTCCAAAGGGTTCAATTACTGCTCCCCCCACAAGATCATCCTGTACGTGTGGCTTTTGGCCAGTGGTTTCTCCACTGGCCAAAAGTGGTTTGGCCAGTGGAGAAATTTGGCGGATGAGGCTTATTTCACTTGGGAAGGTTTATTCAATCAACACAATGCTCATGTGTGGGCACACGACCGCCCACACGGTGTGCACCCCCATGCGGCACAACATCGTTTCCAATAAATGTGTGGGCAGGTATGGTCAGTGACTGCTTAGTCGGCCCATACCTGTTACCATCTCGCATGAACTCCGCTAAATATCGGATCTTTCTTGAACAAGTTCTACCAGGGTTACTTGACGATGTTCCAGCAAATGTGAGACGCAACATTTGGTTTCAACATGATGGGGCACATGCCCATTATGGAAGGTGTGTTCATGACCATTTGAACAGACGTTTTGGGTGTCGAAGGATTGGCCGGGGTGGACCTGTTGCCTGGCCCCCATACTCACCTGATTTATCGAGCTTTGATTTCTTTCTGTGGGGAGGCCCTCAAATCTATCGGGTATGAATCACCTGTGGAGACGGAAATGGATCGTCTGCACTGCTGCTACTGTTAAAGAAACTCTAGGTGTGTCGACCGTGTCTGCCAATCCATGCTGCATGGGTATCATGCATGCATCGCGTTTCATGGTGGAACCTTTGAGCATCTGTTGTAACATCATGAAATGCATCCATTTCGTACTCCATTGTTAATATTATGTCAAATAAATGTTTGCCACTAATTACTGTCGTGTCATTTCTGCTTCTTGTGCCCCTGCTCCTACTTTCCCGTGACGTTTCCGATTATGGGTTCCTATGCGATTCGCATTCCTTTAGATGTTACCTACCTCCCCTAAACGTTTGTACCAATATTTTTGAGACACCCTGTATATATAGTGTTATAACTGCATTGAGATATAAGTTTAGGGTTTTATTTTGTATTGGAATTTTATTGAATTTGAATAGAAATCATGACTCAGAGCAGCAAAGCAAAAGGCTCAAACTAATGGAAGTGCTATGGCTCAGAGGAGAACTGGGGGGGGGAGGAGTTGTCTTCTGAATCACAGCCTTTTGAAATGCACTGCTTGTTTGATGTTTGTGGTACAATCAAGAACGGGAATGTCTTTGTGTGCATACGATGTAAGGAATGTGAGGAAATCAGGCGGCAACTCAGCATTGTTATGGGCTTATATGAGAGCTTGAAGTACAGGGTGGATGCCCTTGAAGGATTTAAACTGAGGGGCCCCCCAAGCTTTCAGCTGCCCACATCAATGCCAGAGCTTGCACTTGAACATCAGGCAACACAGCGGCAACCCCACAAAGCAGAATGCACTGGTCGCAAAGAAACTAAACTTTTTGCACAATATGAGGAACATATTGTGCAAAAAGGATAGATGGAACAGGACCAGGGTATGTCTGCCAGGGGCAAAGGTTGATGACATTGTAGAGCAGATATCATCTTTTAAGGGCATAAAGGGTGATATTGTTATACACATTGGTACTGATGATATTAAGAGTAGGAGACTGACGGAATTACTTAACAAGTACAAGTAAGTGAATGCTGAAAAAAAGCCGTGAATTAGGGTTGAATTTGAAAGTGTCTGCAATTCTGCCCAGACATGATAGGAGGGAGTATATGATGAGAGCCTTGTCAATCAATTCGACCCTAGAAAGATTGTGCAAGGGTTGAGGGGTAGAATTTTATATTTCTCAGCCTGGCCTGTGCTTGTTAACAGGAGAGACTGCTACTACAGGGATAGGATACACTTAAATAAAAAGGGTGCAAGAATATTTGCTGATGCTATTGAGGCAGAGTTAGGTGGGTCGGAAAACAGCTAGCTTGGGGGGATACACGGATCAACAGATTAACGGTAGTTGCTGGCAGAGGTGAAAGTGATTCTTGCACTGCTTCTATTGAAATGCAATTGAGCAGCAGCCTGGAAAGCAAGGCAATGAGGATTTCCAGGACTGCTGGGAGTTATAGTGGAATAAAGAAATACATGGGCTGTGTTAGGGTAACTAAGAGTAGAAACTGGTGCATGTACATCAATGCTAGGAGTATAGTTAATAAATTCGATGAGCTTAAAATGCTAGTCAAGACATCAAAGGCAGATACTGTTGGGATATAAGACATGGTTCACACAAACATTAGTGCAGAATTGGAATTTGGGGAGTACAATGTGTACAGAAAAGATAGAGAGGACAGGAACGGAGGAGGGGTTATGCTGTTAGTTAAGAAACACAAAATCTAAAGGAGTGCATCCAATTGATGTTGGTGGACAATGTAATGTTGAGTCTGTTTGGTGTGAAATAAGCACTGGGAAAGGAAAAATGAGAGTGTGTGTGTGTGTGTGTTATAGGCCTAATGAATCTGGTGAGTATAATGAGCAATTGTGCAGAGAAATAGAGTGGGTCAGTAAATCAGAGTGTCTTATAATGGGGAATTTTAATTTCCCAGAGATTGACTGGAATTTATGGGTTGGTCACTTGCACACTAGCAAGGCTTTTGTGGATTTATTGGATGATTGTTTTCTACAGCATCAAGTTCGGGAGGCAACTAGAGGGAGTAATACTCTTGATCTGATTATCAGTAGTGATTCTTCATGCATTAAGAATCTGCAGATAAAGGAACCACTAGGTGGCAGTGATCACAGTGTGCCAAAGTGGGATTTACTCAAAGAGGTTAACTACCATCAAAGGTAAAGGGAAGGATTTTTGCTTTCGTGAAGGTGAATACAGTGCTCTGAAATAGCATTTAAATTCTATACAGTGGGACCAATTGATGATGATGTTACCAACAGCAAATTCAAAATGGGAAGCATTCAAAGAATTAATCTTGGAAGCTACTAGGCTTTTCATACCAACTAAGAAATATTGTTCAAGATTTAGGCCTAAATGGATGTCAGATGAACTAATTAGACATGTTGTTGTTGTTATTATTTGGTTTTTAGGAGCATTAGCAACTAAGGCCATATTGCTCCGGATATATGCAGTGGTCATTCCCTGACCTTTCCGCATCCTCCGTATTTGGTGGATCACGGGCTCGAGCCCCGGTCTAATCAAGAAGCGTGTGCTACGCACTGCTGCTCCTACCCACCTGGCTACAGAGGCACCAATTAGACACGTGACACAAAAGAAAAAATGCATGGGATACGTATAAAATAACAGGTGACATAGATATAAGTGAGTCTGTAACCAAGTCACAAAGAAGATTAGGCAGGCGAAGGCAGATTACGAGAAATCTTTGGCAAAGGATGCAAAGAAAAACAGCAAACAGTTCTTTACTTACGTAAACTCTAAAAGGAAGGGGATGAATCAGATTGGTCCACTTGATAGTGATGGTTCAACTGTTGACAATCCTGCTCAGGTAGCTAACAAACTAAATAAATATTTTGCATCTACATTCACACACACGAGGAGTTATTCAGGGAGGGGAATGCCAGAGGTGTATTAAACTCTCAGTTATTACTAGATAATCTTGTAATAACTGAGAGTAAAGTAGAGGAGAAATTGTTGAAGATAAACATAAGAAAGGCACCTGGGGTGGATGGAATCTATCCAGTTATATTTAAAGGAGGCCACAAAGGAAGTAAGCAAACCTTTAGCCATAATTATGAGAGCTTCCTTGGATTCAGAGTGGGGGGTACCCATGGACTGGAGATGTGCAAATGTGACCCCAATCCACAAAGGAGGATCAAAGGGAGACAGGTAATTACAGACCTGTTAGTTTAACTTCTGTTTCAGGGAAATTAATGGAGGCACTGGTTAAAGAAGCATTGCAGGATCATCTAGATAAGATTTCAGTTATAGCTTGGACACAGCATGGGCTTGTTAAGGGGAAGTCTTGTCTGACTAATTTGATTGGATACTATGATGTAGTCACAAAGGAACTGGATGCAAAGAATAATTTTGATATCATATATTTGGATCTTAAAAAGGCCTTTGATACTGTTGCACATGGAAGACTGCTGAACAAATTGGAGCAGCATGGCATTGGAAGCGAATTGCTGCTATGGATAAAGGGATGGTTGAGTGGGAGAAGACAGAGTGGTAATCAATGGACACTGCTCTTCATGGACTAATGTTATTAGTGAAGTCCCTCAGGGTTCAGTGTTTGTCCATTGTTGTTTTCTGTATTTATAAATTAGCATTAGCATTAGTAGAGGCATTTGATGCAAGAAAGCAAGCTTATGCAGCATCAGCCAAAAAAAAAAAAAAAAACCCCACTTCCGCTTCACCCCTCTGTTCGTTCCAAATACCTGTCCAGCTGAGCCTTAAACTTATTTAGGCTATCAACCTCCACCACAAGGGATGGAAGTCTGTTCCACCAACCAACCACCCGCTGGCTAAAGGCAAATTTCCGCACGTCTATCCTACATCTGTCTTTCCTCAATTTGAATTTATGCCCTCTCAGGTGATTTTTCTGAGCTAGAGGAAGAATCCCATCAGCATTGAGCATGCTTAAACCATTCAAGGCTTTATACACCTCTATCAGATCACCTCGCTGGTGCCTAGTCTCCAGACACTGTAATTTGCAAATGATAATTTGCAAAATGATATTGATGATGGTATATCAGGCTTAATGTCCAAGTTTGCAGATGATATGAAGGTTGGCAGGGTTCGTACTGACACTAATGACAATATGCTGCTGCAACAGGATCTAGAAAAGTTAAACAGATGGGCTGAGAGGTAGCAAATGAAGTTTAACATTGACAAATGTAAAGTACTACATATGGGAAGCAGTAACCCCAGAGTAGCATATCAACTCTGTGGTACTACACTGACAGTGGTAGAGAATGAAAAGGACCTGGGAGTAATTGTGCAGGCAGATATGGAGTTTTCTGAGCAGTGCAGCTTATATATGGTGTCTTGTCAATGATATACAGGAATTTTTCTAGCAGGTATAAGGAGGTGGTTATCCCCTTGTATAAGGCAATGGTCTGGCCACACCTTGAGTACTGCATACCGGTCTGGAGGTCTCATTTTAAGAAGGATGTAGAGCTGTTGGAACAAGTACAGAGAAGAGCAACAAGATTAGTGAATGGCAAAGGGTTGCTCTTACGAAGAAAGGCTTAAGTTTTGAAATTACAGTGTCTGGAGACTAGGCACCTGGGAGGTGATCTGATTGAGGTATATAAAGCCTTGAATGGTTTTGAGTATGCTGATGGGATTCTTTCCCTTGCTCAGAATAATCACCTGAGAGGGGATAAATTCAAATTGAAGAAAGACAGCTGTAGGATAGATGTGAGGAAGTTTGCCTGTAGCCAGCGGGTGGTTGATTGCTGGAACAAACTTCCATCTGTTGTTGTAGAAGTTGATAGCTTAAACAGATTCAAGGCAGAATGTGACAAACATTTGGAGTGAGTGGATGGGTGAAATAAGGGTGTTTTTTTTTTTTTTTTTTGTTAGCTGATGCTATATAAGCTTGCTCTCTTGTATCATGTGCCTTTGTAGCAGTGCACGTGCAAGAGTTGTGGTATATGGTGTCTGTTTATGCTTCTGATATTAATTTAGTTTTAGATAGTTATACTTAACTTTATAGAAACAATGATTTCATCTTCCTCTGCTCAAGCCAGATGTGGTATCCTCTTCTTGATATGATAAGCGGGTATTTCTTAATTTTAAATATTCCTGTTCACGTTTGAATTTCTCCATTACGATATATGCACAGCACTTTAACCTTCACAAATCAATCAAACACTGCATTACCCTAAAGCAAGGGTGCTCAACCTTTTGGAAGTTGGGGGCCAATTTGAAAATTTGGAAATTTGGCACACGTCGCAGGCCATACAATAGACAAGTCTTATATACCACTTTTAGGCTCAAATTCAGAAGCAACACCTAAGGGAAAATTTGTTGAGTAAAAACACTTAAAACCAATTGCAATATTGTTCCATGCACTTTACTATAATGCAATTCTTTTAATTTTTCGACTTTAAAATATTGCCCTTGAGAGTTGTTTCTGAATTCAACTCCATGTAATAACTTGTTTTGTAATCCTAGGGATCATTTAAATTTTAAACTTTAAAAGAATGAAAATAACTGCATTTATAAGCAAATTTTATTATAATACAAAAGGAATGAAAGATTCAGTTAATGAGAAAATTGACTCTGTTTATTTTTTACTAATAATTCAATGTCAGGAACTATTTCTGTGGTAGCTAATCGGAGGCTGTGCTCCAGATGACAATCAGTAATTTTTGTCCTCAATTTTGGCTTGGAGTGCTTCATTCTAGAAAACATCTGTTCACGTAAGTACATGCTTCCAAAGAGGGAGAAGATTCTTGCCACATACATTCTTAAATTGACAATTTTCCCTTTTCTGCATATTTTTAGTAAAACTCTAGGAGAGACACTTAATCAAATTTGATTTTCAGGTCTGAGTCACATTGAAGGTCAATGATTTCCATTTGTAGGTCCCATGGAGTCTCCATCACATTCACAGAGAAGGTGTTAGTTACCACATTCAGGGTCCTTTCTTGAGAGCGGAAATCTTGGAATCTCTCTTGGAGCTTGGTCTAGAGCTGAGATATTGCAGCCACATATTGAGGAGCATATTTTGCAGACTGAAATTTCAACATTACTTGGAAATGAGTTAAATTCTGGTCTTGAAGTTGGCACTTAGAGTTCTAATTTCATCTGAAAAGCTTTGATGTGATTAAACAGGACATGCATCAGTTGATCTTTTGATTTCAGCTTCAAATTTAACTCATTCAAATGAGAAGAAATGTCCATAAGGAAGGCAAAGTCGGCCAACCACTTCGGATCGCCGAACTCTGATACTGGCTTGCCTTTTGCTGTCAACTCTTGGATGGCATCTTTCAACTCAAAAATCCTCATGAGCACTTTTGAATGGCTTAACCATCACATATCAGAGAAGTAGACAACATTGCCATGATCAGCATCCCATTCGGGCTGTAGAAAATTTTGAAACTGTCGATGATTCAAACCCCTCGCTTGAATTAAATTCACAATGTCTGTGATAACTTTCATGACATTTTCAAAACCAAGAAATTTGGCACACAAATTTTCCTGGTGAATGATACAATGGTAGCTGGTAAATCTGCTAGTATCTATTTCTTGTTCTTTTTTAAAATCCCGCTTTTGTTCCAATCATAGCTGGGGCTCCATCCGTCGCCAACCCTACAAGGTTTTTCAAACTGAGGTGATATCTAGCATGGCTCCTTTCAAGGGACATAAGGCCAACAGTTCTACAAAGACTTCAAGTTCGTTGTCGATCCCACAAATAAAAATAGCCAACTGAGCTATATCGGTTAAATCTGTGCTTTCATCCAATGAGTAAAATTTGCATGCTAGCAACTTTGTTTTCAATGTCTCCTCAACATTCAATGCCAGTTCTTCTGCTCTCCTAGCAACAGTCATTCGAGACAAGCTTATCTTTTTGAAGGCATTAGGCTTTGTTTGGGCACACAACTTCAGCTGCTGCTACAAGGCAGCAGCAACTCCTTTACAAATTCTCCATCAGAAAATGGTTTCGACCTTTTAGCAATTTTTTGAGCAATGATATAACTAGCTTTGACATAACTCTCAGCATCCTCTGATACTTTCTTTAAAACTGATTGTTGCAATTTTAATGATTTTTTGAGAAAGTTCAGTTTGTCTGTGCATACCTGACCCTGGAGACAGACGAACTTGGTTGCATGTTTCATGTCATAATGTCTTTTGAAATTGTATTCCTTGACAGCAGATTTTGATTCCTAACATATTAAAAAAAAAAACAGGCTTTCCATCAGTTTCCACAAAGAAGTACAAATCAGTCCATTTTTCATTGAAATTGCGAACAACTTCACTGTAAAAGCGTTTTTTGCTGGTACCTGCCATTTTGAATTTACTAAGGGCCTCTTATTACTGTTGTTACGTTTTATATAACAAAGGTAATTAAAACTTCACTAAACGATTAAATTCACTTAGCTCTATTTTTAAAACACTCAAACAGCATAATAAAAACTAAAGAATTATTAATATTAGTTGTTAATAATCGAAAGTTTGGAAAGAGCATGTCGTGAGATCGAATTCTAACTGACTGAATGATGAAAATCCACACAAGCGCAAGTATATATATATATACCTTGACAGTTTCTAGTATATATATATGTATATACCCTGACAGAGACTCGAGAATACTTTTCTGGTAAACACTAGAACTAGAAAGTAAGAAAAAATGTAGCAGCACCACCTGTGCATGCGCGTTGAGAAGCTGAGCTTTCCTGCTTAACCGATAAGTGGCACAGGAGTTGCTACACTCCATTTTGCGCTATTATAGATATTTTTTAAAATTTTTTTTTGGAAACTTCGTTGTTTTTGCAGGCCACAATTAAGGATCTGATGGACCACAAGTAGCCCGTGGAACATGGTTTGAGCACCCCTGGCCTAAAGGCTTAAGGTGTCAATGCATCAACAAAGCATTGTACCACAAAGTTCCCTAAGGATATCCTTCCTTTCTTCTATCTTATGTTAAGTACACCTGTCTCAACCATTTCTGCTTTCTTGTGTGTTCCTCTCAGTCAACTCTATGGAAACACGAATACAAAAGCTACAAGCTTAATAGTCAGAGCGAACAAACAACTCAGAATTAAAGACCAACTCTTAAAGGTGAGCACTGTTTATTACTGTTCCCATCCAAGAGATTTAAAGACCTGAAATCAGACATCACTAAACAGACATCATGCATGTCACAGAAACAATCAATCTGTCCCTCTGCAAAGGGAAGGAACCAACTACTCAATGTCATTTTTGTGCCCACTCGGTTAAAACAGCCATCACACAGCTTTCCTTATAATGCGTTCACCTGCTGTCTACCAAAAAGTTTCAGATCTTGCATTCTGGCACCAAAGGAATATACATCAGACCCTTTTCTGAGGGAAAAAGACCACCCCATCAACAACCTCAACTAATTCACCCTCCTCAATAGCAATCAAATCTTCAAGGAAACAAGCATGAATGCCCAACATTCTGGGTATTCTCTCAAAATGTGCGCAGCATAATTCACAATTACATATACCAGTGGAGACCCACATCAGCATAATCACCAAACTGATAGCATCAGCCTGCAATCAATGGTTATAAATAGTTCAGGAATGCTCATCCCAACACAGGTAACAAATTAGCAAACTGAAAAACCTGCCTTGAATAAAAATACTAGAGGTACTTGCCTTAAAAATATCCTTAGAAATTATACAATCAGTCTTGTACCAAGAATGTTAGAAGCCTTCGCAATAAACTGGATACTACTGACCAACTTCTCCTCTCTAGTGATGTTGACATCCTCTGTGTCATTGAGACCTGGCTTGATAAAGACCAAGAATTTTTTATATCCTGTACTCCAGCCCATTATAAATCTGCTTTTACTTCTAGAGTGCAAAGAGGAGGTGGCGTTATTTTTCTCTAAGAGCCCACAAACCTCACTTGTTCATCAAGTTTCTAGCCAAACACCAGGATATGAAGCTCTTTCTGTTACTCTCAGCTACCACAGGGTCCTCATGGATGTAATTGCTATATATATATATATACACACCCCCAGCACCTTCATATGAAGCCATCCATGAAATGTCAAACTAGATCATTAACCAGCTTCATCCTTCAGCCTTGCACTTTGTCTGTGGAAACTTTAATCTTCCTCATCAGCTATCATCTTCTTCCTCATCATCTTCCTACCTTGTACAGGGTTACAAATGATCAACGATCTCCCAACTAGATCTCATCCTTGCCTCTTTCCTTGCACACCTGACTACCTGTCAGAGACTTATTTCAATTCAGATGACGAGCCAATTGTTGTTCTTTTACACATACCTGCTCCAAACTTCAATGTTGTGAATTCAACTAATACCAGAGTGATAATTAGTCCTAGATATTTGAGTATTTCTAAATGTGTTGAGGCTGCCTCTTACACCTATAACATTACATATCGTAATGTCACCTTACACATAAAGAAATAAGTCAACATCATATGTAATTTCTTTTTCTCATTATTTTCAATATTACCAAAATTTTAAACAGGAAGCATTTTATCTTTAAACAAAAGATAATATTCTGAAAGAAATGAACTTTTCTTCCTGTTGATGTGGAAAATTCAAAATATCTAACAAAAATGTTCTTTGAATGCTCTTCGGTGGTATGAAGAGTCTATGGATAATACCATGGCCCATCCAAAATCCTATGTGCTATCACACCATAGAGCATGAAGAGCTCTGATTTTGCTTTGTTATCTAAATGAACATCCGTTACTATTACATTGTACAGCTATTTTAAAAAAGTAATTGTATTAAAAAGGAAAATAAATTTAAAATGTGCTTGTCTGCACATATTTGTCCTTGTGCAGTTTTAAATTTTCATAATTTCCATTCTATACATGATAAAATTAATCTGTAAAAAAGGGTAAGAGAGAGAATTTATTACAGTTTTATATACATTTATTCTTGGGATTGTTAATTCTCAACATGACTTGCAGTAAAGGATTGTTCAACAGATGCCACATTTTCCTCACTTAAAGTTGACCTTCCAGATCGTGGTTTATCGTTGACAGAACCTGTTTCTTTAAACTTTTTCATCCAGTTAGTTGTAGAATTCCTGTGTGGCGCATCCTTGTTGTAATGGGTTCTAAATATTTTTTGTACTACGATTACAGACTTTAACTCAGCCAACAAGAGCACACAATTTACTTTCTCTTCTATTGAAGCCATTTGGGTCAAGCCTAATTCTGCAAAAAAAATAATGATAAAATTTTTGCTAAACTACAATAAAATAAATGAATCATTCTTAGTACATACTAAACTTCACTAAATTACATATCTAATGTTTTTATAGATAGATTTTTATCATGTATAGAGAACGGAAGTTATGAAATTTTAAAACTGCACCAAGAACTTTAATAATAATCCTATATATTGTAAACTTGTTTGGAAATTATAATTTTAAAATTCAGTGCATTTTTGACTCAATCACAGTAAATTTTAATATCAAAATACAACTTACTAACCACTGAAGTCTGATGCATTTTTTGTAAATCACTTTGAAGAGAAGAGAGCTGACTTTTCATGTCTTCAACAGTAGCTTGAAGTGAAGTGCGCCACTCCCTTTCTATTTTTAAATCAGATTCAAGAGATGATCTGCACATGGGAAGTGCAGTTAAATAATATACAATTACAAACTCAATAAATATTTTTTAAAGTTTCAAGCTAAACAATATAAACTATGCTGTTAAAAGGGTATATCTGTCTCTTTATTGTACTCTCACCATTCACTGAAATTGAAACAACTCTGCAATTGGGAATAATACAATCTGCTAGCATAAAAACAGGCATGTCTAGAATGGGCAGCATTCATATATAAGGCAAACCTAATGTGGTCATATAAACCTAATAAGGCAAACCTATTGCTAATGTGGAACCCATTGCTAATGTGTAAATGGTACCATTAATAATATCTTCATAGCTATTACAGAGGTCTTTAAGCAATAAAAAGCTTATGACAAAATATACATATATTTAAATAAATTTCATATTTAAATATTTAATATCATATTTAAATAAATATGATATTAAATCATATTTAAATAAATTTCTGTTTACACTTTGGTTGGGTGAATGTGTTATTTTTTATACTGAATCAGCAGCTTAGGTCATTATGTGCCAAGTCAAGATGTCCAATCATGGTAACCCAAAAACCGGTTACCACAACAGAAAGAAATACAGTATACAATACAGAATAGTAATGAATAAAATCATAGCTTGTAGAAACTTAAAAAAGAGATACTATCACTATTAGATAAAATCTGTCTTGCCACTAGGAATATAGTTTAGGGCAGATAATAAAATTAAAAATTAAAAAATTATTTGTCTGTAGTCTGTATTAGAAACTGACAGGCAATGGTTATTAAGGGGAGTAGGTGATTTGGCTGCAATATCAGCCAGACTGTTGCCCCTAATCCCAACATGCCTTGGAATCCAGCAAAAGTGAATGTCAAATTTTCATTTCTGAAGAGAATGTTGCATCTAATGAACCAAAGACCTGGTTGGATACTATGCTATGTAAGAGAACAGCAGCTGATCCCACAGATAACTCTGACTTGTGTTATCTATGTAGACTAGTAGGAAGTTGGGATATTTTGCTCGATGTGCTGCAAAGAGTTATTGGTAAATACACCTAATTCTGTTTTTGCACGAACTTTTTTTACACGAATTTGGTTTAACACGAATTCAAAATAAATATTTCATTCTCTTTTTACGCGAGTCATTTTGATTTAACACGATTTCTATGAATTTTTTTTTGCCTAAATTCTAAGAAATTTTTTTTTTATTTGTGGCATATTAGTATCATTTCTATATTACACGCATCAATAGATTGGATAACTGCTAGTGTTTGCGTTTTGAAACGCGTGCTTTTGCTTACCAATGTTTACGTCTAGGTATCTATGAATCATCAACGTTTTTATTAATTTTGTGCACATCTACGGTATTCGTGCATTGTATCTTCAGCAGACATGTAGTAGTAAGCTCTATTTCAAAGTGAAAGAATCTTTAGTGAAATTTGTGCACATATAAATTTATTAATTTTGCCGATAGTCAATAAATTGTAAGTTTACAAAATTTTCATACCTTTTTTTATTAATTATAACTGAGATATTTTTTGGTAGCCCTTATATAATGTCGAATAATTCGCCTATTACCAAAATGAAAAGGAAAGCGATTTCTTTGGAACTTAAAATTCAAATTTTAGATCGTCTTGCAACTGGACAAGGGGCTACGTCTGTAGGAAGGCATTTTGGTGTACATGAAGCTACCGTAAGAACTATTAAGAAAAATGAAGCTGCAATTAGGAAGTCGGTATGTTCTGGAACAAAAGTAAGTGTTAATTCATCATCATATACAAGAGATATTGTCAAGGAAAAAATGGAAAAGGCCCTGGTAATGTGGATAGAAGATCAGTCACAAAAAAGAGTACCAGTAGAGGGAAATGCCATCAAGCAAACAGCACTAAGAATTTACAGACAGATTAAAGAAAAGGAGCCAAGCACTTCATCTCAGTTAAACAGAAAGTATGAATTTTCTGCGAGTACAGGTTGGATGACAGGGTTTCTTAAAAGGAATGCTCTTCATAATATAAAAATTAAAGGTGAAACTGCATCTGCAGATGAATCGGCTGCTAAAGTATTCCCGCAGGAACTTGCAAAAATTATTGAAGATGGAGGATACACTCCTGATCAAGTGTGGAATGCAGATGAAACTGGTTTCTTCTGGAAACGAATGCCGAACAGAACGTATGTAGCCAAATCGCAGAAAACTGCTGGTGGTTTTAAGGTAGCTAAGGATCGTGTGACCTTATTATTTTCCTCCAACGCTTCAGGAGATCGTATGTTGAAACCACTGCTGGTAAATCGAGCCCTAAACCCACGTTCAATGAAAGGTGTAGATATCAATAAATTGCCTGTTCACTGGATGGCAAACAAGAAGGCCTGGGTGACCACTACTATTTTTACAGAATGGTTCAACAAATGTTTCGTCCCAGAAGTCAGACGTTATATGAATTTGAAAGGTCTCGAATTTAAAGTTCTGATTCTTGACAATGCACCCGGCCATCCTGTCTTGGAACACCCAAATGTACAAATTTTATTTCTGCCACCTAATACTACATCTTTGATACAACCGCTAGACCAAGGTATAATTGCGACAATTAAAACATATTACGTAAAACGAACATTCCAACACGTTTTGGACAAACTGAATGATGAAACACTAACAGTCATTGATGTGTGGAAGAAATTCTCAATTATGGATTGTATCAATCAAGTTGGATTAGCGTTAACTGAATTAAAACCAGCAACTTTAAATGCGTGTTGGAAAGCGGTTTGGCCACAATGTGTAAAAAGCAAAGATCCCATCATCCCTAATACGACCGAATTTCCCAACATCATTACAATGGCACACAAAATTGGTGGAGAAGGATTCGATGATCTATCGTTTGAAGATATTGATGAATTGTTAACCGACAAAGCACTAAGCGAAGATGAAATATTAGAGGTTATCCTTGGGACTCCTTATCCCACAGAACGTAGTGATAATGAAGAAAATGATCCTGTTCTAAATGCAGATTTAATAAAAGAAGGTCTGGAACTGGCTAGAAAATTAGGTAATCATTTTGTCAAACATGACCCTAATGAGGAACGCGCTCGGAAGTTTCAACGCGAACTGAAGTTGTTGACAGCCTCTTACAGAGAATTATATAACGGACTAACCAAAACACGAACACAACGATTAATAACTGAATTCGTTCGTAAAACCGGTGAAACATCAGCACCAGAGGAGATTCGTGCTGATTTTGCTGAAGAGATCACAGAAAGAATTTCATTAATAGAGGAAGAAGACGATGTCCACAACATTTCTAGTGATGGCAGTGATATTCCAGTCGTACGCAAACGTATGCGCCGTTTATTATCAGAAAGTGGAAAATTAATAAAATCTTGTTATATGTAAAACAGATTTTTTTTGTTCATGAAGAATTTTTTTTCATTTCATATGCATACAAATTTATTTTAGTACGTTTTAATTACATATTATTACATGTGTATTTTGTTGAAATAAAATAATAAGCTTAAAACGAATATTTTATGTGTTTTTTTTTTTAATTATTTTTAATGATTTTTTTAGATCCGGAACCAATCTTCTTTTCTTCCATAAATACAATGTCTTTTTTTACACGAATTTTTTTTACACGTATTTTTCAGGAACGTATCTATCGTGTAAAAACAGAATTAGGTGTATTAGGTTTGCCACCCTTATTCAAGTTCTTGTGGGAGAATTCACATTTTGGGTAGTGGGCATGCCAGAGTGAAGGAGTTAATTAAGTGACAGAGCAACATTCAGAGTATGATATTCAGGTCAGTTAATAGCCTTGGGATCTGAACACCAAAGAGTCAGTTGGCAGTACAGCACACAGATTTTTCTATCATGGCTTAAAAACTGATGTCCACGTGGGAGGTCTGATATGGATTTAAATTTAAAAGGGTACTATAAGAACAACTGCTTCCATCAAAGAGACAGAGATGGCTCATTTTCTTCAAAGTAGAGACTTTGGGCAAGATATAATGGTGGAATGGATCTAGTCACCAAAGTGCACTATTGATAACAGAAGCACAAACTTGGGAACCATAATCAAAGTTACAGTGGACAACAGCATCTCATGAAACTGAGAAAAGGAAACAAAGAATGTTTAGCCCTTTTGCATTCCTTAGCTGATAGATATGTTGAAGAAATATCAGCTTCTTATTCAAAATAATTCATAGGAATTTTCTTCTTCTACTACCACTGGGATGATGTTTTGCCCATGCATTATTTCTGGGTTAGGATGAAGATTTTGTTTCTGACAAAACATACACAATTGGTCATCTATGGCAAAAATCTGAATTTGAAATAGGATCAGACTTACAAGGACGGGGGGGGGGGGGTTCAAAAAAGATTTGTAGTCACCCAGAAGTAGCATGTATTACACTTTTCAACATAGTTACCAGACAAAATGACACATTTTTGCCACCTCTCAATACACTTCCGCAGGCCAGTTTTGCTGAAGTCCTCTGACTATCCTTCAAACCACAACTCAGCAGCAAAAATAACCTATCATCAGCAGCAAAGAGTTTTCCACAAAGAAAAGACCTCAGGCCAGGAAAAAGAAAGAAATCCGAAGGTGCATGGTTGGGGGAATACGCAAGATGTAGCAATATTTCAAGCCCACATTCATGGGCACACCTCACTGCAGCTTGCAAGGATTATGCAGGGGCATTATCATGAAGTGGACACACCCCTTTTGCTGCTTACTCTGTCTTTTTTCTTTTATAGCAGTAAGTAGCTTTATGAAGGGGTTGGAATAATACTTTGCCATCACAGTACAGCCCTTTTGAAGGTAATCTATTAGTATTACACCATGCTGATCCAAAAAAACACAGCATCACCTTTCCAGCACTTAGTTGCATCTTTGTCTTTTTGGGGGGAGGTGGGAGGGGATGTTTCTGTATGCTTCCACTGTTTTGACATTTGATTAGTTTTGGGAACATAATGGTGGACCCAAGTTTCATCCATGGTGGCTAGCTGTGAAAAAAACTCCTCTCGCTTTTCCTGGCACATCAACAACATTTCTTGTGCACATTGTGCCCTTTCCTTCTCCTCTGGTAAAGGGTCAGAAGTCTGGGAATCCATCTAGAAGACACTTTACTCATATGCAACTCTTGATGGATGATGTTCTCCACAAACCCTACACTAATTTGGAGCTCTGCAGCTAGTTCCTTGATGCTAACATGGAAATCTTCCAGGATTAATGCCTCAACTTTTGCAACACTCTCTTCTGCTACAGCAGTTGCAGGTATCTAGGGATTTCTTCATAAGCACATTTGAATTGTTTATACCAATGTACAACAACAACACTGTAACTTTGGCAGTCTTCTCCATAAACAGAGACCATTTCTTCGTGGTTTGTTTTGGGTGTTTTCCCTTGAAGAAAAAGGAACTGAATCACTGATCTACATTCCACTTTGTCCATTGTGACGCTTAACTTCATTCAGCACTGCAAACAAAAAAATTAATTGTCAGATTGAAACAAAAATGTGTGTGGTTGCTATAGAGATTTCAAGGTATCAAACAAAAAAAAAATTTTTATCTATCTACCACAACTACTTCTGGGTTAACGCATATCTTTTTTGAACCAGCCTCGTAAATTTGAAATAGGAAGCTTTTATCTACCACAACATCACAAATCTTTGTGATGTTGGTGACCACAAATCTTTTTTGAAGCAGCCCTGTAAATTTGAAATAGGAAGTTTTTTTTTTTATAAAAATGAAAAAGTGACCTGGGGGTCACCTTCCAATTTCAGACTAAAGCCCTGATCAGACCAAAATTATGGAGGTCTTGCAATCAGTAGGCTTTGTCATACGCTCTTTCAATATCAAATAAAACTGATACTAAATGCGTGGATTTTATAAGAGCATCACAAATGTACATATTGAGTCTGATTAAATGATAGGAAGTGGACCTTGTTTCTTTGGAAACAAGGTCCACTTCCTATGTCCTGGAAAGGAGTCCATTTGTTCTAAATACCACACACAAAGCCAGCATTGATCTTTCTTTCCAGAATCTTGCACAAAGAGCTCATCAGAGGAGCTCTTTGTCTGTCTGAATTTTTAGGATCCCTTTCCCAGCTTTGGGAAGGCATAGTAGATTGCCTTTCTCCAGGAATCAAAAAATTCTTTTTTAAGGCTCTATTAAACAGAATTAAATGCAGATCCCTACATTGTGTTGGAGGGTGTTTTAGCATTTCACAGTAGAGGTCAACTGTCTGCTCATGTAACAATGTGTAAAAATGACCTAATTGCACAGCTTGTTCATTTACCAACCAGAATACTAGACAATCTTAATATCAGCTCCTGCTCTTTCTCTCGTTGTTTGTTTGTTATTTTGATTTTTAGGAGTAGCAACTAAGGTCATATTGCTCCAGGAATATGCGGTGGTCATTCCCTGACCTTTTCCGCATCCTCCGTATTTGGTGGTGATGGGCTCGAACCCCAGTCTAATCAAGAAGCATGTGCTACGCACTGCTGCTCCTTCCCACCTGGCTACGGAGGTGCCTGCTCTTTCTCTCACCAACTCTTCTAAGTACACGGTCAATGTTAGTGGTTCTCTAGGCACTTCAGATTACAACTTGTTGATCATGTGTTTTCCATTGGAGCCTCTCTCTCTCTCTCTCTCTCTCTCTCTCTCTCTCTCTCAGCCATTCTAAGCCTTGTGTCATTTAGCTTTATAGGAATGTGAAATGGGATGATCTGCTTGATTTATACTCTCCATTTCCTTGGTTTGATTACTGATTTAAATCTTTTCATCCTAATGTTTTCTCAGATCATGGCAATGAAATTATTCCTATAGACATGAAACCCTTTAATTGACATTCCATACAAAACATCGTCCCTTATCTAAACCTTGGTTTTCCAATAAATGTGCTATGGCTGTTCAAGATAAGAAAGTAGCTATCACAACTGGCTTGTATCCAAATGACCAGCTTCATTTTCTACTAACACTAAAGCTCACAACAAATGTAAAGCAATCATTATCAGTCCAAATTCAATTTTGAATGTGCTAAGATTGGCAAACTTGCTTCTTGTCAAAATGGTATTCAAGCTCAAGCATTCTGGTCTATTGCCAAATTATTGGTTGCATCTTATACCGATTAACACTTCCAACTAATCTCTCTTGGCACAAGCAACAAATATTGCTTCCTCTGCATCTAAAAAACTTTATTTTCTCTTTCGCTCTCGCTGTTACTTTTCTTCCAAACAGCTGTTCACTCTGTACAAATTGAAAATCCGTCCTAACATGGAATATTGTTCCCACATCTGGGGCGGTGCCCCTAAAACCTCTCTCAGGCTTCTAGATTCCATTCAGAAGAGGGCAGTTAGATTAATTAATGACTCATCTCTAACAGAGTCTCTCCACTCTTTGTCTCATAGACGTATTGTTTCTGCTGCATGCCTTTTCTACAGATACTTCCATGGGCACTGTTCTTCTGAATTAGCTTCTATAATTCCCACTCTCTCTTTCAAAACAGTCCGAACAAGTGCCGCCACCAGCCAACATCCATTTACTGTTCCAACTTCAAACTCACAGAACCAACTTTTCATCTTCCTCGTTTATTCATTCAACTGCCGAGTCCTGGAACAACCTTCCTTCATACGTATTTCCTGAAAATTGCAGTCTACGGAAGTTCAAGTGTAATGTCAACCAATATCTTCTTTCGTTTTCTCAACCCCTAACCCAGGCACGGTACCAAGTACTATAGGTTCTAATACCTCTTGTGTTTGGGGTTTTCATAAAAAAGAAAAAAAAAAAAAAAAAAAACTTGTTACAGCCTAATGATACTATTTCCTCCTCAACCACAGATAAAAAAGACTTACTAACATCCTAATTTTTCTTCAAACTCTTGTATCAACAATCTTGATAAAACGTCCCTTGTCATATCCAATATACTGAGTACTTCCTGTGGTCTTTTAATCAGAAGACCACAGGATTTGAAGAATTCTGATCAAACTATATGCCAAGGTGCTGATGGTATTTCTCCACCTGTTCTTAAAACCTGTGATACTGAGTTTGCTCCTATTTTCTGTGTCACATTTTTACACTTCCTTAGACCATATTTTACTTTCTGCTCAAAAATTTGCTCTAATCTAACCAGCAACTTAAAAAACAATGAAAAATCCAACCCATCCAATTATCACTCTTGGCAGCACTTACATCATCTCTTTCTAAGGTAATGGCACAATCCGTCAACCATCAATTCTTAAACTATCTGGAATCTTCCATTCTGATCCCCATCATGGATTCCATTAGTGTTGATCCATTGGTGATATTTGTATCATTAGCAGTGAAAAATAATGCACAAAAATGAGCTTATACAGTATTAGCCAAAAAAAAATCCTTCTGCATCTATCCATTCTCTTCAATAGTTTTTGTCTGGTTCTTCCTTGAATTTATACAAGATATCAACTTCCACAACAACAGATGGATGTTTTTTTCAGCAACCAACCACCCGCTGGATAAAGACAAACTTCCACATATCTATTCTGCAATTGTCCTTTCTCAATTTGAATTTATGCCCCTCATGTGCATAATCTGAGCAAGAGGAAGAATCTCATCAGCATTGAGCTTCCATCTGTTAAAATTTCTTTTTTTTTTCCTTTTTTTTTTTTTTTATGTGAACCCCAAACACGAGAGGTATTAGAACCTATAGTACTTAGTACCATGCTTGGGTTGGAGGTTGAGAAGACGAAAGAAGATATTTGTTGACATTGGACTTGAACTACTGTAGATTGTAATTTTCAGGAAATACGTATGAAGGAAGGTTGTTCCAGAAAACGGCAGTTGAATGAATAAACGAGGAAGATGAAAAGTTGGTTCTGTGGGTTTGAAGTTGGAGAGTAAATGGATGTTGGCTGGTAGAGGCATGTGTTCGGACTGTTTTGAAAGACAGAGCAGGAATTATAGAAGCCAATTCAGAAGAACAGTGCCCACGGAAATATCTGTAGAAGAGGCATGCAGCAGAAACAGTACGTCTATGAGAAAGCGAGTGGAGAGACTCTGTTAGAGATGAATCATTAATTAACCTAAGTGCCCTCTTCTGAATGGAATCAAGAAGTCTGAGCGAGGTTTTGGGGGTGCACCACCCCAGATGTGGGAACAATATTCCATGGCAGGGCGGATTTGTGATTTATACAGAGTGAGCAGCTGATTGGAAGAAAAGTAACGCCGAGAGCAAAAGAGAAAACCAAGTTTTTTAGATGCAGAGGAAGCAATATTTGTAATGTGCTTGTGCCAAGGTATTTAAGGTATTCGGTTTTTTAGGAGCATTAGCAACTAAGGCCATATTGCTCCGGGGTATGCGGTGGCATTCCCTGACCTTTCTGCATCCTCCGTATTTGGTGGTGACGGTCTCGAACCCCGGTCTAATCAAGAAGAGTGTGCTATGCACTGCTGCTCCTTCCCACCTGGCTACGGAAGCGCCCATGTGCTTGTGCCAAGAGAGATTAGAGGTCAGGGTAATCCCCAAAAGAGATATATCATTTTGCCTAGAAATCGGAGTGTGACTAAAGATAAGCATAGGAGCAGAAGAATCCTTTTTACGAGATATAAGACAAGACTGAGTTTTAGAAGGGTTGAAATCAACTAAGTTGTCTTTGCCCCACTGGAGAATTACCTGAGGATCGGCATTTAAGGAATTGGTAGCAGATTTTCAAGAAGTTGAAGCTGATTGAGCAGGACAAGGTTTCTGAAAATGGAAAGTGGAATGCAATGTGCTATCATCGGCAAAACTATGGATAGGATTTCCAGTCAATGGAAGTAGGTCATTAATATACAAAAGGAAAAGAGTGGGGGAAAGAACTGAACCATCGGGGACACCGGCATTAGTGGAGAAGTTAGAAGACAGAAAGCCATCTACCAGCACCCTCAGCGAGCGATCAGAGAGAAAACTGGATAACAAATTACTAAAAACAGTTGGCAAACCATAAGATGGAAGCTTGTTTAGAAGACCTTTATGCCAAACACGATCAAAAGCCTTTGAAATGTCAAGAGCAACTACTTGTGTTTCACCGAACGTTTCCATTAAATTAGTCCATAAATGGGTAACATAAGCCAGAATATCACCAGTGGATCGACACTGACGGAATCCATACCGGCGATTGTTAATCAGACGGAAGGTTTCTAGGTAGTTAAAGAATTGGCGGTTAATCAATTTCTCCATTACTTTAGAAAGAGTAGAAGTAATTGCAATGGGACAATAATTGGATGGGAGGAATTTGTCACCCTTTTTAGGAACTGGCTGGATATGAACAAATTTCCAAGCAGAAGGAAAAACACCTTTGGAATAAGAAAGTGAAAAAAGGCGGCAAAGAATAGGAGTAAGTTCAGGAGCACAGGTTTTGAGAACAAGTGGAGAAATACCATCAGGACCTGGAGCTTTCTTAGCATCGAGATTCATCAAAATCCTTCTGATATTCTTTTGACTGAAGACCACAGGAGGCATTGAATGGAGTGTGCTGGGAATGGTGGGAGGTGTTTTACCAAGATTATTAATACATGAGTTGGAAGAAAAATGGGATTCTAGCAGGTCAGCTTTATCCTTGGCTGAAGTGACAACAGAACCATCTGGTTTGGACAGAGGTGGGAGCAGAGATGGGCAAAAGTTGTGGCCAATAGCTTTGGCAAGAGACCAGAATGCTCGGCTACCATTAGGGCAAGAAGCAAGTTTTCTACTCTTAGCCTGTTCAAACTCTAGTTTGGACTGATTAATAACTGCTTTACAATTGCTGCGAGCTTTGGTGTAGGCAGAAAATGAAACTGAAGAATTAGAAACAAGCCAATTACGATATGCAACATTCTTCTCTTGAACAGCCTTAGCACATTTATTGGAAAACCAAGGTTTATTTAAAGGATGAGATTTTAAAGTGGAGTGTGGGATAAAGGATTCCATTCCTGCAAGAATAATTTCACTGACACGATCTGAGCAAACGTTGACATCAGAAGTTTTGAAACAGTAATCTGACCAAGGAAAAAAAGAAAAGAAGTCTCACAGGTCATCCCATTTTGCATTCTTGTAATGCCAAACAACACAAGGTTGGGAATAGCCATGAGATAAAGGTTCCATTGGAGAAGAGACAATCACCAAGTTGTGATCTTAAGTGCCTAAAGGGCCTCTCACTTCAAACATGTACATAGAAGGGTTGTTTGTGAGAAAAAGATCAAGCATATTGGCTGTATGATTAGGATTGTCTGGTATTCTTGTAGGTAAATGAACAATCTGTGCTAGATCATTAGTAATTGCAAAAGCCACAGCATCTCGACCTGCTGGATCGGTGTGACTAGAAAACGGAAGCCAGCTGGAGTTGTGAACATTAAAATCACCAAGGAAAATTACCTCACTGTTAGGAAAGTTGGACTGGAGAAAGTCAAGTTGCAAAGAGAGGAAGTCAAAGAGTTCCAAGTGATTAGTGGAGTTGGGAGAACGGTAGAGACAACATATGAATTTGACACAATGAGGTAGAGAGATTTGAAGCCAGAGAAGATCAAAGAGAGGAGATTCCAAATCGCCAAGTCTCTGACAGGGAATAGCAGAATGGACATATGCACAAGTACCACCTTTGAGGCGAAAGGAATCATACAGCGAATAATTTGGGCATCTGAGATGAGCAGTAGTTGAATCTACCGATAACTGAGATTCTGTCAGAAAAAGTACATGGGGTTTGGCAGACTGTAAGTGGAAATGGACATCGTTGAGTTTAGAATTGAGACCACGTATATTTGTGAAATGAATTTGGAAGTGCTTGGGAGGTTTAGATCTTTTCGCAGATAAGCTTACTCTATTAGTTTGACAATTCATGGTGTATTCAATAGTAAGAAAAAGTGGGTGGGACATGCTGTATGAAGTAATGAAATTTTTGGATATGGCGTACACATGGTAAGAATATACCCAGATCCTTGACATAACGTGGCCTCGACAATGCTCCCCGCATACACACTACTCGGACTCCCTCCAGTCACTATCTCGCAGAGTAGAGGTAGCAAGATTATAATACTAGCTGATCCGGAAGCCTCCTAGAGAGTTACCAATAGGTTCGGTCTGGTGTACTAACTAGCGGCCGGCCTGCAAACACCGTTTTAGAGCTGTACCCTCGAAATATAAGGAATATTGGATCTTGCCACGACGTTCATCATAACCTCAAAAGTCATCAATCATACTGCATGATGGACTTGTTTGTTTGTTTGTTATTTGGTTTTTAGGAGCATTAGCAACTAAGGCCATATTGCTCCGGGAATATGCGGTGGTCATTCCCTGACCTTTCCGCATCCTCCGTATTTGGTGGTGACGGGCTCGAACCCCGGTCTAATCAAGAAGAGTGTGCTATGCACTGCTGTTCCTTCCCACCTGGCTACGGAGGCGCCACTGCATGATGGAAGAGATAGGGAAGGGTTGACCGGAACTTAGCTCTAGAGACTAAACATGGGTTCCACCACTTCAAGCCTCCAATAAGCAAAGTAGTGGTATTTCACCAGTTGATGAGAGTCATCTACCACCTGGTACTGCCTGGTAACATAGAGGGACGGCGTTCCTCCATGTGGTGTGGGTGCCACACCTTGACCCCTGCTTACGTTGGTTCACACCTGGGTGGTCACCCACCATGTAGTTGTGCATGGAGGTTATACCCAGGATTACTAACAGTCCCACCATCGTGAAGGTGCGCAGAGGATTTGGCTGTCACAGACCGTCCGGACTTCGCCGAAATTGGTTCCACTTGATTTGAGTGTCACCCAAATATCAGTTCCATCATCGTTTTAGACTCCCAGGTAGCAAGTACAGCTTGTCTGGCATATCTGAGAGAATGTCTGGCATGTCTGTGTCAAGGTACACATATCTTTCTGCTTCTTGTCCATCAGCTATGATTTTCTTTGGTTTGGTAAATTTGTTGAACTTAACCTGTGTTTTCTTGATATTCATCTTCAAACAAACTACTTCTTCGAACTTTCATACTGCAATTCTTCTGGATCATTGGCAAAGAGAATGATATCATCTCCAAATCATAAGTGATTCGGGTAATCTCCATTATCTTTAGTCCTTTACTATACCAATTTAGCCTGCAAAAAATTTCTTCTAAACAGGTTAAACTTTATCATTGTTGACCCATACTGATGTAGTTGCCTTTTCATATGTTGATTGGAAAATACTAATGTAAGCTCTGCCTCCACTTTGGTTGAGTAAGGTGTTGATTATTGCTTGTTTTGTGACTGAGTCAAATGCTTTTTAATAGTTAATGAAGCCTATGCATAATAGAAAGTTGTATTCATTGTGGCGTTCTATAACTTGCTGTACTGTTTGGATGTGATCCATTGTACTGAAGCCATTTCCTAAACCTGCTTGTTCTTTGGGTTGTGTCGCATCAAGTGCTGTGTCTATTCTTCTTGAAAGTATCTTTGTGAAAACTTGTAGACAACTGGCAATAGGGTTATTGGTCAGTAGTTTTCAAATCTGCATTGTCACCTTTTTTTTGTGCAATATTAATTTTCTTATAAATTTTCCTATTTATGAATTTACCTATTTATTTATTCTGAAAAATTAAAAAAGTCAATTATATAAAATAATTTTTGAATGTGAAAGGAAAAAGTAACAATGATGGCACTGTTTCTTGTAAAGATATTTTTTTTTAGCTTATAAAGAATATCCTTACAAGCTGAAATAATAAAAAAAAATAACAGAAAAAGTTGAAACTTAAACAAATTTTACCTTGCTTGGTTTTTTTCTGCTATCTGCAAGCCCAATTTTCTGTATGCCTCTTCTGCTGCAGAGCGTTGCTTAACAGATTCATTAAGCCTATATACAGAACAGAACAGAACAAATATATATATAATAATAAGCATAGTACAAATTTTATATACTTTATATATTTGTGAATAATAAGAGTAATTACTCTTATTATTCACAAATAATTACTCACTTCCAATCCTTTAAGGACCAAATTAACTACTAGTTTAAAAAAAATTTGATTTTCTTTATAAATATAATTAAGACATTTTTTCCATGTGACAAAAGTATAGTTTATTTATTTCGTATGATGTGATCAATACACGAAGGAACCAGTTTTTTCTTGCTTCCTTCGTGTATCGTGGCCGGGATATCCAACCAACCAGTTCGTTCAGCACCATTGTGATATCCAACCAACCGGTTGGTTCAGCACCATTGTGATATCCAGCCTGAGGCAGGAATCGAACCTGCGACTTTTGGGTTGCCAGGCAGGCACTTTACCTACCCGGCTAGCCCGGTTGGCAATATAGTTGATTGAAGGGGAAAATGGAAAAACTGATTTTTTTTTTTTTTTTTTTTTTTTTTACAAACGTTCTAGTCCTGCACAATACCAAAATAAATTAATATGGTTAATATTTATGAACTCAATTATAGGATTCTATCTCAAGCTGGGATTGGGAGTTCCCATATAAATTTAATGAAATACTAAAATTACTAACAGTAACAAAATTCTGTTAACTGGACCTTTAAAAATATTACAATTTCAATAATTTTACTATAGTAACATTAAAATAAAATCAATTCTTATCTCATTTATTAAATGGCACCCTCCTTGCAACCACACAAACACAAATGATTAGGTCATGCTTTACTGTATTGGATACATTAGGCATACTCTTGAAATGAGATTAAGTGCAGTAGCTTATCGGTGATGTCACCAAGAGGGTTTGGTGTGAGACAACGTTAACTACATAATCATTCTGTAGTACTGTAAATGTTTTTGTAATTAACCAAGAAAAAGTCATTTGACATTTTCTTGGTTTACAGGAAATGTGCTTATAGCCCAAGCTAATTTGTAAACTTCTAGAGAAATACATTTCTATGACATGATATGCATGGTTATTTGTATAAAGTTAAACTAAAGTTGTTGTCTCAAAACAAAAATGCAATTTTGTAGTTAACATTGGCCGAAACTAAGCCCTCAACCTTATGTCACTAATGAGCCATATAACCAATAAAACTTTATCTTCAAAACTGGAATAAGTTAAACTGCTATTTTTCTCTCTTTTACTATTTGAGCTAAGAGTTTCTGGAAGCTCCTAGAATCATACTTCTGTTTTGGGTAGCCTGTTTTACTGAATGGATAGGAGTTACATAATCCCATCTACATTGAGGTTATTCTACTGGGAGAAGACAGACCAAAGATCTAGAGATGACTGTTGTCTACACATTGTACTAAATGAGTCAGAGTTTCAGATGGCTGTTTTGTTACATTGTTGGGTTTTTGTGACATGGAGAGATAATTTGCTATAGTCGTATGGGATGAATGATCCCGACATCCCTAGAAACTGAAATTACTCTCTAAAATGAATGAGGTCGCTGGAATTCTGCTATAAGCAATTTGTGAGTTGTTGAATCTATTAATTAGATTCTTCTTAGGAAAAAAGCTAAGATTCGGTTTCTTCAAGATGTCAAGATATTGTGGGTTAAATTTAAATTCCACTTTCCTATTGATAATGATTCTGGAAAATCATCTTATGAGGGACTCGTTAAATACACATTGATGGCACAACTGATTTATCATTTTGAAGTGCACCTGCATTGGAGGGGAGAGATCTTATCTTATTTATCCACTCTCCTAAATTAATCCTCGTTGGAATATTTGTAGATGCAAGTAGAAAGCTTTCCATAAGATTCCTCAACATATCTATTTTCATATACACAAATGATATGGTAAATGGAAACTTTGGAATTAGCATTAGTAGGGGAATATGATGCAGGAAAGCAAGCTTAAAATCACTTCATCAGTCAAAAAAAAAAAAAAAAAAAACCTTTCCCAATTCACAAATTCATTAACTTCAAATGTTTGTTCAGTTCTGCCTTAAATTTATTTAAGCTGTCAACTTCTACATGTTGAAGTTTGTTCCAGCAATCAACCACACACTGGCTAAAGGCAAATTTCGGCACATCTATTCTACAGCTGTCTTTCCTCAATTTGAATTTATGTCCCCTCAGGTGACTAATCTGGGCAAGACAAAGAATCCCATCAGCATTGAGCTTGCTCAAACCAATCAAAGATTTAAACTCTTCAATCAGATCACCTAGCAGGTGCCCAGTCTCCGGATACTGTAATTTGCAGAACTTAAGTCTTTCTTTGTAAGAGCAACCCTTTGTTCCTTTCACCAATCTCATTGCCCTTCTCTCTACTCGTTCGAGCAGCTCTACATCCTTCCTAAAGTGAGGCCTCCAAACCTGTATACAGTACTCAAGATGTGACCTGACTATTCCCTTATACCAGTGGTTTTCAACCGGGGTGCCGCAACAACATTCCAAGGGTGCCATGTAATTTGGGTATGAGCTACTTAAACTTATTTTTTTTTTAATTTATATATTTATTTCATTATAAAAAGATTAATTAAGAAAAGGAGAAATTACCTCTATGATGTCTTGTAGAGCACTTCAGTGCTGATACTCTCCGTTGTTAAATCAACTATACAAATAGTTTACGTGTATTCCACACCCTCATAGACAAAATCAATGATCCAATGCACCATGAAATCAGGGTGCATTGGATTTTGCAGTGATCAATAATTGATGTTTATTTAGTACCTCTATATAAAGAACAAAATTATTATATATATAATTTGTGCGTGTGAGTGTGTGTGTGTGTGTGTATATATATATATATATATATATATATATACACAAAAAGAGAATCGGATCTAACAGACAGAAAATTGAGTAGGGGTGCCACAAAATAAAATAAATTATTTACGAGTGCCGTTATTAAAAAAAGGTCGAAAACCACTGCCTTATACAAAGGAATAATCACCTCTTTATCTCTGCTATAAAAATTCCTGTACATCATTGACAAAACACAATGAGCTGTTCTTGCAGACTGTCTGCACTGCTCAGAAAACTTCATATCTGACTGCACAATTACCCCAGCCTATTTCATTCTCTACCACTTTGAGTGTAGTACCACCCAGTTGATAGTTACTCTGGGGTTACTGCTACCCATATGTAGTACTTTACATTTGTCAATGTTAAACTTCAGTTGTCACCTCTCAGCCCATCTGCATAACTTTTCTAGATCCTGTTGCAGTAGCATACTGTCATTAACAACACTGCCAACCTTTGTGTCATCTGCAAACTTGGACATTAAGCCTGATATACCTTCATCAATATCATTGATAAATACAGAAAACAACAGTTGGCCCAACACAGACCCCTTGGGGACACCACTAATAACATTAGTCCACGAAGGGCAGTGTCCATTGATTACCACTCTCTGTCTTCTCCCATTGAACCATCTCTTTATCCATAGCAGCAACTTGCCGTTAATGCCATACTGCTCTAACTTGCACAGTAGTTTTCCATGTGCAACAGCATCAAAAGCTTTCCTGAAATCCAAGTATATTTTGCCAAATTATACTTGACCAAAATTTAACCTAACCAAATTATATTTTGCATCCAGTTCCTTTGTAACCTCGTTGTAGTATCCAATCAAACTGGTCAGACAAGACTTTCCCTTAACAAATCCATGCTGTGTCTGAAATATAATGGCAGTCTTGTCTACATGATCCTGTAGTGCTTCTTTAACCAGTGCCTCCATTAATTTTCCCGGAACATAAGTTAAACAGGTCTGTAATTACTTGTGTCACCCTTTGATCCCCTTTGTGAATTGGGGTTGCATTTGAATATCTCCAGTCCATGGGGATCTCCCCTGAGGCCAAGGAAGCTCTCATAATTATGGCTAAGGGTTTGCTTACTTCCTTTGCTGCCTCCTTTAATATAACTAGAGATTCTTTCTACCCCCAGATGCCTTCCTTATGTTTAACTTCAACAATTTCCCCTCCACTTTGCTCTCAGTTACTACAAAATCATTAAGCACATGTTAAAATTTGATAAACGTCTGGCATTTTCCTTTCTTAATAACTCCTCGTGTGAATGTAGATGCAAAATACTCATTCAGTTTGTCAGCTACTTGAGCAGGGTCCTCAACAGTCGAACCATTGATGTGGACCAATCTGATTCATCCCCTTCTAGAGTTTACATAAGTAAAGAACTCTTTGCTGTTTTTCTTTGCATCCTTTGCCAAAAATTTCTCGTAATCTGCCTTTGCATGCCTAACCTCCTTTGACTTGATTACACACCGGCTTATATCTACCATAGGCTTCTGTGTCACTTGATGATTTACATATGCATCCCATGCATTTTTCTTCTCTGCCATGAGTTTCATTAGTTCATCTGGCATCCATTTAGGCCTAAACTTTGAACAGTATTTCATAGTTTTGACGAAAAGTCTAGTAGCTTCCAAGATTACTTTCCGTTTAGAATTACTTCCCAAGTAATTCCCATTACTTCCCATTTAGAATTTGCTGTTGGTAACATCATCAGTTGGTCCCACTGTATAAACTTTAAAAACTGTTTCAGCCCATCGTAGTCACCTTTGTGAAAGCAAAAACCCTTCCCTTTACCCCAGACGATAGTTATATCTTTGAGTAAATCCCACAGTGATCACACTGTGGGATTTACTCAGATAAAGGAACCACTAGGTGGCAGTGATTACAATGTGATCACTGCCACCTAGTGGTTCCTTTATCTGAGGATCCTTAATGCATGAGAATCACTACTGATAATCAGATCAATAGTATTACTCCCTCTGGCTGCCTCTCGAATATGCTGCTGTAGAAAACATCATCCAATATATCCAAAAAAAGCCTTGCTAGTGTGCGAGTGACCAATTCAGAAGTCCCAGTCAATATCTGGGAAGTTAAAATCCCCCATTATAAGACAATCTGATTTACTGGCCAATCTATTTCCCTATACAGTTGTTCATTATACTCATCAGAATCATTAGGCCTATAGGAAGAGTTATATGGTTCTTCTATTATGAGATTCATATCAGTTTCTGTAAGGCCTTAGAACTCTAACAGGTAGAGATTTTCTGAAGTCTAGTTATACAAGGTGTGGAAATAAAGTTCTTGGAATGGTGCAATAAAATGAACACAAAGTGAAGGAGCTCAAAAATCATTTTATTTTTATTCAAAGCAATCACCACTTGATTTAATGCACTTATTACACCATTCTGAAAAGAGTCAGTGAAGGCATCCAAAGAGATTATGTTCAGTTTAGCAGTTACGTTTTTCTTTATGTCCTTAACATCCTGAAGTCTCTTTCCTTTGTGGCAATTTCAACTGGGAAAGAAAAATTCCACTGATGCCAAATCAGGGGAGCAGGCTGGATGGTTAATCCAGCCTAATCTTCTGATTTAGGCATGTTTGTGATATGTTTATACCAAGAAAGGTTATTATTTTCAAACTTTTCCACAGAATTTGTCCAAATATAAGTGACTGGGAGGCAACCTATTCCAGTGTTCAACCCACTGCCCATAGGTGAATTTCATGAGATGCAATCTTCATTTATTCCCTGATATTTTATATTTGTACCACCTGTTCTTGTTTCATCTATGAAGGATAACAGACCTTCTTCATTCATTTACTCTATCCCTTCAGTGTCTTATACACTTCAATCAGATCTCTCCTCAGATGTCTAGTTGTCAAAGTTTGCAGTCCACCCCTTCTCAACCCTCTTTATATGTGCATCAATCTGCACTCTTCACTAATCTGGTCACCCACTTTTGAACCCTCTTCAGAAGTTGTCTTTTTTTTTAGGTGTGATCTCCAAGACCTGAATACAATATTCCAAAAGCAGTATAAACATTGCTTTATATATAGAGATAATGACCTTCTCCCTACTGGAAGGGCCCAATAAATCATGGAAAAGATACCATGTGCTTTCCTAGACACCTGTTTACGCCTCATTGAAAATTTAATATCAAATTGTCGAGTAACACTTTTGTCTTGAAACCATTTTTCACTCTTCTTCCCCCTCCCCAGCTTATATGTGGCTCCAGGATTTCTGTTCCCAAATGCATAACCTTACAATTAAAAGCATTAGACTTTATTTTTCATTTTTTTTTAACCATATATGCCACCAGTCCAAGTCTTTTTGAAGCATCATGGCTCAACTAGAACTGCAAACCACTCTTCACACCTTAAAATTACTAACAATCTTTGACAGTTTCCCTTGTATACTCATGTTATCATTTATGAAAATTTGAAATAGGAGACTCAATACCGAACCTTGAGAGACCTTCCTTATTATCCACTCTGAAAACTGACCATTTATGATAACCCTCTCTTTCTCCCTCCCCTATCTTTTAGCCAGCTTGTGATCCAGTGTGTAGGATCTTACCAGTACAGTACTCCAACTTCTAATTTATGCAGCGGCCATCCATGAGGTTCACAAAAGTTTTACTAAAGCTTTTGACAGTGCCCCTTACTTTACTAAAGCGTTTGATATAAATGTCAAAATTGCTATTCCCATTCAACTAATGACTACATCATACTAATTTATCAAACTGGCCAGGCATAACCTCTGCCTTAAGAATGGTATCTATTCAAGATACCATTCTTATTGAGATGGTCCTGAATAGCAACTTTAACCCCACAGTCCAAAAAGTACCCTACTACAATGTCAAATTCACTGCGCTACAGTTACTCAATTAATGTAGGTGCTAAAAGTAGTCACTACCTTTGTGGAGAAGGGAGCATTAGCACTTGATATAGTCATCCCAGCATCTAATATTGCTTTCATTAACACTCTGAATAATTTGATACTTCACATGTGGCCTTTTTAATTATAACTGAATATATACCATATACCATTAACTTTTTTGAGGTCATTATACCATTTATTTTACAGAAATCAGACTCCTTAATATTCCTCGAAGGTTCCCGCTTCTTTTTGACTGTAAATATCACTGCAACATATCTGTTTAACTCATCTGCCATTTCTGCTGGGCTTTCTGTGGACTTTCCACTGCAACCAGTTAAGGAAACTATATAGGCGGTACAGTATATTAATACTGTACTACAAATTGTTCTGTACAATGCCTCAATACCGAAGGAAGTTTGTTATAAGAAACTGATAATCTTGAAGGTTTACTTTTCAAGAACTCGTATATCCGAAAACTTAATTTCTGATAAATATCAAGAATTGTTTTTGCTTAACAAAGGAAGTGAATAAATTCTTGTATATTAAAAAGTGAGCAGAAATGTAGACTTGTTGCTTACCTTTTAATTACATATAAAAATACATACATAATAAATTGTAAATATACTGGTATTAATAAATGAATTAATAAAGCACATGCTTTTAATTCTAGCTTAGGATTTTATACTCAGTATATAAATTAACCATAACATTTTAGATGAATTTTTAGTGCATCAAAGGCCAACTTACAATACAATATATTTGGAGTGGTTTTGGGAACTGCTAAATTCCAGGACCCCCAAGCAGCTACTACCCCTAATCCATTGCTGTACATTCCCACCATTTGCAAGTTGTAATGATGTTATCTCAAACCAAATGGTGGGCCCAGAGGGAAGAATCTCTTCAAAAAAAGCAAGTTCAATGTAAACTCACACCATCTTTTAATGACTATAAGTGCAATGATTCTTTCTAAATGATGTGAAGATTGTTTCTTTTCTTTTTTTTTTTCACTAAATTCTGCAGTTCCACCTGAAGCCTTCCATTAAAGTTGACATTGGCTTCATCTGTTCATGGTTATTTGCTGTTACCTTCCACTGCCTAATGGGGATGATCACCATGATCAATCTTATATGGGTAATGGTATAGAATCTGTCACACAGCCTTTGGGGATGTAACAAGAGACAAGCCAAAGCTACATGCAAAAGCCATATGCACTGCTGCTACTCTGAGAATTACTTCTCTTTGTGCCATCTCATCCATCACTACAGTGATATCTATTACCGAATGTCCAGGAAGGATTTCCATCTGTCCATATCTTATGCCTAACAAACCCTTGTTTCTCTGAACTTTACCATTTTTTCTTGATGCTATTTGCAGACAATGGACCTCACTGCAATCCTTTCATCTGATAATATACTTTCTTAAGGCCACTGATGTAGAGCTTTTATTTTTCAGCAGTAGCCTTTTAATGACAGCCAGCAGATGATGCTTAGTGCTGCTCACCAAAGTCATAATACCTAATACTCTTTATATTAATGAATGGTTTACTTATACCCAACCAGCCATATATGTGCTTCTGAAGGTTACTTCCAGAAATAAATTAATACTTTTTTTATGTAATTCTCATTTGCATCATCTCCGTTAACAAATATGAGAATTTTCTCTGTTATAATCATTTCATATTACTTGTGATGATAAACATGTGACAGTTGATTGTAAAAGTCTATGAAACATAAGATAATAATTAGAAATCTGAAAAATTTACATTGACATATTGCCATAGGATTAGTCTGTGACCTGAAAATGAAAGTTTTCAATATGTTCCATCTACTATCTAGGAGTTAATTAATTAAAGCACATTGAGCAGATTACACAAGGTCTGAAGTAATACAAGCCACACTTAAAAAAACAAATATTTTATGTAAAAAACTGATACCACAGAGTAATGCTGGGCTTATTAGGGTAATAATATATGAAAAGTTGTTCCTGTTAACATTCAGTGAATAGTTTATTTAATCAGTAAATTCCCTTCCCAGTGACAATTTCTTTCTCTATGCATTTATTTATATCACAAAGTGTTTTTTGTCACAAGAATCAAGGAATAATTGAGGGGAGGGGAATGGTTATGTCTGGATTTCATCATATATACCTGAAATAATAAAAATACATGAAACTCTTTCATCCAGGGCTGGATTAAGGATGAAATAGACCCCCCGCCATATTTAAATTTGGGGCCCCTTTATATATATATATATATATATATATATATATATATATATATATATATATATATTACACACATACGTATAAATACTACATAGGTTTTTATATTTATATGGTGAATAATAATTCCTTGATAAAAAAGTAAAATAAGAGGTCAAAAATGTTTTGTTTTTTAATTTGAAAAATAACAATAAAAACAATTTTAATAGAAACTTTTAACTTATTTATCATACAATAAAAAGGTATAAGAATAAAATTTAAACTCTTAACAAGTTAAGTTTAAGTATGCTTTTATATTATACATTTTCTTGGCTTATTATTATTAGAAATTTTTATCACTACTTTAGAAAACATTTACACTGAAAATGAGGCCCAGGCCATGGCCGGTTTGGCTGTAGCATTAATGTGCCCATTTTCATCTACTACAGTGCTTGATCAGCTGTTATCACTGTATTTACAATGTCCTGATTCAGTTAATCATTTGTGAAAATACATCAATTACTTAATTTCACATTTAAAAATTAACTCAAATTCTGAATAGCATCATAAACTTGATTTCTGATTGACATTTCAAGTGCTATATGATTTACATTTTTAGATGTAAAACTCAAGGGCAATACTATGGAAAACATATAGTCAAAATGGATTTAATAATGTATAAAAGATTTTGGATGTTTCTGAAAGATGTCTACATTTTGATCTGAATTCCTTATCTTTCTATTATTATTATTAGTAGTAGTGGCATATGATCCAAGAAAGCAAGTTTATAAAGCATCAGCCAAAAAAAAAAAAAAAAAATTCACATCACTTATCCATTCCCTCCAATTATATGTCTAGTTCTTCCTTGAATTTATTCAAACTGCCTACTTCCACAACAACAGATGGAAGTTTGTTTCAACGAATCAACCAGCTGGCCATTTCTCAGCTGATTTATCCTGCAACAAACAATTCCTCAATTTGAATTTATGCTCCCTCATGCATGCAATCTGAGCAAGGGGAAGAATGCATCAGCATTGAGCTTACTCAAACCATTCAAAGCCTTGAACACCTCAATTAGATTACCTTGCTGGTGCCTAGTCTCCAGATGCTGCAATAAGCAGAACTGAAGCTTGTTCTGGTATGACCACCCTTTCGTTCCCTTCACCAATCTCATTACACATCTCCGTACCTGTTCCAGCAGCTCTACATCCTTCCTCAAATGAGGCCTCCAGACCTGCATGCAGTACTCAAGATGGAGCATAAGCATTTCCTTATACAATCACCTCCATATTCCTGCTGGCAAAGTTCCGGTATACCATAGACAAAAGCCCATAAGCTGTCCTGGAAGATAGAACATATCGAAAATTGCTCAGAGAACTTCATATCTGACTGCACAATTAATCCCCTCCACCATGGTCTTTTTTTAATTTTCCACTACCCTGAGTATAGTACACCACTCACAGTTGTTACATTAATTTGGGATTAATTGCAAGAATATTTGCTGATGCTATCGAGGCAGTGTTAGGTGGGTTGGAAAACTGCTAGCTTGGGGGGATACAAGGACTAATAGTTTAACAGTAGCCGTAGGCAGAGGTGAAGGTGATTCTTGCACAACTTCTATTAGAATAAGTAGCGACCTGGAGCGTGGGGTGTTGGGGGTTTCAGGGACGGATGGCAGTCATCCTGAAATAGGTGGGTATATGGGATGTGTTAGGATAACTAAGAAAAGGAGTAGGAGCATGTATACTTGCATGTATAATGCTAGAAGTATAGTAAATAAATTCGATGAATTTGAAGTGTTGGTCAAGACATCAAAGGTGGATATTGTTGGGACAGAGACGTGGTGTCACACAGATATAAGGAATGCAGAACTGGAATTTGGGGAGTACAATGTGTACAGAAAGGATAGACAGGATAGAAAGGGAGGAGGTGTTATGCTGTTAATTAAGAAAAACATAAAATCAAAAGAAGTGCATCCAGTTGATATAGATGAACAGTGCACTGTTCAGTCAGTTTGGTGTGACATAAGCACTGCAAAGCAAAAATAAGAGTAGGAGTGGGTTATAGGCCTAATGACTCGAACGAGTACAATGAACAATTGTACAGAGAAATAGAGTGGTCTAATAAATCGGAATGTCTTATAATGGGGGATTTTAACTTCCCAGATATTGACTGGAACTTGTGGGTTGGTCACCCACACACTAGTCAGACTTTTGTGGATTTATTGGATGATTGTTTTCTGCAGCAGCATGTTCGAGAGGCAACCAGAGAAAGTAATACTCTTGATCTGGTTATCAGCAGTGATCATTCGTGTATTAAGAATTTGCAGATAAAGGAACCACTAGGTGGCAGTGATCACAGTGTACTGATGTGGGATTTACTTAAAGATTTAATTACCATCAGGGGTAAAGGAAAGGGTTTTTGCTTCCGTAAAGGTGAGTACAGTGGTCTCCGACAGTTTTTAAATTCTGTACAGTGGGATAAACTGACGATGTTACCAACAGTAAATTCTAAGTGGGAAGCATTCAAGGAATTAATCGTGGAAGCTACTAAAAGTTTCATACCTTTTAAGAAATATTGTTCAAAGTTTAGGCCTAAATGGTTATCTAATGAACTAATGAGACTCGTAATAGAGAAGAAAAATGCATGGGTGACAAAGGAGGATAGGCAGGCGAAGGCAGATTACGAGAAATCCTTGGCAAAAGATGCTAAGAAAAACAGCAAGGATTTCTTTACTTATATAAACTCTAAAAGGAAAGGGATGAATCTGATTGGTCCACTTCATATCGATGGTTCGACTGTTGATGATCCTGCTCAGATAGAAAACAAACTGACTGAGTATTTTGCATCTACATTCATACATGAGGAATTATTAAGGTTTGAAAATGGCAGAAGGTTATCAAATTGTAGCAGGATACTTAATGATTTTGTAATAACTGAAAGCAAAGTGGAGGAGAAATTGTTGAAGTTAAACATAAGAAAAGCACCTGGAGTGGATGGGATCTATCCAGTTATATTAAAGGAGGCGGCAAAGCAACTAAGCAAACCCTTAGCCATAATTATGAGAGCATCCTTGGACTCAGGAGAGGTTCCCACGGATTGGAGATATGCAAATGTATCCCCAATTCACAAAGGGGGATCGAAGGGTGACACGAGTAATTACAGACCAGTTAGTTTAACTTCTGTTCCAGGTAAAATAATGGAGTCACTGGTTAAAGATGCGTTGCAGGATCATCTACACAAGACTGCAGCAATAATTCAGACATAGCATGGGTTTGTTAAGGGAAAGTCTTGTCTGACAAATTTGATAGGATATTATGATGTGGTTACAAAGGAACTGGATGCAAAAAATAATTTTGATATCATATATTTGGATTTCAGGAAAGCTTTTGACACTGTTGCGCATGGAAGACTATTGTACAAATTGGAGCAGAATGGTATTAAGGGTAAGTTGCTAAATGTTATTAGTGGAGTCCCACAGGGTTCGGTGTTAGGTCCACTGTTGTTTTGTATATTTATCAATGATATTGATGAAGGTATATCAGGCTTAATGTTGAAGTTTGCAGATGATACAAAGGTTGGCAAGGTTGTTAATGACAGTAATGGCAGTGTGCTACTGCAACAGGATCTAGATAATTTGGGCAGATGGGCTAAGAAGTGGCAACTGAAGTTTAACCTTGACAAATGCAAAGTACTGCATATGGGTAGAAGTAACCCCAGAGAAACATTTGTTATTTATTATTTGGTTTTTAGGAGCATTAGCAACTAAGGCCATATTGCTCCGGGAATATGCGGTGGTCATTCCCTTGACCTTTCCACATCCTCCGTATTTGGTGGTGACGGGCTTGAACTCCGGTCTAATCAAGAAGCGTGCTACGCACTGATGCTCCTTCCCACCTGGCTACGGAGGCGCCCCCAGAGAAACGTACTAACTGTGTGGTACTACACTTAAGGCGGTAGAAAATGAAAAAGACCTGGGAGTAATTGTGCAGTCAGATATGAAGTTTTCTGAGCAATGCAGACAGGCTGCCAGGGCAGGTCATGGGGTTTTGTCAATGATATATAGGAATTTTGAAAAGGAGGTGATTATCCCTCTGTATAAGGCAATGGTAAGGCCATGCCTTGAGTACTGCGTACAGGTCTGGAGGCCTCATTTTAGGAAGGATGTAGATTTACTTGAATGTGTACAGAGAAGGGCAACAAGATTGGTGAGGGGAATGAAGGGATCCTTTTACCAAGAGAGGCTTAAGTTCTGCAAATTGCAGTGGCTGGAGACTAGGCACCTGCGCGGTGATCTGATTGAGGTGTATAAGGCCTTGAATGGGTTGAGCACGCTGAATTCTGATGGGATCCTTCCACTTGTTCAGATTACGAACCTAAGGGGACATAAATTCAAATTAAGAAAAGACACATGTAGATTAGATGTGCAGAAATTTGCCTTTAGCCAGTAGGTGGTTAATTGCTGGAACAAACTTCCATCTGTCGTTGTGGAAGTTGATAGGTTGAATATATTTAAGGAAGAACTGGACAGGCATTTGGAGGGAATGGTGTGATTTTTTTTTTTTTTTTTTTTTGGCTGATGCTGAATAAGCTCATACACTTGCTTTCTTGCATCAAATGCCACTGCTACTACTACTACCCATATGCAGTATCATGCATTTGCAATGTTAAACATCAACTGCTATTTCTCATCTGCCCATGTGCCTAACATATTTAGATCTTGTTGTGGCAGCTTAAACTGATTACTATCATTATCATTACTGAATATTGAAAACAACAATGGACTTCTCTCCATTAATAACATTAGTCCATGAAAGAGTAGTGTCCATCAATAACCATTCTCTGTCTTCTCTCACTCGATCATCCCTTTATCTAGAGCAGCAGTTCCCAACCGGTTGTTCCTGAAAGGGTTCCAGGAGTTTCACACTAAAAATTCTGTAATGGTGTCTGCTTAGATTTACATAGGTATATTATTGTAAACTACAAAACAGAACTAATAATAAACAATAAAGAAAAATAAAATTAAATAAAAAGTAAAGAATTGTCAAAGAAACCACATCTCCCACAATTCCTTATAATTAGTTTACTAATAATGTTTTATTATTATTATTAGCTATATGGTGCAAGGAAGCCTGAGGCTTATGCTGCACCAGCCAAAAAAAAAAAAAAAAAAAAAAATTTCCCAAGTTACCCTGAGAGAGAGAGAGAGAGAGAGAGAGAGAGGAGAGAAAACTAGAAGGGAATCGCCAAGAAAGAGAAGAATAATGAAGATATCCGGCTCAGGACCCTGGGTGTGCCAAGCACATACTCACCAGATGTGAGCCCCTGGGGTTTTGCATACTAATATTTTTTTCATTCTCAAGGATCATTGTTATGTACAGGTACTTTTTTTTTTATTTTTTTTTTTTAGAACCTGGGTGAACGTGCATGAGGTGAAGGTTGAAAAGATGAAAGAAGATACTTGTTGATATTAGACTTGAACTTCTGTAGATTGTAATTTTCAGGAAATATGTATGAAGGAAGGTTGTTCCAGAAAACAGAAGTTCAATGAATAAATGAGGAAGAAGAAAGGTTGGTTCTGTGAATCTGAACTTGGACAGTGAAAGAATGTTGACTGGTTGCGGCACGTGTTCGGACAGCTTTGAAAGAGAGAGTGGGAATTATAGAAGCCAATTCAGAAGAACAGTGCCCGTGGAAGTATTTATAGAAAAGGCATGCAGCAGAAACAGAAAGTCTATGAGACAGAGAGTGGAGAGACTCTGTTATAGATGAGACATTAATTAACCAAACTGCCCTCTTTTGAATGTAATCTAGAAGCCTGAGAGAGGTTTTTGGGGTACCGCCAAACAATATTCCATGGTAGGCTGAATTTGCAATTTCTACAGAGTCAACAACTATTTGGGATAAAAGTAACGCTAAGAGCAAAAGAGAAAACCCAGTTTTTTAGATGCAGAGGAAGCAATATTTGTAATGTGGGTTATTCCAAGAGAAATTAGAAGTCAGGGTAATCCCCAAGATCGTGCATAGAAATCGGAGCGTCATCAAAGATAAGCACAGGAGCAGAAGAATCCTTTTTGCGAGATATAAGACAGGACTGAATTTTAGGCTTGGCATTTAAGGATTTGGCAGTGGATACTTGAGAAATTGAAGCTGTTTTAACAGGGCAAGGTTTCTCAAACTGGAAGGTGGAATATAATGAGCTATCGTCAGTAAAACTATGGATAGGATTTCCGGTCAATGGAAGGAGGTCATTAATATACCAGAGGAAAAGAGTGGGAGAAAGAACTGAACGTTGGGGAATGCCAGCATTAGCGGAGAAGTTAGAAGACAGAGAGCAGTCAGAGAGAAACCTGGATACCCAATTACAAAGAATGGTTGGCAAACCATACGATGGAAGCTTATTTTGAAGACTTTATGCCAAACAAGATCAAAAGCCTTTGAAATGTCAAGGCAACGGCTTGAGTTTCACCAAACTTTTCCATTGAATTTGTCCATAGATGTCTAACATAAGCAAGAATATCACCAGTGGAACGACACTGATGGAATCCATACTGGCGATCATTGATCAGATGAAAGATTTCCAGATAGTTTAAGAGTTGGCAGTTAATTAATTTCTCCATTACTTTGGAAAGAGTAGATGTAATCACAATGGGACAATAATTGGATGGAAGGGATTTGTCATCCTTTTAGGAACTAGCTGGATATAAGCAAATTTCCAAGCAGAAGGTAAAACATCTTTGGAATAAGAAAGTGAAAAAAGACGACACAAAACAGGAGTAAGTTAAGGAGAACAGGTTTTGAGGACAAGTAGAGAAATACCAACAGAACCTGGAGCTTTCTTAGCATCAGATTCATCAAAATCTTTCTGACATCCTTTTGAAGGAAGACCACAGGAGGCATTGAATGGAGTGTACTGGGAATGGTTTGAGGTTATTTACCAAGATCATCAATACATGAGTTGGAAGAAAAATAGGATTCTAGCAGGTCAGCTTTATCTTTGGCTGATGTGGCAACAGAACCATCTGGTTTTGACAGAGGTGGGAACAGAGATAGGTAAAAATTGCGGCCAATAGCTTTGGCAAGAGACCAGAATGCTCGGCTACCATTTGGGAAAAAAGCCAGTTTTCTACTCTTAGCCTGTTCGAAATTTAGTTTGGACTGAATAATAACTGCTTTACAAAGTTCAGGTAGTTCTCGACTTTACGAGTTAATTCGTTCCTAGAGCGCACTCGTAAAGCGAAAACTTGTAAAGCGGGAATTTATTTCCCATAGACGATGTTAGAAATAAGGGTTATGTTATCAACAATGAAATTAGTTAATGTTTAAACAATGATGATTTATTCAAAGAAATGAAAACAGCCTGTAAAATCAAGCAAATTATAATAATAGAGAAATTATTTATGACTTACAAATGTTAAAGAATGTTTATTCTTCATCATCATCATCAACTAAATGCATGCTCGTTGATCACTCGTTATTGGCTCAGCACTCAGTTTATTGCACAAGGAGTCGTCTTCTTCAGAAATGCTTCAAGAGGCATTTATTTACAAGATAATCTTCTCTTTTATTTATAAATTTCAATAGCATGCATAAGCATTTTTTAACGGAATGCACAAATTGCAACAACACAATTTGCACAGAGTAACAAGTTTACAAAGCTTAAAGAGAAGATTCTGAAAATTTATTTCTGGTTTTTATACGATTGAAGAATTCAGTAAATGACAAACACATTTCACCATAATAACGTAAAAACCGACACAATTCCAGCTATCGGTATTTTCACAAATGCAATAACATTGAGTTTGCTACCCATTTATAATTGCTTACAGTAACAGAAAAGCCCAATAAATTGGAAAGTGCAAATTGTTTTTTGTTTTATGGTCGTGACTTCCAGAAATATGCTTTAGAAAAATATCACAAAGCCGTTCAAAATTGGTTCTTAATATATGATAACGATGAAAGTGTAGTGCATTTAACGATTTGAATTGGTAACTAATACAATTTACACTATAAAAATGACCTTTTAGGGAGTTTTATATTGAAAATTTGAACTTCCAAGGTTGTGGAATGAATTACCAAAAAACAATATGTTATTGGGTTCACATTACAATACGATGGTAAAGGATTAATATCATAAAGCGGGATACACTGTATTGTATAGCTACACACATGGTTTGAAATGCAGTATTTATTAATATTTAACATCAATTTTTTGCAATTAATGTTTATATTTTCAATTTTGCTGATACTTGATAAAAAAAAAAAAAAAAAACTCATAAACCTGGGAACTCATAAAGCGAAAACTGCCTGTATAAATACTACTTAATAATAATTTTTATTATTACATAATGTTGCGCACTGGAAATATTTTATAATAAAAATTCAAAAAAATTATACAATTTCAGAGAATATAGGCTTAGTGGTTCACATTAAAAATATTATGTTGAAAGGGGTTAGCAATAAAAAATATTGTGTTGAAAGAGGTTCGCAAGTCAAAAAAGGTTGGGAACCGCTGATCTAGAGCAATAACGTGCTCTTAATGCCACAAAGTGCAATGGTATCAAAAGGTTTCCTGAAATCTAATTATTCTCTAATTTTCTCAGTCTCTTCATATGGAACCCAGTTTGAATCAAGAACACTGTCCTTACATATACAACACTAACAACTTCTTCAATTTATAATTAATTTTCTTATTCACTATTATTACTTTCTAATACTATAATTCATTTTCTTTATCAGTTAAACCTTGAAATTTCATTTTTAATTAATGGTGATAAAAAAAAAGGTTAGGTAATGTACGCAGTGCATTATATTTGAAGTATGCGGGCAAATAATAACAATTCATGATTTATAACAAAAATATTAGCAATAAAGCAAAAATTTTTGTGTGAACCAAGAACATTTTGTTTCTGTACATTCTGGCACACTGCCCATTCATTCCTCCAACCAGCACTCAGCAACATAGATAACATCCAATGCTTCAACTACAATACATAGTATATGGACAGCTTATACGATGTGTAAAGTGGGGAAAAGGGGTAATGTATGCAGAGTATTACATTTCAGGCGCATTCAATTTTTTTCTTCTTAAATTCAATGCATTTTTTTTTTCTTTTTCTAAGATCGGTAGAAGTGAAATGTAAATATAGTCATCTTATCAATTAATAACTAAGATTATAGCTTTATAGAACACTTAATAAAATGCTATAGTTTTGCCATCTCTAAACTTAACCATCAGTTTAATTACAACTGTACAATGTTTATTGCTTTTCTACTATACACTTCTTTTTTTTGCCTCTTTTCTCTCTCTCTCTCTCTCTCTATTTATATATATATATATATTATATCTTCACAATCAACACCATGCTCATGTGTCTTACATAACAATATAAGCAAAGTATGCATTGACTGCCTAAAGCTAAAAATACTACATTGCATTAAAACTACATTTAATCTATAAATTTCTTTTTCCATACAATTTATATGGAAAAAATAAATGATAATTGCTGGATTCTATTAAACTGATTTTAATAAAATTTGGAATGGCTTAACAAATATTTTTAAAGGGCCCAAATATAAAATTTCATGAAAATCCATCCACTGGGAGTCATGTTTCATTCGGGCAGGCAGATAGATGGACAGTTGCATTAGTAGTGACAAACAATACAAGAAAGCAAGCTTATACAGCATCAGCTAGCATTAGTAGTGACAAACAATACAAGAAAGCAAGCTTATACAGCATCAGCCAAATGGTTAAGACAATAGGTGCATTATTCATATATATGCTAACAACACTAAAAATGTTCAATGCTAGAGAAATCAAAACAAAATAATAATAATTATTATTCATAAATGACATGTAAAAATTTAAGGCCACAAATATGCATAAAATGATGAAATAATTGATAAACCCTGGCCACCATCACACATATAACACTACCAACAGGTGTACTAAAAAACAATACCGAACATTAATTTTATGTATGTTTTCTAAGATTAAATTATATTCCTTTGGGGTTGAAAATTCTTATGCATTTGCAGTACCACTGGGATACCCTTGTGGTGGAGGTTGATAGCCTAAATAAGTTTAAGGCTCAGCTGGACAGGTATTTTGAACGAACAGAGGGGTGAAGTGGAAGTGGGTTTTTTTTTTTTTTTTTTTTTTGGCTGATGCTGCATAAGCTTGCTTTCTTGCATCAAATGCCTCTACTAATGCTAATAAGTGTAATCTATGAAACTAGAATGTACATAGCAATCTCAGTATGCAATGTCTGCAATGGCTTTTTTTTTTTTTTTTTTTTTCCCTTCTGATTCAGGAAGAACATAAAAGGTGTTCAAAGTGGTGCTGCCACTTGATACATATATTTAATGGCAATTAGCAAAAAATGCTTATATCCGCTCAAGCTGTACCAGTAAACTCATGTTCTCTGCTTCCTGTATTTTGATCCTAAGGGCTGCCAGATGTCCAGTTTTGACCCAGACAGCCCAGTATTTGAACTTACTGTCCATTAAATAATTTTAGCAAATATTAGACATATAAATTCCTAGTATTTACTCAATTTGTTTATGAAAATAATGTACCATGTAAATTTTGCAACCATTGTTGCTGTTTAAGCACACTGTATTCTGTAATCAATAAAGTTTCAGCTCTTTCAATGAAATTTCAGTTTCTATGGACAGATGAACATAAAACAATGCTCAATCAGTAGAGACTAACTTTTTTTTCCTTTTCTTTTTTTTGATATAATCACTTGTTTGGATGTGAAAGTCATTTCTCTATTACAAAAAAAAAAAAGAAATTATAAATGCTGCACAATCAAATTTAAATTATAAGCTGAAAAAATATGTTTTTTTTATGGCAAACATTCCTCATATATGCAATATTTTTATGGAACCATCCAGCAAGCCTGTTCCATCAATATCAATAGATTATCAAATGGACCAACACATGGTCCTTGAGGCTGCCACAGACATTCTCTCACATATGCCAAGATACGCTTGCTACATAGGAGTCTAAAATGCTGATGGAACTGATATTTTGGTGACACTCAAGTAAAGTGGACCTAATTTCCAGTTGGTCTGTGATAGCCACAAATCCTCTGCTTGCGCCGTCACAATGGTGAGACTGTTAGTAACCATGGGTAGTCCCCATGTGCAAGTTCTGACGACATTCCTCCATGTGGCAACAATGCCACATGGAGGAATGTTGTCCCTCCGTGTTACCAGGCAACATTAGATGGTAGATGACTCTCATCAGCCAGTGCAATACTAGCACTTTGCTTATTGAAGGCTTGAAGTGGTGGAACCCATGTTTAATCTCCAGCAAATCCTCTCCCATCTCTTACATCATGAAGTACGATTGATGTCTTTTGAGGTTAGGATGGACATCATGACAAGATCCAATCTTCCATACATTGAGGGTACAGCTCTAAAACAATGTTCACAGGCCTAGATAGTCCACCAGACCGAACCTATTGGTAACTCTCTAGGAGACTTCCAGATCAGCTAGTGTATAATCTCATTACCTCTAGTCTGCCAGAAAGTGACTGGAGAGAGTCCGAGTAGTGTGTTTGCGGGGCATTGTCGAGGCCACATTATGCCAAGGATCTGGGTATATTCTTACCATGTGTATGCCATATCCAAAAATTTCATTTCATACAGCATGTTCCACCCCCACCTTTTCTTACTACTGAATACACCATGAATTGTCAAACCAACAGAACAAACTTATTTGCAAAAAGATCTAAACCTAAACATGTCCTCGTTCATTTCACAAATGTGTGGTCTCAGTTCAAATCTCAGTCATGTCCATTTCCACTTACAGTCTGCCAAACGCCATGTACTTTTTCTGACAGAATCCCAGTTATCGGTTGATTCAACCACTGCTCATCTCAGTTGTCTGAACTATTTGCTGTATTGATTCTTTTCACTTCAAAGGTGGTATCTGTCCATACGTCCATTCTGATATTTCCTGTCAGAGACTCAGTGATTTTAAATCTCCTCTTTTTGATCTTCTCTGGCTTAACATCTCTCTACCACATTCTGTCAAATTAATCTGTTGCCTCTATCATTCTCCCAAGTCCACTAATCACTTGGAACTCTGACTTCCTCTCTTTGAAAATTGACTTCCTTAAGTCCAACTTTCCAAAACAGTGAGGCAATTTTCTTTTGTGATTTTAATGTTCACAATTCCAGCTGGCTTCCGTTTTATAGTCACAGAACCAGCTGGTCAATATGCTGAGGCTTTTGCAATTACTAATGATCTCCCACATTTGTTCATTTCACCCCAGGGGCTCACATCTAGTGAGTATGGGCTTGGCATACCCAGGGTCCTGAGCTGGATATCATCATTCTTCTCTTTCTTGGTGATTCCCTTCTTTCTTTCTCTCTCTCTCTCTCTCTCTCTCTCTCTCTCTCTCTCTCTCTCTCTCTCACACACACACACACACAGGGTAGTTCAGAAATTTTTTTTTTTTTTTTTTGGCTGGTGCAGCATAAGCCTCAGGCTTCCTTGCACCATATAGCTAATAATAATAATAATTTACCAACCAGGCAATCCTAATCATACAGCCAACACACACAATCTTTATCTCACAAACAACCCTTCTAAATACACACAATCAAGGTGAATGATGCTCTAAAGCACCTCAAACCACAACTTGGTGGCAGTCCCTTTTTCTTGTGTTGCCATTCTCAACCTCATGTTGTTTAGCATTACAAGAATGCAACATTTGTTTTCTTTTTCTTTTGCTTAGTTCGATTAGTTTCAAATCTTCTGATGTCAGTGTTGCACACATCGTGTCAGTGAAATTATTCTTGTAGGGATGGAATCCTTTATTCCACACTCTAATTTAAAATTTCGTCCTTTATCTAAACACCAGTTTTCCAATAAATGTGCCAAGGCTGTTCAAGATAAGAATGTTGCATAGCATAATTGGCTTGTTTCCAAATCTCCAGGTTTCTGCACCAAAGCTCGTAACAATTGTAAAGCAATTATTAATCAGTCCAAACAAGATTTTGAACAGGCTAAGTGTATAAAACTTGCTACTTATCCAAATGGTAGCCGAGCATTCGGGTCTCTTGCCAAAACTATTGGCCGCAACTTTTGCCCATCTCTTTTCCCACCTCTGTCAAAACCAGATGGTTCTATTGATATTTGAGCCAAAGATAAAGATGGGCATCCTATTTTTCTTCTAACTCTTGTATTGATGATCTTGGTAAACCATCTCCCACCATTCCCAGTAGACTCCATTCAATGCCTCCTATGGTGTTCTGTCAAAAGAATGTCAGAAAGATTTTGATCAATCTTGATGCTAAGAATGCTCCAGGTTCTGATGGTATTTCTCCACCAGGACCTGGAGTGTTCTGTTCTGTGTTGCCTTTTTTCACTTTCTTATTCCAAAGGTGTTTTTCCTTCTACTTGAAAATTTGCTGATATCAAGCAGTTTCTGAAAAGGGCGATAAATCTGTCCAATCCAATTATTATCCTATTGTACTCATTTCTACTCTTTCCAAAGTAATAGAGAAATCAATTAACCACCAACACTAAAACCACCTGGAAACCTTCCATTCGATCAACAATTGCCGGTATGGATTCTGTCAGTGTCAATTCACTGGTGACAGTCTGGCCTACGTTACCCATGTATGGTCAAATTCAATGGAAAAGAAGTTTGGTAAAACTCAAGCAGTTGCTCTTGACATTTCAAAGACTTTTGATTGAGTTTGGCATAAAGATCTTCTAAATATGCTTCCATCTTATGGTTTGCCAACTGTTTTTTGTAATCGGATATCCAGTTTTCTCTTTGACTGCTCATTGCAGGTGATGGTAGATCTTTTCTTCTAACTTCTCCCCTAATGCTGGTGTTCCCCAAGGTTCAGTTCTTTCTCCAACTCTTTTCCTCTTGCATATTAATGACTTTCTTCCACTGATAGGTTTGCTGATGATAGCACATTGCATTCCACTTTCCAGTTTGAGAAACTTTGCCCTGCACAAACAGCTTCAACTTATCATTAGCATTAGTAGAGGCATAAGATGCAAGAAAGCAAGCTTATACAGCATTAGCCAAAAAAAAAAAAAAAAAGAAACCCCTTCCCATTTCATTGATCCATTCGTTCCAAATGTTTGTCTAGTTCTGCCTTGAATTTATTTAAGCTATCAACTTCCACAACAACAAATGGAAGATTGTTCCAGCAATCAACCACCCGCTGGCCAAAGGCAAATTTCCACACATCTATTCTGCAACTGTCTTTAATCAGTTTGAATCTATGCCCCCTCAGGGTTGAAATCTGAGCCAGAGGAAGAATCCCATCAGCTTTGAGCCTGCTCAATCCATTCACAGTCTTATACACCTCAATCAGATCACATCACAGGTGCCTAGTCTCCAGAAGCTGCAATTTGCAGAACTTAAAGCCTTTCTTCATAAGAGCATCCCTTTGTTCCCCTCGAATAAACGCTACCTCAAATATCCTTCTTTGAACTTTTAACTATTCAAACTTCTTGAATATTCACTACCAATTCCATAAATGCTGATCTCCAGGTAATTCTTGGATTGGGCAAAGATAACTTAGTTAATTTCCATCCTCCTAAAACTGAGACCTGCCTTATATCTCACAAAAAGGATTGTTCTGCTCCTATGCTTGTCTTCGATGACACTAATTTCTAGACAAGATTATATATCTCTTTTGGGGATTACCCTGACTTGTAATCTCTTGGCATGAGCATGTTACAAATATTGCTTCCTCTGCATCCAAAAAAACTGGGTTTTCTCTTTCGTTCTTGGCATTACTCTTCTTACAAACAGCCATTCACACTCTGTAAAAATTGCAAATCTGCCCTACCATGAAATATTTTTCTCACATCTGGGGCAGTGCCCCCAAAACCTCTCTCAGGTTTCTAGATTCCATTTAAAAAAGGGGGCAGTTAGGTTAATTAATGGCTCGTCTCTAACAGTCTCTCCTCTCTCTCTCATAGACATTCTATTTCTGTTGCATGCTTTTTCTATAGATACTTCCATGGCACTGTTCTTCTGAATTGACTTCTATAATTTCCGCTCCCTCTTCCAAAGTAGTCCGAACATGTGCTGCAATCAGTCAACATCCTTTTATTGTCAAAGTTCAAACCCGCAGAACCAATTTTTCTTCTTCCTCATTTATTCATTCAACTTCCGTTTTCTGGAACAACCTTCCTTCATATGTATTTCCTGAAAATCACAATTTACAGAATTTCAAGTCTAATATCAACAAATATCTTCTTTCACCTTCTCAACCTTCAACCCATGCACAGCTAAGTACTATAGGCTCTAATACCTCTTGTATTTGGGGTTTTCATTAAAAAAAATAATAACAAAAATATGCTGAGTAATGACAAAACCATTGCAGATACCCTCATCAAATTACAAGGAATATTCATCATGAAAAGTCAACCAACAATCTAATCTAATATTCGCCTACTAATCATCCCAAGGATGAAATTTATTCATTTAGAAGCAATTTACATCAGGCAAAATCTACTGGGCCCAGGACCCTCCTATTTGGCACTGAACTATATTCATCCAGTTTACAGTATGTCTATAAATTTGACTCTTACAGTAAGTGCACAAATTTGACAACCATATCGTGTAACAGTGTATATAATATTTTAATACTGTTCCTTTGTCTTACAATTGTGATGTTAAAACTAATCTGCCTCCACTTCACATGGATAGTAAATGTGTATATCTTCAGAAATAAGCTAATATTAATAATAATATTTATTATTGCCTTTATCAGAATATTTGCTTAATATACCCAGGTTTTGTTGGAGTAGCATACCCTGATTAATGCCATTAATCAGGGTATGCTACTCCAACAAAACCTGGGTATATTTCATCTGCTCACCTTTGCATAATCAGAAAACCTGCTGTGCATCATCAGAAAACTTAGACATTAAACTTAACAAAGCTGCACGTTAACCTTTCAGCAGTCACACCATATTTAATAACCTTTACAACCAGAAATGGTCAAAAATGATACCAAAATTCAAATGCTTTATAGCATGGCTGTTTATGAATTTTTTTTTTTTTTTTTGTAACATTTTTTTTCTTGGTTATTTCATCCTCACTGTAAAGATAAAATTTCAACTTTCCAAAACCCAATTGTTGTTGCTACTGAAATTCTTAATTATGTCAGCACAATGACTGAGGGCAAATCCAAATTTTAGACTTTTATCTCATGGTCTCCAATAGATTTCTGAATTGGGTCCTTTATTTAAAAATAATAAGGGACCCAGTATCAAACCTAGTGGAACTCCACTCATATTAGTCCATGAAGGACAACCATTTATAACTGTTCTCTGTCTTGTAAGATTTAACCAATCCCTTTAAACATAGTAATATCTTGCACTTAATCCCACAAGGTCCCAATTTATATAACAATGATCTGTGTAGAACAGTATCAAATGCTTTACTGAAATCGAAATTGTGATGTCAAATAATACACTGCATCCAGTTCATAGTGAACATTTCGATTACTAAGAAAAGGTAAAAAATTTCTTAAAATTTTATATATTGGGATAAAGAATTTTTTTCTGGAGTTCTCAGCAGTTCATAGTAGTAAATAAGATTGGTCAACATGATCTCCCCTTAACAAATCCATGCTGCAGTATGGGCTTGGCACACCCAGGGTCCTGAGGTGGATATCATCATTCTTCTCTTTCTTGATGATTCGTTTCTACCTCTCTCTCTTGCTCTCTCTCAAGGTAACTCGGGAATTTTTTTTGGCTGGTGCAGCATAAGCCTCAGGCTTCCTTGCACCGTATGGCTAATAATAATAATATTCCTATCAAGGTTATTTTGCATTACTTCTTTAACTTTAAGTCAAACTTACAGATGGATAATGACCTCATTAATAAGGGAGACTTTTGCATATCTTCAAATTGTAGAGATTTCCTCTGAATTCAAAGATGTTCATTATTACACCTAAAGGTTGATAACCTCTTTTGATGGTTTAATATAATTGGAAATATTCTATTAGCACCAGGTGCCTTGTTTACATTTAGCTTTGACAATCTCTCCCTGTTCTCACTTTCTCTCAGTTATTATAAATTCAGTATCGATTTTAAACAGATTTCTGGTATTCCCATCTGCAAAACCTCTTCATGTGTGAATGATGATGCAAAATGTTTATTAAGTATGTCAGCAACCTGTACAAATTTCTTCAATAATTATGCCACTCATCATATCAAGTGGATAGTGGATTTAATGCTAACGTTCACAAATCCAAAGTACTGCATATGGGTAGCAGTAACTCCAGAGAAATGTATCAACTGTGTGGTACTCAGGTGGTGAATGAAAAAGACCTGGGGGTAATTGTGCAGACAGATATGAAGTTTTCTGAGCTGTGTAGGCAGGCTGCCAAAGCAGGTCATGGGATCTTGTCAATGATATACAGGAATTTTTCTGGCAGGGATGAGGGGGTGATTCTCCCTTTTTATAAGGCAATGGTCAGGCCACACCTTGTGTACTGCATACAGACCTGGAAGCCTCATTTCAGGAAGGATGTAGAGTTGCTAGAAAGAGTACAGAGAAGGGCAACAAGATTAGTGAGGGGAACAAAGTGGTGACCTTACCAAGAAAGGCTTAGTTCTGCAATTTGCAGCATCTGGAGACTAGGCACCTGTGAGATGATCTAATTGGGGTGTATTAGGCCTTGAATAGTTTGAGCAGGCTCAATGCTGATAGGATTCTTCCTTTTGCTGAGATTACGAACCTGAGGGGGCATAAACTCAAATTGAGGAAAGACTGTTGTAGGATAGACGTGCAGAAATTTGCCTTTAGGCAGCAGGTAGTTGATTGCTGGAACAAACTTCCATCTGTTGTTGTGGAAGTTGATAGCTTAAATAAATTCAAGGAAGAACTGGAAAAACTTTTGGAGCGAATGGATGGTTGAAATGGGAAGGGGTTTTTTGGCTGATGCTGCATAAGCTTGCTTTCTTGTATCATATGCTTCTACTAATGCTAATAGTGTGGTTCATCCCTTTCTTTCTAGTGTTAACAGAAGCAATGAATTCTTTGCTACTTTCTTTGTACTCTTAGCCAAATTAATTCTCATAATCTGCCTTAGTATGTCAATCCACCCTCCCCAGTAACTGATTGTCTAATTTATACTTACCATAGGATTCTGTGGCCTGAATTTACAATCACCTCATGCCATCTTGCCACTAAGTTCATCAGCTGACATGATATCCATTTTGGTCTAAATACTTAAAAAGACCTCTCTGATGATATAAAATGCTTTTCAGGGAAGTATAAAATTACTTCCCTGAAAAGTTCCTATTTGGCATTTGTATTTGTTAAAGCATCGGCTCATCAGTAATGATCACATACCTAATCAAAAATCACACTACTTATGAGGCGATTTGTTAACATTGGCTCCATTAACCAGCACTGGCTTTGAACAGAATAAGTGACTGAAATGCAAATTACTGATTGCTTTTACAGTACGCAGTTTAACTCGTAAAGCTGACTAGAGGTCTCAGACAGTTTTTAAATTCTATAGAGCGGGATCAACTGATGATGTTATCAACAGCAAATTCTAAATGGGAAGCCTTCAGGGACTTAATCTTGGAGGCTATTAGGTTTTTAATACCAACTAAGAAATACTATTCAATGTTCAGGCCTAAATAGATGTCAGATGAATTAATGAGGCTCGTGGCAGAGAAGAAAAATTCATGGAATGCATATAAATTATCAGGCGCCACATAAGCCTACGACAGATATAAGCTAATCTGTAATCAATTCACAAAGGAGTTAGGCAGGCAAAGGCAGATTATGAGAAATCTTTGGCAAAAGACGTAAAGAGTTCTTTACTTATGTAAACTCTAGAAGGAAGGAAATGAATCGGATTGGTCCACTTCACATAGATGGTACGACTATTGATAATCCTGCTCAAGTAGTTGATAAACTGAATGAGTATTTCACATCTACATTCACATGAGGAGTTATTCAAGGAGCTGAATGCCAGAAGTTTATCAAACTCTAACAGGGAGCTAAGTGATTTTGTAATAACAGAGCAAAGTGGAGAAGAAATTTTGAAGTTAAACATAAAAAAGGCACCTGGAATCTATCCAGTTATAATGGAGGCAGCAAGGGAAGTAAGCAAACCCTTAGCCATAATTATGAGAGCATCCTTAGAGTCAGGGGAGATCCCCATGGACTGGAGATGTGCAAATGTATCCCCAATTCACAAAGGAAGTTCAAAGGATGACACAAATAATTATAGACCTGTTAGTTTAACTTCTGTTCCAGGTAAAATAATGGAGTCACTGCTTAAAGAGGTGATACAGGATCACAAGACAGCAGCAATAGTTCAGACGCAACATGGTTTTGTTAAGGGGAAGCCTTGTCTGATCATTTTGATTGGATACTACGATGTGGTCACAAAGGAACTGGATGCAAAAAAATAATTTTGATATCATATACTTGGATATTTCAGGAAAGCTTTTCATACTGTTGCACATGGAAGAATGCTGTACAAATTGGAGCAGTATGGCATTAAGAGCAAGCTAGGGCAATGGATAAAGGGATGGTTGAGTGGGAGACGGCAGAGAATGGTAATAAATGGACCCTGCTCTACGTGGACTAATGTTATTAGCGGAGTCCCCGGGTGTTCAGTGCTGGGTCCATTGCTGTTTTGTGTATTTATCAATGATATGGATGAAGGTATATCATGCTTAATATCCAAGTTTACAGATGATACAAAGGTTGGCAGGGTTGTTAATGATAGTAAGGATAGTATGCTAATGCAATAGGATCTAGAAAAGTTAGGCAGATGGGCTGAGAAGTGGCAACTGAAGTTTAACATTGTACAAGTACTGCATATGGGTAGCAGTCTCCCAAGAGAAATGTACCAACTGTGTGGTACTACACTCAGGAAGGTAGAGAATGAAAAAGACCTTGGGGTAATTGTGCAGTCAGATTAATATGAAGTTCTCTGAGCAGTGCAGACAGGCTTGCCAGAGCAGGTCATGGAGTTTTGTCAATTATATATAGAAATTTTGCTAGCAGAGACAAGGGGGTGTTTATACCTTTGCATAAGGCAATGGTCAGGCTACAGCTTGAGTACTGTATACAGGTCTGGAGGCCTTATTTTAGGAAGGATGTATAGTTGCTATAATGAGTACAGAGAAGGGCAACAAGATTGGTGAGAGGAACAAAGGGGTAGGCTTATGAAGAAAGGCTTAAGTTCTGCAAGTTGCAGCATCTGGAGACTAGGCATCTGCGAGGTGATCTGATTGAGGTGTATAAGGCTTGGTTTGACCAGGCTCGATGCTGACAGGATACTTCTGCTTGCTCAGACTAAGAACCTGAGGGGGCATAGGTTCAATTTGGGGAAAGACATTTGTAGAACAGATGTGTGGAAGCTTGCCTTTAGCCAACAGGTAATTGATTGCTGGAACAGACTTCCATCTTTTGTTGTGGAAGTTGATAGATTAAATAAATTTAAGGCTGAACTAGAAGGATTGGAGTGACCGGATGGGTGAAATGTGAAGGGGTGTTTTTTTTTTTTTTGGCTGATGCTGTATAATCTTGCTTTCTTGCATCACATGCCTCAACTAATGCTAATGCTAACTAAAAAAATAATGTTTATACTCCAGGATGACCACATAAATTCACAATCCACAAGTTCACAAGTCAGAGAGAATACAAGAGCATCACCATATTTAGAGATCACATAGGGTTTAACCATGGTCATCTCAAATGCACATACAAATGACCCTCATGCTTGGCTACCTGGCTATGACAGCCCTTGCTTCTCATTATCCATTGGGATTGAATAATTATAATTCTTGACATTTCTGGAAAGGGAAACAATGGAATAACCATGGAAACGAAAAACTGCTTTTTTTTTTCCCCTTTTTATTCTTAAGTCAGCTGAAAATTGTGAATTCTTTAGTGATATTAGTCACATCAGTGATCAATTTTTGAAATATGGAAAGTAAAAGACAGAATTAAAGCTACAAGTTTTAACAGCAAACAATATACAACACTTGAAAAAGGCCTTCTCTATTTGCATTGTCACTACCACTCAATAAAAATTGCTGTTTCAACTGTTGTGAATTCTCCTGGTTCCTCTTCTGGTCTGAAATTCCAGTTATTCAAACATTTAAAAAATAAAAGACTTTGGTACTGATGATGACATTCTTCTCCCTATCAGCAAAGGTCCTGTAAATCATGGACAAAACACTAGTTGCCTTCCATGCATGCAAAATTTTGTCATTAACTCCTAAATATTTTTTATTCTGAATCACTTTTAGCACCTCTCCCACTGCAGTATTTCTGTTCCCCAACTGGTATAACCTTACATTTAGAAGCATCCAACTTAAACAGGAGCTTGAAACATCTGAGATTCCACTGAAATGGAGTGATGCTGTTGAGAAACATAAAGTTTACTATGATTTGTTTGAATCAAAATCACCCAAGAGATGATTATAGGGAATTACTGGAGCTTGTGGCCATATTTTAGGTGACATTCCTATTACATGTATCAGATACACAGCAGATGGACAAGAATTAAAATCCTCAGGATTTGAATATCTGGAACACAACTTTACTTGCCACCCCATGAAAGCAAAGTTTTATGTGATATATATACTTTTTCGCTACATTAATATAAACAGGCACAGTTTATCTCTCCTTTATTAGTTACATCTCCCAGCAATGATCTTCAACTACTGAAGACTCCTGATTACTATTCAGAATTATTAATCAAATCACAGCGATAGATGGAAATTTCAGCAACATTACAGTTTCTTTTGTTTTGTTTTTTAATGAATCCAAATTTGCTTAGACAACATGAGTTTGTCAAGATCTGAACTCATTCTGTCAACTGGCCTGTGTTTGACAGTTCCATCTACACTGGATTCCCTAGAGATTTCTCTGAATCTCTTAACTCTGTTACTGCTACTGAAATGACTAACTTGATTTAGCAGTCTATTATTAAAATTTTATATAAATCTGCTCACAAAAAAATAAATAAAAATTCAGAAGGGGTGTTGGGTCCCTATGGATTGGAGATGTGAAAATGTATCCCCAATTCACAAAGAGTGAGCAATGGGAGTCATAAATAATTACAGACCTGTTAGCTAGCTTGACTCCTATTCCAGGGAAAATAATGGAGGTTAAATAAGTAAAGTAGGATCATCTAGACAGGTATACAGTTATACTGCAGTCACAGCACAGATTTGTTAAGGAGTGACCTTGTCTAATCAATCAATCTGATTCAATACTATAAAATAGTATCAATGGAAATGGATGCAAAAAATAATTTTGACATCATATACTTATATTTCAGAAAAGATTTTGATAATGTTGTACATAAAATACTACTACATAAATTGTGGCATTAAAAAGTTGCTACTATGAATAAAGGGATGGTTGAGTGGGAGAAGACAGAATGGTTATTAATAGGCACTCACTGCTGTTCTTGGACTAATGTTATTAGTAGAGTTCTCCCAGGGTTCGGCAATGGGCCTACTGTTGTCTTCTATATTTATTAATGTAATTGATGAAGGCATCATGTCTAATGTCAAGCTTAATGTCTAAGTTTGCAGATGACATGAAGGTTGCCAGGGTAGGTTATTTCAAAAAGATCCAGACATATTAAGCAGACATGTGAAAAGTGGCAATATGGGAAGCAGCAATCACAGATTAATGTACCAGCTGTGGTACAACACTCAGGGCAGTGGAAAATGAAAAAAGATGTAGAGGTAATTGTGCAGTCTGATGTGAAGTTCTCTGAGGAGTGTAGACAGGCCAGCCTGTGGGGGGAGGGGTTGTTAATGATATACAAGAATTTGGCCGGGGGGGGGGGGGGGGGTGAAATGATTATCGCATTATATAAGGCAACGATTAGGCCACATCTTGAGTACTACATACAGGCCTGGAAGTCTCATTTAACAGAAGGATATGGATTCGTTGGAACAGGTGCAGAGAAGAGCAACAAGATCAGTGATGGGGGAACAAAGGGGTACCCCTTACCAACAACAGCTTCAGTTCTGTGAACTGCAGTGCCTGGAGACTAGGCATGTGATATCTAATCAAGTAATCAAGGTGCTTAAAGCTTGGAGTGGATTGAGTAAGCACGTCAATGGAATCCTTCCTCTTGCTCAGACTACACATGAGGGGAGAGGGGACATAAATTCAAACTGAGGAATGATGGTTATATGGTTGATGTGCTCAAGTTTGCCTTTGGTCAGTAGGTTGGTGACTGTTAAAACTTTCTTCTGTTATTCTAGACTAGGTAACTATTGGAGAAGATGGAGAGGTGGGTAATGTAAGAATAATTTTTTTTTTTTTTTTTGATGCCATATAAGCTTCTTTTCTTGCATCATTTACCACTACTAATACTAATGCATTTTTAAATTCTGTTGGCATCATTATTCTTTCTCGGACATAAAGGTGCATAAATTTAAATTGAAAGGTGGTTGCTGGATAGATATGTGAAAGTTTGCTTTTAACCAGGGAGTGATTGATTGTTGAAACAAACTTCCATTTGGTGTTATGGAAGCAGATAGTCTGAATGACTTTAAAGAGGGAATGGAAAATTATTAGAAGGGATAGACAGATGATGTGGATAGAGTTGGGGTTTTTTTTTTTTTGGTGATACTATATAATCTTTCTTTCTTGCATATTTTGCCACTACTAATACTAACATTAAAGATCAACTTAACAGAATTAGAATAAAAAATTTTCTCACCCCAAATTATAACCTAGCTGCTTGCATTCTATACTATGAATGATAACCACTTTGTTAGAACCACAAGATAACAGCATGTTGATGGCCACTGGGCCTACTTGATGTGACATGGTAAATAAGGTGTTTAAAAGTGATATGAGGTAATCTGGACCATTCATGTAACAAAACTGTCTTCAATTTCTGGAGTGACATAGGCAGAGGTTTGTGATGACAAACATGCCTTTCCAGTTCACCCAGGGATACTCAACAGGATTGAGATCTGGGGACTGGACTAATCAGGGAAGATTATTTGAAGTCATTCACGTTCCTCAAAGCAACCACATACCACTCCAAATGTATGAAAGCATGTTTGAAGACTGTGAGGAAGACTCCAAGAATTTTGTATTCACTGTGCACTCCATGAGGATCAAGGTAATGCCACAAAAACATGCCCAACAGCACTATACCTCCTCCAATAGCCCATGCTGTCATTCCACAAAAGATGGTGATGGTTATAGAACCTCATGTGTTTTCCTTCATACATGCACTCTCGTGTCCATTAGTACCAAAAAGAGTAAATCAAGATTCATCGGACCACACAAATTGCCTCCAGTCCTCCTGCAGCCATCCACTGCACTCCTAGCACTAATGCAGCCACATATTCAACTTTGTCTCTGTATCTGAGATCAGCAGCTTCTATGAAAGTCTCAAACTCTTTTACTGCATTCTTTCTAAGGTTCTTCATGCTTTGTGGAGGCTGATACCTTGTAATGCTCCTCCATGAACTGCAGAGGTTAATTGTGGATTATCACAATTACTCTTAATAATCCACTCCAGACACTGGGCACTTAACACTGACTTCACATTTTTGCCATAATTTCATTTTTTCATGAATGTTTTGCAGACATTGTTTTATTTGTTAAAGACTCAAATGAGACTAGTCTTTATGAGAATGGCTGCACTCAACAAATGCAACCACTCTCTTTGCTGTAGAATCTGCTAAATGCAAAATGACAATCATAACTCTCTCAAAATCTGTGAGATTCTTTCTGTTCACTACTGCAAGTGAAATGATTTGGATACTAGTCAACCCACACAGCTCTTCTGTAGTGCTTCTGTGCACATGTAAACCACCACCGCCGCCACCACCACCACCACATAACCTCTTACATTTACATATTTTTGCACAGTTTATTGCATACAGCCCAAACTTCCGTGGTTTTACAAAGTAGGCAAGACAGTATAATATTTAATGTAATTTAGGATGGACAAAAATCTGGACACTCCATATTTTAAAGACAATTCTTTTCATTCTCGCATATTAATCTATTCAGGAGTAGTACGCATGTAAATTTACATTTTGTATATGTGGGCTCAAGAGAGTATATGTACATAAATTTACATTTTCCAAGGTCATTTCATATATGATTCAAATAAAACATTTTGAAACTGTAAAATTTCAATACATAAGTGTTCTGTAATGTTACAGTATGTTTCGCCATTTATGTTTCCAACTAATACAGACAGTTTTAATAGATCGCAGCATGAAAATAGCTTTGAAAATCATATGAGATCATACCTATTAGTCACTGGTATCTGCTTTGCATCTTAAAAAGCCAAAATATTCTCTGAAATTCAGATTTAGAAATTGATGAAATTGAATCAAAAGATAAATACTCAAACAGATATAGGAAAAATAGTTTTTTTTATAAAATAATTTTTTTATGATTTTTATAATTTATTTTTTTTTACCAAATTTTTAAAAATTTCTGTGTTTTTTTTTTGCAATAATCAAATCAGATCAGTCTAATCAGGTCAAAATTAGAGCAATTAAAAACATTTAGGTGTAAAGTTTTCATTTGTACAATTTTTTAAAAAATTCCATAGAAAAATTCACTCCCCAGAGCTGGCTGTAGTGAAAATCTTACTACTGTGAGTTTTAAAACTGAAAGGTTAATCATGTTTCTTTTTTTAAAAATTAATGTTGAAGATGTTGCATTCTATAATGTTCCTATTGTAAAAGATATCAAGTCAAGGGTTTGAGTTCATGAATGGCAACATACAAGCACTTCTTCACACATAAGATCCAACTTCTGTGTATGATTTGGAAAAGAAGCAGTTCATATGAAACTTTTTGAAATGGAAAAAGATGCCACACAGTCCTAATTCTATGAAGGCTCACTCAGCAAACTGTACGTTATGGCCTATATGGAGGATGTGGCAGAACAGTCCATCTGAATTCCACAATGGTCACCCTCAAACATGATTGCTGGTATGGAGTCTGGCATTGTCATGGTGAAGGAGAAATTTTCTTTTCTTCTCTATCCTCACCTTGCAGTTCGTATATCTTAAACTTCTTCAGCGTCTCCACATAGTAAGCAATACTGTGTGTCTCCATTCCAGGAAATCCACAAGGTTAATCCCTCTCTTGTCCCATGAAACAGAGCACATGATTTTTTCAATGGATTGCTAGGCCTTGAATTTCTTCTTTACCAGTGAATCCTAGTATAATCACAATACTGACTGCCATTTTAATCTAGTTCAAAGAGGTGTTCCCAGGTCTTATCTTTGGTTACTATGCTGTCAAAAAAATCATAATCTCATACTGCTCAAGAAAACTGGTACTAGCAGCATTCATGGAATCCACCTGGCACACAATTTCCTGAAGCCTAGATTGCCCAAGACTTTTGTGGCAATGAAAGGATGGCCTGACCTGAATGACCATCACCATCAATGACAAGCCTAACCACTGCTTAACTGTGCTCACATCACATGTCATCAAATGATGACATTTAAACATCAAATGTTATTTAAATGTCAGTCAGTCTCAGTAGGTACAACATTCTCTATTTGGAAACTCAATAATATATCACTGCTTCATATGCATAGAAATGTCACCCTCTTATTTCACAGACTACTACAGCCTGTATATTGGTAGTAATGTTTAAATTTTCACCTATCATCACAGTTTATAGGAAGCATCACCTGAGAAGGGGGGGGAAACTAGAGGTTAGTTTTGACGTGGCTCTCATATTATAGACAAACCAATTGCCATTCCACAAATAAAGAAAGACAGCCACTGAAACTTCAAGAAACACAAACCAATGGCAAATATGAAACATTTAAGTATAGTCCTTACCAAACCAAAATTGTTTAAAAAGCCAACAGACAACATCGCTACTACAGTTGAGGTGAGGTGACAGACAAAATACATTATTACAGCAATATATTATTCACCATACAACATAAGGTTGATAAATGAGGCTACCTTCTGTAAAATGAGGAGCCAGTAAACATTGAAACAGTCTGCCTATGAGTTTTAATGAATTTTAATGGACTTTCCTATTCCGGCAATATTATTCAATTAACAAATTAGTTAATGTACACAGAGCATTACATTTCAGGTGCATTAACAAAGAGTAATTATTCATGATTAATAACAAAATAAGTTCGCCCATCAACATGAAAAATTGTTACAAAGATTCCTACAATATTCTAAGTAATCATCGAAATTTTGAAATGGATCAGAACACCTCTTCCAAATTTATAGTAATATTTCTGTAGGTGAAACTGAAGAGGGAATGCTAATCCAGGGGCAAACAGAATATGTTGAAAATTTGGTAGCAATCTACACTTTTCTTGTTGATTAATGCAAAAACATACTTTCATTTGTGCTAATTTTTGTGGGGGAGGCTGGAAATTTTAACTGGACCTTAAATTTTCTCAAGGACCAACATAGGTTGAAACTTTGGCTTTGATCTGACTTTTCAATCTAGAGTAATATGCAAAATATACTTTCAATTATATGAGCAGATTTTTATTGGTTGGGGAAAGGGGATAGTGAAGGCTATGATTGATCTTAAAATCTTTTCATGAACAAACAAGAAAATGTGATATTGATTGCATTCTTTCTTATTAAGTAATGTCTAAACATCTGATAATATACTTCCATTACAAGTTAGGCAATGTACACAATGTGTTATGTTTCAGGCAAATTATCTTTCTTAAAATTAATTTTTTTTTCTTCTTTTTCTGATTAATTGAGGTGTTGCTATGTAAAAGTAAATATAGTTATCTTCTTATCAATTAATTTATAGAGCACTTGAAACTCCATATTTATTTTGGCTACATTAGCTCATTTAGCTACTTAAATTTAAACTTAAATTTAATCTTAAGCCTGCGAAAATAAGAGATATTTATTTTTATTTAAAACTATACAGCTTAAGAAGGTGTAACCATAACCTACAAAGGGCTCTAACCATCTCAATATATAGCTAAGTCATACTAATTTTAATATTAACAAAATAAACAATCAATATTACCATAATGTTGTTACTGAATAAGGCCTACATTGAAAGGCATGTCAACTGGGGCTAGCACTTCTCAATATATGCCATCAATAACACTATGAGCTATCTGTTTCTGCTAGTTACATGCCAGCCTCACCATATTCATAAATACTAAATTTAGTATACATAATAACTTTAAGATTAAATTTAAGTTTAAATTTAAGTAGCTAAATGAGCTAATGTAACCAAATAAATATGAAACTCATAGTAAAAAATCTGAATGGCAGACTGGCAAAATATAACTGCTAGCCCTACAGATAAACAACCTCTTAAACAGAAATACTTGTGTAAATATTCCATTAATGTTTAATAGGTTGGCTATCTGCAGGGCTAGCAGTTATATTTTGCCAGTCCACCATTCAAATTTATATTATGAGTTTCATATTTATTTTAGTTACATTAGCTCATTTAGCTACTTAAATTTAAACTTAATCTTAAAGCTATTATGTGCACTAAATTTAGTATATATGAATATGGTGAGGCTGGCACGTAACTAGCAGAAACAGATAACTTATATTGTTATTGATGGCATATATCGAGAGGCGATAGCCCCAGTTGATGTGCCTTTCAATGTAGGCCTTATTCAGTAATGACACTATGGTAATATTGATTGTTATCAAAGCAGATCACAGGATTTGCGGGGCTGTGTGCAAAAATAAATGTGGGGCTGAAAAAAATAAATTTCTATTTACTCATTAAAGATACGTTTCTTCAAATCTAAAAATAATTATTAAAATAAAATCACAGAAAGTTTTATAGCAAAAGTAACAAAAACAATTTCTATACCTCTAAACAAATGCAATATTAATATAAACAAAAAAAAACTATATATTTTATTACAAAGTAATTGTACGTGCTTTTTTCGCTACAAAATCATCTATAATTTGTGAAAAATCTATCCCATTGCAAATGTTTCTTTCAATTGCAACTAGCAATAGCCCAACTAGTCTGCTGCGATATAAAGCAGCAGCTATTAACAATCCACTGCAGGACGGAAGCCTCCTCAACGATTCATGTTGAGGGTAATAGACCATAATCTGCTTCGCTGGTCCAATGCGGGTTGGCAGATCAATCATATTTAGCAGTCAGGGGCTTGAACCCCGGGTTTAGTCAAAGAATGTGTGCTACTGCACTCCTGCTCCTGACCACTTGGCTACAGAAGCCTGCTGCGATATACTCGAGTGTAAATAATTTTTTATAAGTTTTAATTTTGAAAAACTATGCTCCGCGGAAGCAACAGTTACACAGAATAAAAAACAATGTTCGCATTAAGCGCGAGGATGAAATCCAATGTTCAATTTGCGACTTACTGTCAAGTACAATTTTTTTGAATCAGGGTTCAATGTAAGTAATAAAATATAGACTAATATTTTAATTTTTAATTTATTATAAAAAAAATTGCCAGCGTGGGGCTGTGTGCAGTGCACACCCTGCACTCCCCTTTCGCTGGCTCTGATTGTTATATTGACTGTTTATTTTGTTAATACTGAAATTAGTATGACTTAGCTATATATTGAGAAGGTTAGAACCCATTGTAGGTTATGGTTACACCTTTTTCTTAAGCTTTATAGTTTGAAATAAAAATAAATATCTCATATATATATATATATACAGGGTGTCTCAAAAATATTGGTACAAACATTTAGGAGAGGTAGGTAACATCTAAAGGAATGTGAATCGCATAGGAACCCATAACTGGAAACTTCACCGTAAGTCAGTACACGGCGCTGTTCATCAGTTCACGAGAGAGAAAATTTCTGGTTTACTCATTCAAGCAGTAGTCGCCGCACAAAGAGCATGCATCGATATACGAACTGAGAGCTGGCAGACATGCACCTAGTGTATGGATTAGCAGAGGGCCCACATGGTGTGCTCTCCCATGCAGCACAACATCGCTTCGCAATAAATGTGTGGGCAGGTATGGTCGGTGACTGCTTAGTCGGCCCATACCTGTTACCATCCCGCATGAACTCCGCTAAATATCGGATCTTTCTTGAACAAGTTCTACCAGGGTTACTTGACGATGTTCCAGCAAATGTGAGACGCAACATTTGGTTTCAACATGCCTGCCCATTATGGAAGGTGTGTTCGTGACCATTTGAACAGGCGTTTTGGGCGTCGATAGACTGGCTGTGGTGGACCCGTTGCCTGGCTCCCACGCTCACTTGATTTATTGAGTCTGGATTTCTTTCTGTGGGGGGCCCTGAAATCTATCGTGTATGAATTGCCTGTGGAGACGGAAATGGATCTCGTGGCGAGACTCGTCTGCACTGCTGCTACTGTCAAAAAAAACTCTAGGTGTGTTCGACCGTGTCCGCCAATCCATGCTGCATCAGTGTCACGCATGCATCGCGTCTCATGGTGGAACCTTCAAGCATCTGTTGTAACATCATGTAATGCATCCATCTCATACTCCATTGTTAATATTATGTCAAATAAATGTTTGCCACTAATTACTATCTTGTGTCATTTCTGCTTCTTGTGCCTCTGCTACTACTTTCCCGTGACGTTTCCGGTTATGGGTTCCTATGCGATTCACATTCCTTTAGATATTACCTACCTCCCCTAAACGTTTGTACCAATATTTTTGAGACACCCTGTATATGCGCATACCAAAGGGATATATATATATATATATATATAGGCCGTAGCCGAGTGGTCAAGCGCAGATGAATAAGTACATCTGCCTTGAGTGACCAGAGTTCAAGCCCGTGACTGCTGAATATGGTGCTGTTTCTTGTATTCTGTCTATCTTGTGAACTCCTCTGACCATTTGGTCATACCAGAGTATAAACAGAATATTTATTATTTTTTATGTATTTCTGTCTCTTTCTTCTCTCTCTATACAGGGTGTTTCAGTTAAACGTTTCAGAACTCCTAAGAGGGGTAGGGTACATCCTGACAACTCAAAATCATATAGCAATGTGGGGTCGGAAATGCTTTCCTGAAGCGGTGTTGTACACAGAAGCACCATAAAAAGAAAAGAGACCGTAAGTGAGAAATCGTTTTAATAATACATGAAAAGAAGCAAAAGGTACATGGATTAAAGTAAGTGCTCGAAGTTTCTTCAACCTCGTATTGCTTTCGCACAGTGGTACCTTGGAAAATGTGCTACAATGTGCTAAAATGTGAAAAAAATCCCCTTTTTCCTGCTGAAGTGTTGTTTTCCAATGAGGCATCCTTCACAAGGGAAGGAATTTTCAACACGCATAACAACCATATCTGGGCGGTCGAGAACCCGCATGCAATACGACGTCGTGCAGCACAGATTCGGTTTTCGGTCAATGTATGGGCCAGTATTATGGGAGATCACCTCATCGGACCTTACCTGTTACCGTGTCGTCTAACCGGACCTATCTACTTGATCTTTCTGCAGCAAGTATTGCCACAACTTTTGAGAGATGAACAGATTTCTGCATCGACGCAACAGACAATGTGGTTCCAACACGATGGAGCCCCTGCCCATTATAGCGGAGATGTTCGTAACTACCTGGATGTCACATTTGGTCAACAGTGGATCGGACGTGGTGGTCCCGTGCGTTGGCCTGCTCGGTCACCCGACCTATCATGTCTTGATTTTTATTTCTGGGGTCATATGAAATCGCTAGTTTATGACACCCCTGTTGACAATGCTGAGGAGCTGGCTGCAATAATCGCAGTAGCTGCCGAAGAAATTCGAAATTCGCCTGGAGTATTCCAGAATGTTCGGATGTCCATGCGTCGGAGATGTGAGGCGTGCATTGTAGCCCGTGGAAGAAACTTCGAACACTTACTTTAATCCATGTACCTTTTGCTTCTTTTCATGTATTATTAAAACGATTTCTCACTTACAGTCTCTTTTCTTTATGGTGCTTCTGTGTACAACACCGCTTCAGGAAAGCATTTCCGACCCCACATTGCTATATGATTTCGAGTTGTCAGGATGTACCCTACCCCTCTTAGAAGTTCTGAAACGTTTAACTGAAACACCCTGTATATATCTCTTCACACATTCATGAATCTTGCATAACAATACACACATATTGTAAACAGACAATCAAAAGCTAACAATACTGCATTAAAACATTTAATCCAATAATTTTTTCAATACAAACTGTATGAAAAATAAATAAATAAATAAATAATGATTGGCAGACTATTTATCCAATCTTAATGAAATCTGATAAGTATGGGCTTGGCACACCCAGGGTCCTGAGCTGGATATCATCATTCTTCTCTTTCTTGGTGATTCCCTTCCTTTCTGACTCTTATTCTCTGTCTCTCTCAGGGTAATTCAGAAATTTTTTTTTTGGCTGGTGCAGCATAAGCCTCAGGCTTCCTTGCACCATATGATAAATTTAATAATGATAAATTTAGAATGGCTCAATAAATATTTTTAAAAGGTCCAAATATAAAATTTCATGAAAATCCATCCAATGGGAGTAGAGTTGTTATACGTGGATGAATGGGAAAACATGATGAAAACAATAGGCACATATGCTAACATGCCTACAAATGGTAGTAATTTCAAGTCAGCTCAAATACTGATGTTACTTCTAAGTGAGAAAAAGCCTAAGTCTGTCTGTCACTATTACTGGAGAGAATATAGAGCATCCCTAAAACAGCAAAATAAATGCAGAGAAGCGCTTAAAATCTAATTATGTCAATGCCTACATTGAAATAAAAACCACTCTTTAATTTAAAAGTATTAATGAATTTATTTTTATTACAATTCATGGAAAAAGTAACAATAAAATAACAGATGAGCCAGTTTTGGTTTCCATAAATGGAAACCACAACTAGCTCATTGGTAGTTTTTTTTTCAGAAGACCTTTCAACTGCCTTACTATGATTCATTAAAAATATTCTTTGTTTGATAAGTAACTGCATCTCTGAGAAATATCCTCCAACTCAGGATATTCAAGAGAGGGAATTAGCCCCATCTATCACATCTCATCAACGAGAGCTTAGGCCAAAATTTTGAACAATTTTCGGTCTTTGTGTTGAACCCAGTATATTCATTACAGCAAAAGCTTTATTATCCAGCCCTTAGATAACTGGCATATTTATATTCTAGAAAAGAATCATCAATTACAGCAGTTTTCTTCGTGGTTTATATTAGAAAAAATGTAACTTGGCACAGTCTGGATCCATTTTTATCCATAAATTAATAACATTATATAAATATAGACAAGTCAAAAGTAATCAGAAATTTAAAAGTTTATGAATGTGTTCATTATTGTTAACCTAATTTAACAGTGATAAAAACAGATAGAACTAAAGTTAAAATTTTCATATTCATTTATTCTGATTTTTGAATCTCCAGCAGCACCAGGAGTGCTGCTGTTTCAGTGTAAGCAAAAATGGAAAGACACACCACGACAGACAGAGCAAAATTCATTTTTTAGATGGAAGAAATGATGTCTGCGATGCAAGTTAAGTAGAAATTTTTTACAAGGTTTGGCAACTTCACTAAACAGACATTTGATCAGCAACTGGCATCAAGCTTGTAGCTACGTGTTATTTGATGCATTACAGTAAAAAGTCTGGTAAGCTTACCATAAATGAGGAATCCATTAAGGAGATGAAGAGTTTTAGCCATGGTCTACAAAAATCAACACATCAGATCAACATAGAACTTGGTGTTCAGCAAAGAACAGTAGAGAGTGTTGCACAAATGCTGAAAACTATACAAGTTGCAGAGAGTACAAGCCATTACAGTGACAAAATCAGATGTAATGACGTAAACTTTGATGACGATGTTAATAATTCTGCTAACAGAAAAAGTCAAGGAAAGAATTTATTTTAGAAATCATTGTTTAAAAATAAGTTTAGAATTTTATTTAAATTATACTTTTCCAGATGAGGTCTCTGGTTTTTTTTTTTTTTTGAAGGCCCTAAAAACTTTGTAGGCCAGTATCTAATAGAAAAGACAACCCTGGTTCACACAGAATATCTAAGATAAATTCTTCCTCGGCTTTTTCTGTTAGCAGAATTATTAACATCGTCGAAATTTGTATTGCCAGTTAGTGCAGGAATAAGTGTTGTGTAAAGAACTTCAAAACCAAATTTCTAAAAATGCTTTTGAATTTCTTCAAATAAACAGAAAAAAAATTAGAAAAAAAAATTTTTTAAATGTCTGATATAATGCAGTGGGGCCTTGGAACACTAGGGCCTGCAAACTCCATACAGAGCACCTAGAGATATCGTGCATCAGGCAATCAGTTTCTATGAACACCAAAAGAAAGCCCTAGCATGAACACATTTAATAGATAGCAGAAAATGAAGAGCTGCTTATGTTTTGGGTTTAGTAATGAGTAAATGTTCAACATTACAGGCAAGGTGAAGAAATATAAAGTAAGTTTCTCACACAAAAACAATCATCGGCCCAGCATATAGACATGTTGGGGAATGATCGGGATCCACAAATGCCTCCCTACAACATTGTGTGCTTTCAAAACAGGGTGCATCATCAGGGTTAGGTTACACAGGTCCAATTTTGTAGACAGCACACTCAGCAGACCATACACCACTGAACTTCTTTTTTGTGGAGTTATGGTAAGGATCAAATCTACACTCTGCCCCAACCACTGCAAAAAAAGATGACTGATTGTGAATAACCTAGAGAGAAACGTCAGTGAAGTAACTGACATAGTTAAACCAATCATTTTATAGGGCATCTGGCAATCAGCCTCTTGGTATCTATTAGGATGTAATAGTGCTTCTGGCAATCAGCCTCTTGGTATCTATTAGGATGTATGCACTGCTGCTGGATTTTATGTCAAAATGTAACTACTGCTTCCACTGCAACTTTGAGTTTATACTAATTTTCTCTCTGTCTTCTGTGTAAACACCAAGTTATAAGGCACCAAATGTGTGAAGCTACTTTTGACTTAACCAATATTGATAACTTTTATTTCCTCTTATTATCATATTTATTGTTTCACATAATGAAAAAAAAAAAAAGGTATAATTAGTATATATTGTTGTTGTTATTATTTAAGAGCATTAGCAACTAAGGCCATATTGCTCTGGGGATATGCGGTGGTCACTCCCTGACCTTTCCGCATCCTCCGTATTTGTTGACTGATGGGCTCGAACCCCGGTCTAATCAAGAAGCATGTGCTATGCATTGCTGCTCCTGCCCACCTGGCTACGGAGGCGCCATAATTAGTATAATTTACAATTCATTTTTTCAGGACAAATTAAGGAAACTTTTAAAAATACAAAACCAAATTAATTACTTACTGCTTAATGGAGATTAATACATATAAAATTTGCCAAAATAACTGCAGTTTATTTAATAAAATAAGACTAAACTCTTTTCGATTGTCTTATATATACTTTTTGCTAATTACAATATGGTTTCTAAATATGCAAAATTTTAGCTTTTACAATTTTTAACATATTTGCTTTGCCTAGATTTATGGAACACTTAAGCAACAAGAAAATTTAGATAGTATTAGAATTAGTAGTGGCAAATTATGCAAAGAAGCAAGTTTACGCAGCATCTGGAAAAAGGGGGGCTGCTCACATCAATCTTTCCATTTCCTCTAATAATTTATTCTAATCCTTTCTTAAATTTATTCAAACTATCGACTTCCACAACACCAGATATAAGTTTGAATACCCTGGTAATCTCTGGCTAAAAGAAAAATTTCACACACCTATCTCCATCAATCTTTTATCAATTTAAATTTATGTTCCCTCAATCCATTTAAAATCTTAAACACTTCAATCAGGTCTACTTGCAGCTGCCTAGTTTCCAGATGCAGCAGTTTGTAAAACTAAAGTGTTTCTTAGTAAATTAGTTTTTGTCACTAACTAATATTATTGCACTTCTCTACATCCATTGACACAGATCCACATTGATCCATCCTAAACAAGGCTTCCAGTATATTTTGTATATTTTTTATATTTTTATATTATTAGACCTGTTTATATTATTATACCTGTATATTTTTTATTTTTATGTAACCCCAAACACGAGAGGTATTAGAACCTAATAGTACTTAGTACCGTGCTTGGGTTGGAGATTGAGAAGATGAAAGAAGATATTTGTTGACATTAGACTTGAACTTCTGTAGACTGTAATTTTCAAGAAATATGTATGAAGGAAGGCTGTTCCAGAAAACAGCAGTTGAATGAATAAACAAGGAAGATAAAAATTTAATTCTGTGAGTTTAAAGTTGGACAGTAAATGTACATTGGCTGGTAGAGGCATGTGTTCGGACTGTTTTGAAAGAGAGAGCGGGAATTATAGAAGCCAATTCAGAAGAAGTGCCCACAGAAGTATCTGTAGAAGAGGCATGCAGGCAGAAACAGTACATCAACGAGACAGTGAGTGGAAAGACTCTGTTAGAGATGAATCATTAATTAACCTAACTGCCCTCTTCTGAATGGAATCAAGAAGCCTGAGAGAGATTTTGGGGCACCACCCCAGATCTGGGAACAATATTCCATGGCTGGGCGGATTTGCGATTTATACAGATTGAGCAGCTGTTTGGAAGAAAAGTAACGCAGAGAGCGAAAGAGAAAACCAAGTTTTTTAGATGAAGAGGAAGCAATATTTGTAATGCGCTTGCGCCAAGAGAGATTAGAAGTTAGGGAAAGCCCCAAAATCCCCTACAAATAGGAGTGTCACTAAAGATAAGCATAGGAGCAGAAGAATCCTTTTTGCGAGATATAAGACAAGACTGAGTTTTAGAAGGGTTTAAATCAACTAAGTTGTCTTTGCCCCACTGGAGAATTACCCGAAGATCGGCATTTAAGGAATTGGGAGCAGATTTCCGAGAAGTTGAAGCTAATTGAGCAGGACAAGGTTTCTCGAAATGGAAAGTGGAATGCAATGTGTATCATTGGCAAAACTATGGATAGGATTTCCAGTCAATGGAAGAAGGTCATTAATATACAAGAGGAAAAGAGAGGGGGAAAGAACTGAAACTTGGGGGACACCAGCATTTGTGGAGAAGTTAGAAGACAGAGCCATCTACCATCACTCTCAGTGAGCGATCAGAGAGAAAACTGGATAACCAATTACTAAAAACAGTTGGCAAACCATAAGATGGAAGCTAGTTTAGAAGACCTTTATGCCAAACATGATTGAAAGCCTTTGAGATATCAAGAGCAACTACTTGTGTTTCACCGAACCTTTCCATTGAACTAAACCATAAACGGATAACATAAGCCAGAATATCACCAGTGGATCGACACTGACGGAATCCATACTGGCGATCATTGATCAGATGGAAGGTTTCTAGGTAGTTTAAGAGTTGGCAGTTAATTGCTTTCTCCATTACTTTAGAAAGAGTAGAAGTAATTGCAATGGGACGATAACTGGATGGGAGGGATTTGTCACCCTTTTTAGGAACTGGCTGGATATGAGCAAATTTCCAAGCAGAAGGAAAAACACCTTTGGAATAAGAAAGTGAAAAAAGGCGGCAAAGAATAGGAGTAAGTTCAGGAGCACAGGTTTTGAGGGCAAGTGGAGAAATACCATCGGGACCTGGAGCTTTCTCAGCATCAAGATTCGTCAAAATCCTTCTGACATCCTTTTGATGGAAGACCACAGGAGGCATTGAATGGAGCGTGGTGGGAATGGTGGGAGGTGTTTTGCCAAGATGTTTTGCCATTAATACATGAGTTGGAAAAAAAATGGGATGCTAGCAGGTCAGCTTTATCCTTGGCTGAAGTGACAACAGAACCATCTGGTTTGGACAGAGGTGGGAGCAGAGATGAGCAAAAGTTGCAGCCAATAGCTTTGGGGCTACCATTAGGGCAAGAAGCAAGTTTTCTACTCTTACTCTAGTAAGAGTAAGAGTAGAAAACTTTTCAAACTCTAGTTTAGACTGATTAATAACTGCTTTACAATTGTTGCGAGCTTTGGTGTAGGCAGAAAATGAAACTGTAGAATTAAAAACAAGCCAATTACGATATGCAACATTCTTCTCTTGAACAGCCTTAGCACATTTATTGGAAAACCAAGGTTTATTTAAAGGATGAGATTTTAAAGTGGAGTGTGGGATAAAGGATTCCATTCCTGCAAGAATAATTTCACTGACACGATCTGAGCAAACGTTGACATCAGAAGTTTTGAAACAGTAATCTGACCAAGGAAAAAAAGAAAAGAAGTCTCACAGGTCATCCCATTTTGCATTCTTGTAATGTCAAACAACACAAGGTTGGGAATAGCCATGAGATAAAGGTTCCATTGGAGAAGAGACAATCACCAAGTTCTGATCTGAGGTGCCTAAAGGAGCTCTCGTTTCAACCGTGTACGTAGAAGGGTTGTTTGTAAGAAAAAGATCAAGCATATTGGCTGTACGATTAGGATTGTCCGGTATTCTTGTAGGTAAATGAACAATCTGTGCAAGGTCATTAGTAATTGCAAAAAACCTCAGCATCTCGACCAGCTGGGTTGGTGTGACTATAAAACGGAAGCCAGGTGGAGTTGTGAACATTAAAACCACCAAGGAAAATTACCTCACTGTTAGGAAAGTTGGACTGGAGAAAGTCAAGTTGCAAAGAGAGGAAGTCAAAGAGCTCCAAGTGATTAGTGGAGATGGGAGAACGGTAGAGACAACAGATGAATTTGACACAATGAGGTAGAGAGATTTGAAGCCAGAGAAGATCAAAGAGAGGAGGTTTCAAATTGCCAAGTCTCTGACAGGAAATATCAGAACGGACATATGCACAAGTACCACCTTTGAGGCGAAAGGAATCATACAGCGAATAATTTGGGCATCTGAGATGAGCAGTAGTTAAATCAACCGATAACTGAGATTCTGTTAGAAAAAGTACTTGGGGTTTGGCAGACTGCAAGTGGAAATGGACATCGCTGAGATCAGAACTGAGACCACGTATATCTGTGAAATGAATTAGGAAGTGCTTGGGAGGTTTAGATCTTTTCGCAGATAAGCTTGCTCTATTAGTTTGACAATTCATGGTGTATTCAATAGTAAGAAAAAGTGGGTGGGACCTGCTGTATGAAATTAATGAAATTTTGGATATGGTGTACACACGGTAAGAATATACCCAGATCCTTGACATAACGTGGCCTCGACAATGCTCTCCGTATATACACTACTCGGACTCCCTCCAGTCACCATCTGGCAGAGTAGAGGTAGTAAGATTATACACTAGCTGATCCGGAAGCCTCCTAGAGAGTTACCAATAGGTTCGGTCCGGTGTACTAACTAGCGGCCAGCCTGCAAACACCGTTTTAGAGTTGTACCCTTGAAATGTAAGGAATATTGGATCTCGCCACGATGTTCATCATAACCTCAAAATTCATCAATCATACTGCACAATGGAATAGATAGGGAAGGGTTGACCGGAACTTATATCTAGAGACTAAACATGGGTTCCACTGCTTCAAGCCTCCAATAAGCAAAGTGGTGGTATTGCACCGGTTGATGAGAGTCATGTCCCACCTAGTACTGCCTGGTAACAGAGGGGCGGCATTCCTCCATGTGGTGTGGGCGCCACACCTCGACCCCTGCTTACGTTGGTTCACACCTGGGTGGTCACCCACCATGTACTTGTGAATGGAGGTTATACCCAGGATTACTAAGTCCCACCGTCATGAAGGTGAAAGCAGAAGATCTGGCTGTCACAGACCATCCGGACTTTGCCGAAATTGGGTCCACTTGTCATTGGGTCCACCTGTATGCAGTACTCAAGATGTGATATAATCACATCTTTATCCCTACTTACAATATTCCTCTTTATCACTAACAGACCACATGACCTGTTCTAGAAGCATGTCTGCACTGCTCAAAGAATTTCATGTCAGACTTTACAATTACCCCTAAGCCTTTTCCACACTATCTTGGGTGGCACCTCCGTAGCCAGGTGGGAAGGAGCAGCAGTGCGTAACACACGCTTCTTGATTAGACCGGGGTTCGAGCCCGTCACCACCAAATACGGAGGATGCGGAAAGGTCATTCAGGGAATAACCACCGCATATCCCGGAGCAATATGGCCTTAGTTGCTAATGCTCCTAAAAACCAAATAACAAACATAACAACAAACTATCTTGGGTGAGGTACCACCAAACTGATATGTCATATAATTCAGATTCCTGTTAACTACCCTGCCAACCTTCAATGTCACCTGCAAATTCAGACTTTACAATTGATTAGCCTTCATCAATATCATTCATATTTTGAAAACAATAAGGGGCCTAACACTGAACCTGAGTGACTCCACTAATAGCAAGTCCATGAGGAGCAGTAGCCATTAATACCTACTCTGTCTTCTGCCACCCAGCCATTCCTTTATCCATAGCAGTAACTTGCCTTTAATGAGTATTTGTATACTGTATACAGTATTTGTATCTGTTCTAATTTGTATACCATGTGATCAAAAGTATCAAAAGAAAGTTTTACTGAATCTAAGCATATGATGTCAAAATTGTTTTTGTTGCATTCAGTTCCTTTGTTAGTGCATTACAGTAGCTGATCAGATTGGTCAGAAAAGATTTTTCCTTAATAAATATGGCTCTGATTGCCATATAACTTGCATTACTATTAAGATGATCCAGAATTACTTCTTTAACCAATGATTCATTATTTCCCCTGGAATCGAAGTCAAGCTTACAGGTCTGTAATTACTCACTTCACCCTTTGATCTTCCTTTGTGAACAGGAGAGACATCTGCACATCTCCAATCCATGGGGACTTCTCCTGAATTTAAGGATGCTCTCATAATTATTGTTAATTAAGGTGTACTTACCTCCTTTGCTGCTTCTTTTAATACAACTGGACAGGTTCTATGGCATGGATAGATCCTTGTTTAGGTACTGCATATTCACTTTTAGCTTAAACAGTTAATGTTTCACTCTCCCTTATTTATCACAAAATCATTTAGCTTTCTGTTATAATTTGTTATACATACTTTTGGTATCCCCATCCCTAAAAACCTCTTATTGTTTGTCAGCAACTTGTACAGAATCATCAATAGCTATGCCATTCGTACCTAGTAGATCAGTGTGGTTCATCCCTTTCCTTTTAATGTCAACATAACCAAAGAATTCTTTGCTAATATTCTTCACAATCTTAGCCAAAGGCGTCTTTGTAATCTGTTGTAGCCTGCCTAAACTCCCTGTGTGACTTGATTGAAGAACAGTTCATACTTATTGTTTCTGTATCACCGGATAATTTATAATCATCCCATGCACTTTTCTTCTCTGCCACTAGTCTCATTAGTTCAACTGACATCCAAACCTTGAACAATACCTCTTAGATAGTATAAAAAAGAGTGAGTCCATGAGGAATGTAGTCAGTAACATCTGTTGGTACTGCTGAAAAAGGAATAAAAAACTAAGACCATTATAGTCACCTTTACAAAATCAAAATCCCTTTCCTTTACCCTTGATAACAAGGGTAATGCCTCTCTGGCCATAAAAGTATAAAGCCAACAGACACTAGGTGTTGAAATTTATATCATTTATTTAACAAACACTGGGAAGCATGCATACTTTATTCCATGCATCCACCTTGTTTATCAATACATTTTTGCCAGTCTTTTGTAAAATGGTGGACAAAATGCAAAACGTTTGCCCTTTTACAAAATGTAAAATGGTGGGCCCTGCTATTGAATCTAGCTTGTCAGTCTTTTTCAGCTCTTCACTCAATAAGTGTTTCCATGAAGATCTCTCTTCATACATCCAAACAGAAAAAAATCAGAAAGTCTGGACTACATACAGGATGAGTTTTGCGATTTTCATCTGTGTCATTTGAGCATCGTCATGGTCTGCTTTTAGAACTTTCCTTTTTAGACCTATTAAGCTTATCAAGTGTTCCACAGTATCTTTCCCTATTTATAGTTCTGAGATTTCTCGAAAAAATAAATCAAAATTGGAGCTTCTCTGTACCAAAACATTGTGGCCATAATTTTTTTTTGAAATGATTTGGCAATTCAAGGTTTTTCTTTCAAGCCAGTTTATGGAATGGACACGTGATAGTTGTCATGATGTGGCATTTAGAATAAGATCCATGTCTCAACACCTGTTATCAGACCTTTAAAAAAACTCTCATTAAATGTTACTGCACACCTTTAACAAGTCTAGACAGATCTCCTGCCTGGAAAATTTTATTTCTCCTGCTACAAGCTTGTGTACCCATTTGAAGCATATTTTCCCTAAGTCTAACATGGTCATATCAAGGCATTACTTAAGGAATGACCTTATAAATAAGTAGAATATTTAAAATGGTCTTTGCAGGCCAGTCACTAGATAGCTCACTAATGTATTCAGTCTAGTGGGCTATCTAGTGACAATTCTCTAGAAAATACACAGCTCAGCTAGTGAAAAATTCTGATGTTTCTACTCAGCCAGCTGGTACCAGAAAAAGTTCACGTAGTGTGTAAGCAGAGGGGTTAATTAATTAATTAATTAATTATCCTTCTCTTGGAAACTCACCCCACTCCTATATCATAGACATTAATTTTATGCTTCATTCCTTTTATACCACTAGTTCTGGTTGGGCACTGTTCATCCAAATTAGCATCAGTAATCCAAACCAGTCCAAACATGCAATGTTGTTTGGTTGTGGTTTTTGGAGGTTCTTTTTGGAACTTTGATTACTTTGGTCATAGTGCACAGTTTACATGCATTAAATGTAATTTTTTATTGTATATTAACATTAGCATTAGAAAAGGCACATGATTCAAGAAAGCAAGCTTATATCAGCTAAAGAAAAAAAAACACCCTTATTTCACCCATCCACTTGCTCCAAATGTTTGTCAAGTTCTGCCTTGAATCTATTTAAGCTATCAACTTCTACAACAACAGATGGAAGTTTGTTCCAGCAATCAACCACCCGCTGGCTAAAAGCAAACTTCTGCATATCTATCCTACAACTGTCTTTCCTCAATTTGAATTTATGCCCTCTCAGGTGATTATTCTGAGCAAGAGGAAGAATCCCATCAGCATTGAGTATGCTCAAACCTGATATGTGCATGTGTTTATGGGCTGACTGAATATCATGAAGGCTGAAAAGCCTGCAAAAACTCAGAGAGGGGTCTGCTCTCTCATCTAAAAATACCTACGGCCTCAACTGAAGGTGTCTTCAAGAATTCGTCCAAAGGATTTGAACTAAGACGTCTCCAAAAGAGTGATAAGCGAGAAACCCACAAATACTGTCATGGGTGATATACATGCATCAGCTGGTCAGCATCTATCACAGTTAGGCTTAATACAAAAAACTAACTTTTCTCCATTTATCGCTTCTGCCTTCTGTAAATGTAGTCTCTGAAAAATTAAAAATGATTTTGCAATAGATGATGGTTCTATTCTAACTATATGGGAAACTATAAAACATCTTAGTCTAAAGCACAAAGCATTTTTGTTTTCATCAGATGCACACAAATGCTAGTATGCAACTGATGAAAACAAGAATTAGTCATGATATAAATGTTTAGACCAGTGCTTTCTAACTTTATTTAGTAAAATTCCCTCTTTAACTACAGAAATTTTCTGTCACATTTCATAGATATATATGAGCTAAAATATTTATATTATTTACAAAACATATCATGTTTCAAGCAAATTGGATAGCTTGATAAGAATGAGCCAATTTACAAATTACCAGGCTATATTTGATAAATTTAAGTCTTAAACAATTTTGCTATCTCTCAAGTGACATTTATGCTTCACTACTATTGTTGTATTGAAACCTTCTCAACTCAATGTCAGCAATCTGATAAGTAGGTATAAATTATTGAAAAGATAAACGCTTCGCTGCATGAGATGTAACAAAGAGAGTAAAAGTTATTGAAACAGATAGGTTCATTGCTCTAAGGAGCTTACAATTATATAAAAAAAATTTTTTTAATTTGAATAGCAAAAAATTTAAATACAGTAGAGAGTCAGTTATCCAGAATAATTAATGTCAGACCTTCTGGATAGCAAAATTTTCCAGATAATCGAACATAAGGTAAAATTAAATAAATTCTGTTATAACATACTAAAGTAAAAGAAAAAGATTTTAAATTGCGTGAAAAAAACAAATTTATTTAATTAAAAAAATAATAATAACTTATACATAAAAATTCACACATTTTCATATGTATATTCAGATAGGTATTTTACAGCAAATTTTATGTGGAAAAAATTTAAAGTAATTTTTTTAAAATAATGTTCTATCGTTTTTTGTTTCGTTTGTAGCTGTGACCTATTTTTTTGCTGCTAAATCAATTTGATTATATCGCATTCTTCCTGGTTTTCTGCCCATTTCAGTGCTGTTTTCTTTCGTTGATATTTTACTGTAAAAAAACTGAGAAAAACAATAAATCGCAAAGTTTTGGGCCAATATTATTCTTACTGAATCTGGAGCTAAACTAAACATATTATGAAAAAGAGAGCAAAGTATGTCATGAAAAATTGGGTTCATGAAAGCGAATGATTAAACTCAATCACTCATGGTTTCCGAGAAAACCCATCAATCCTAATCCAACATTTCACCAGCTATATAGCATAAAAAACACAGAAATATTCTTGTAGAATAATAAACATTTGTCTCAAATACTACCATTAATAAAAAAAGAAAAGAAAAAATCAGCCTTTCAAATTATTCCAGATAACTGACTTCCAGGTAACCGACGTTCCACTGTATATAATTTTGAAAAAATAATGGTAAATGTAATTTTGAAAAAAATTAACATAAATGGCTTAATTCTTTCCATGCTTATATAGTTTTCCTTATTATCTAAATTAAATTCCAATTTCAAAACTGTAAGCACCTCAAAGCAGTTAAACTGTTTCAATAAATTTTATTCTCTTCAATACATCCCATACAGTGAAATGAAATCTGTTCAGTGTCAGGAATACTGTAATCAACAGCTTTGCTTCTTTATAAAGATGAATATAGGAAATTTATTGATCCAAAAATTTCTAATCCTCACCAAACAATGAGCTTTACGATCCAAGTTCATCACTGGATGAGGTTTTTTTTTTTTTTAATATGCAAGCAGAAATATGTGCCTATGCAAAATGCAAACAAAAATAAAGCAGTTCTAAGGTTTTAATAAAACAAAATAAAGTAAATCATTACAAATAACAACACAAGCAAAATAGGCTAAAAGTAATAAAATATTAAAACATATGGCATAAACTAAAACAGCTCTTTCAGCATCAATAATTCCCTTTTCTAAGTGCAGTGCAGTGCCAAGTGGCTTGTTATCTATTGAGTATCCTTTTCACAAATTATAGAAATGCAAGACACATTTTTGTGTATATATGAATCGTATTCCTACCAACATTTTTCAAAATATATAACACATTTCCAGTTGATGTGAATCACTAACCAATGTGTCATCAAAATTTTTAAAAATCCCCTACCACCATGAAGTTTTAGAACAGCACAGACTATCTGAAATTGATTTTTGGGATTTTTTTTTTTTTTTTTTTTTTTTGCACAAAATATACCTGCATATTCATATGAAAATGTTTGGTGGAACTGCATATTAACATATCATCCCAATACAAGTCACTTCATGTAGCTATCACATGTTTAGTCATTCAAGCATATATAAAGTAGAATACATCTATTTATGTTAAGATACCAATCAAGTTTCACCAACACAGTGCACGTGCATTGCAATTTTATCTTCTTTCTATTTATTAATCACAACTTTTAGGCATGAAGTGTTCTAACTATTCCTGTCAACATACAACTATTATTTTTGTATAATTAGCTATTATTGCATTTAACAATAAAGCATTCAGCTATCGCATATTGAATGATTTTGCATTATTATAGTCATATTATAATTTAAAATGCTTATAAAATATTATGAAGAAGAGGAAAAGTCCAACAGTCCTCAATCAGAATGTAACCCAACCTTGTTACCTTATTTTTCTATGGGAAAATTTGTTGAGATGAATTTTTGAATTTCACAGTGATTTCTAAGAACACTTTAATCCTATAACTCAAGGGGTATCTATATATATATACATATATATCAGTGTCCCATCATTCTTAAATTATTCCAAAAGTATCAATAAAATTCATGCCGAAGACCACAGGTTTAGAAAGACCAAAAAGACGTTTCTTCCAGCAAAAGAAAAGTTCATGGTGAGAGTCATAAAATCACAAATCAAAAGAGACAACCTCAGAAAAATTTTCTTCTTAACAAAAGTTTATTTCAATATAAATACAGTGGGTTGTGTCATATATATCTCTATGAAACTAGCAACATATAGCAATCCATACACAAGAAATTCACTTTCAGCCTCCTAATGCATTTTCTTCCCTCCTCCTTTCTGTTCTTCTTTCTAATGCATCTCTAACAGGATACAACTCGCACATTAGCAAGCATATTGTTTAAAATGCAATAGAAGTTAAATATTAACAACATGATAGGAATGTAATACAATATGTCCAGTAAGATGGGTGGTAAAATATTGGCTTTATTTTTCACTAAATGTTTTTATAGATGCAAAAAATATATATATATATATATATAAGTAGAAATAACTTAGTCCACATAAGTATACAGATGTATATCTACATATAAACTTTAAAAAAAAAGTTACAATTATACACAAGGAAAAACATAACTAAAGAAAAAAACAATACAACTTTTTATTTTAAGTAATTATCACTTATTCACTAAAACTTACATGTGAAATTGTTTTGCCCATATATAAAGGCTATGCATTAAGTCATGGCAATGCCATATTTATTCATTGGCAAACTGGAAATATTCAAAATATATAGTTGAAACCGCTTGCCATATGAGGTAACTGTAGCATGACTACAGAATGTTAAGAAAATAACCTGAAAATCCACATCACAGCATTAGCTTTAGGAAAACCCATGTTGTGACTTTTGTTAAGGGAAACTCGTGTATGACCAATATGAATGGATACTATGATGTAGTCACAAAGGAAATGAATGCAAAAAATAATTTTGATATTATATACTTGGATTTCAGGAACGCTTTCTATTGCACATTTTTTTTTTTTTTTTTTTTTTTTTTTGTTCTGTTGCACATAAAAGACTACTGCTATACAAATTAGAGAAGTGTGGCATTAAGGGCAAGATATTGCTATGGATAGAGGAATGGCTGAGTGGGAGAGGACAGAGTGCTTATCAATGGACACTGCTCTTCATGGACTGTTATTAGTGGAGTTCCCTAGGGTTCAGTGCTGACCCATTGTTGTTTTCTCTATTTATTAATAGTGTTGATGTGAAGGTATATCAGGTTTAATATCTAAGTTTGCAGATGATATATAGGTTGGCAGGATGGTTAATAACATTTGATGATGGTATGCTATTGCAACAAGTACCAGAAAAATTAGGCAAATAGACTGAGAAACGGCAGCCAAAGTTTAACATTAACAAGTGTCATTCCAAAAATTCACTGAAAACAGTTCACTAAATATCAATTCACTGATAATAAATTTATCCAAAAACACTGTACCAAATATCAATTCACCAAAATCAACAGAGTACACTGATAAATAAATCATAATAATAACACAGTAATAATGTTTATTTTTACTCTAGAGCCTGTTATGTACAATTCACCAAGAAGACAAAAAAATAAATTTTACTGAAATATATAATAATTATATAAATATTCTTCATTCACTGGTGGCAATACATTGCAATCACACAATATATCAAAGGTGTTTTCAACAAAAATTGAGGCACGATAGCTAAACCCAGCTACATTTTAAGACGTAATGCAAAATCGGCATCAGTATTGTACATAACAGGCTCTAGAAAAAAAAAAACATTCTTGTTGTCTTACTGTTCGCAATTCAGTTTTACAGCATTTATAAATCCTGTCTCAAAATCAGTCATTTTTTTCTGGTGATGCAGATGGAATTAATTTTCTTAATGCTTGAAATACGTTTTCAGATTTGTCGAGTTATAATGGAAATAATAAAGGAATAACATCGTTATTTCTAAAACTGTTAAACGAAAGCTGAGAAACAAAAAAGAGGAACAGTTTTAAATGTACCATCTGCTTACCAGCACTGTGACTATGCTAATCACTGAAGGTACTATTGTGTACTGAAGGTACAATAAACTTCAGGACCAGAGTCAAATAGTTTTACACAATTCTTAACAATAAAAATTCCATATAACTGGAGACCATATTGAAAGACTTGTCATTTAAAATACTACCTTGTATTTTCAATGTGCAGAACATTTATATAATTATTATAAAATTCAATAAAATTTATTTTTTTTTTTGTCTTCTTGGTAAATTGTATATAATAGGAGCTATAGCAAAAATAAAAATTATTACTATTGTATTAATTATTTATTTATTGGTGAACTTATTCTAATTTATTTATTAGTGAAGCGTTTTTTTTTTCAATATACTATACTTTCAGTAAATTTTCTTAAGACCTTACAAATGCAAAGTACTGCATATGGGTAGCAGTAATCCCAGAATAACATATCAACTGTGTGGTACTACATGCAGGGTAGCATAAAATGAAAAAGAGCTGGGGTAATTGTGCAGTCAGATATGACATTCTCTGAGCAGTGCAGACAAGATGCCAGGCCAGCTCATTAAGTTTTGTCAATGTTATCCTGGAATTTTGCTAGCAAGGATAAGGAGGTGATTATCCCATTATATAAGGCAATGGTCAGGCCACATTCTTGAGTACTGCACACAAGTCTGGAGGCTTCATTTTAGCAAGGATGCGGAACTAGGGGCTCACATCTGGTGAGTATGGGCTTGCAAACCCAGGGTCCTGAGCTGGATATCATCATTCATCTCTCTCTCTCTCTCTCTCTCAGGGTAACTCAGGAATTTTTTTTTTTTTGGTTGGTGCAGCATAAGCCTCGGGCTTCCTTGCACCATGGCTAATAATAATAATAACTGCTGGAACGAGTACAGAGAAGGGCAACAAGATTGGTGAGGGGGGAACAAAGGGGGATTCTGAAAATTGCAGCATCTGGAGACTAGGCACCTGGAAGGTGACCTAATTGAGAAGTTTAAGACTTTAAAAGGACTGAGCAAGCTCAATGCTGGTGGGATTCTTCCTCTTGCTCAGACTACACATTAGGGGGCATAAATTCAAATTTCCTTGATTGCTGGAACAAACCTTCATCTTTTGTTATGGAAGCTTTGATTAAATTCAAGGAAGAACTAGATACATTATCAGAGGGGGGGGTGGATAGAAAAAAATGGAATTTTTTTTTTTTGACTGCTGTTGTATAAGCTCTTGCTTTCTTGCATCATTTGCACTACTAATACTACTGCTAAGACAAGGTTGCCTGAACTTAACAATATATTCTGTGGAAAGTAAAACATGAACTGCATAAATTACACTGGATTAGATATGGGCAAAAACTATTGACCACAGATGAAATGCCTGCAGAATGCCAGCATGAACTGTACTCAAGACACAAGTTTATAATTTTTTGTTTATAAAACCACAAGTTTATAAATTTGAAAGGCTAAAGTTTCAACAAATTCCATCAACTGAACTGATCCCATCTTTGCAAAGGAATTATTATTTATCACTGCATTACAGACTAAACTGTTCATGTAATTTTCTACAAGAATTTTCGCAACACCACTTATAGCATGCTGTTCATTAAAAATGACTAGATTTTCTGAACATTCCTGCAACCAATTCAAGAGTTGTGATTTGCCCCCACGAAAGCATGTTATGCTACTGCGAATAATGCAGAAGCATAACATGCTTCTGCCTTTGTGACCTCGAGACTATTCTTCAATGGTGAAAAACTAATTAAAACACTAAACAAGACTAAATCATATTGCCTAAAATTTTATTGTACACAAATGACCTTAATCAAACAAATTAAGCATGTTAACTTTAAAAGGATTATTTAAATGTTTTTATTAAAATAAGCCAGACATGCTGGTTCTATAACACAGCCTATCTTAAATAAAAAGCTTTTCATTAGTAACCTATATATTGACTAATTTTACAGCTGAAAGCTTGAAGTACTGTTGATTATCTTAGTACTCACCTCTAGATCCGTATTGGTTAGGGTTAAATTTACATAAAGGAAAGTAAAGAGAGTAAAAGTTTCCAATTATATTAATGGATTAATTAATTTAAAAACATGTCTCAAGGAAGAGAAAGTTCACCACTTTTTCCTGGTTGTCATTTATAAAATTATATGAAGAAGATTCGCGTGTTTGAACATGCTTTTGAGACATGTTTTTAAATTAATTAATCTATTAATTATATATGTATTTTGAAAATGAAATGCACAAGGCATAATCCTTATGGGTTTGATAATTATATAGTGATAATAACTGTATAGTGGTGTATGGTGTATTTACACCAATACTATACAGTTAATTATCAAAACCCATAAGGATTATGCCTTGTGTATTTCATTTTCAAAATACATTACTACCACACCCTTTTGGCATCTCTCATATTGTGGATATAACTTCGCAACTGTGATGGCTTGTTGCATTACCTGGGTACCTGCCCACCCACTGATGATGAAGCCCAATACCTGCCCGCCCACTGATGATAGACCAAAAGTCTTAAAACGGTCGCTAGGGGAGCCAGATAATCACGGAGTTTCCGAGAATAGGTAACAACAGTCTTCTCTACTGGAGAAGTGTTGCCTATTTGAGGAATTTATGAGTTTTTGAGTGGTGTGAGTTGAAGGAGTCACTGTCCCTTTCTTTCTTCTGCATCGTTTCGCTTCCTCTTCCGCTCCTACTATAACTTTCCCTCTACTTTTTGCTTTTCTAAGTCTAATAGGGACAAGTGGATAATCGAGTAGATATTCACATACATACATACAATAGCTTCGAAACGATCGTTGATGATGAAGCCCAATAGCTTCGAACAATCGTCTGGGTGGTGGTACTGCTGAAAATAAGTAACAGTAGTCTTCTCTACTAGAGAAGCGTTATTTATTTGAAGTAATGCAATAGCAGCTATCTCGTTGTGAAGGCAACCACAATATGAGATACAATTAAAACGATGCCTTCTAGCTACATATGTATATAGTTCAAGTTTATGGGTTAACTATGGTGTATTTACACCGATACCATACAGTTAATTATCAAAACCCATACGGATTATGCCTTGTGCATTTCGTTTTCAAAATACATTACTACCATACCACACCCTTTTGGCTTCTCTCATATTGTGGATATAACTTCACAACTGTGATGGCTTGTTGCATTACCTGGGTACCTGGCCGCCCACTGATGATGAAGCCCAATAGCTTCGAAACGATCGTCTGGGTGGTGGTACCGCTGAAAACAAATAACAGTAGTCTTCTCTACTAGAGAAGCGTTATTTATTTGAAGTAATGCAATAGCAGCTATCTCGTTGTGAAAGCAACGACAATATGAGATACAATTAAAACGATGCCTTCTACGCTACATACGTACATATGTAGTTCAAGTTTATGGGTTAACTATGGTGTATTTACACTGATACTATACAATTAATTATATATATAAAGTGTTTAGGGCTGAAGTCTCAAGCTTTGGAAAAGTCTAGACTATGTATAAGTATAGTGCGAAAGCATCAATAATACATAGCCAAATATGAATTAACAGAATGTTAGCAAAACGGCATCTTTTAAGTTATATCTCATATTGTGAATACCCTCACAACGAGTTGCCATGATATTGCACTACTTCGAATAAGTAACGCCTCACCTGAGGGGAAGACTGTTACTTATTCTCAGATGGATACCACCACCCAGACGGCACCATTTCATGGCTATTTGGCCCTTCTTCGGTTTAGGTACCCAAGTGATGCAATGATGGCAAAACAGTTATGAAGTATAACTCCACAATATGAGAGATGCCTGATGGTGTATGATGTGTTTAGACTAAACACAATGTGAGAGATGCCTGATGGTGTATGATGTGTTTAGACTATAAAGCGTTTAAGGCTGAAGCCTCAAGCTATGGAATCACTCGGGTGATTCCATAGCTTGAGAATTTGCATCACTCGGGTACCTACCCACCCAATGAAGAAGGGCCAAATAGCCCTGAAACGGTGCCATCTGGGTGGCGGTATCCATCAGAGAATAAGTAACATTAGTCTTCCCCTCAGGTGAAGCGTTACTTATTCGAAGTAGTGCAATATCATGGCAACTCGTGAAGGTATTCACAATATGAGATATAACTTAAAACAATGCCGTTTTGCTAACATTCTGTTAATTCAGATTTGGCTATGTATTATTGATGCTTTCGCACTATACTTATACACAGTTTAATCTATTAATATAATTGGAAACTTTTACTCTCTTTACTTTACTTTTCTTTATGTAAATTTAACTCTAACCAATATGGATCTAGAGGTGAGTACTAAGATAATAAAGTAATAACCTATATATTTTAAATAGTTTATATAAAAATTGTTTCTATATGTCTGTAGTTCAGATTTCTTGTATTCATGCACTAACTTTCGCTCTTTGAAACAATTTTGTGAATAACCTAATGGATACCCTTTCTATAAATAAATACAGCATTACCATGACAAAAAAATAACTCTCATAAAAAGCATAACAGAAAGTAAATTCTAACAGATTTCATGGAATAGGCATATGGTGAAAACTCAAATACATGGAAACTTCTACCATAATATTTTTGTTCTCTTTGGCAGTCATACACAACTAACTTTTTATCTCAAATTTCAGTATCTCTAAGATATCTGAAGCAGCAGAAGCAAAATTAGTTAACAGCCTTCCAATGTATACATATTTTAAAGTGTTACATGAGATACTTAAGTTTAAAACTAATTAAACTTCCATTATTCCAATACCTAAGCAGCAGTTTTTACAAAGCAATGATCATCAAAATATCATTTCATGATATTTTGATGATCATTGCTAGTAATTTTGATGTACCAGTTTTTTTTTTTACCATTAAAAATCACAAATCTGAACAGATTGAGCTCACAAATTATGAATTTTTCTAAATTTAAAAAGATAGTTATTTAATAATTAAGCTAAACATCAGTTCTACAACACTGATTTCATTATAAAAAAATTTTAAAATTCTGCTCGTTAGAAACTCATTCTTCAGTAGTTAAAGTGACTGTTACCCACTTAATGTATTCCGTAATATTTAATCTCCATATATAACTTTAGCAAAATTATATATGACTTTATATAACTCCATATATAACTTTAGCAAATAACTTGATTACAAAGCTTATTATTTGGTTTTTTTTTTTAGGAGCATTAGCAACTAAGGCCATATTGCTCCAGGATTACAAAGCAATTAAATTGTTATTGTCCAACCATTAAATATCACATTTATAACTATTAACAATTAACCACTTTGTATTATTTTTCATTATATGTTGACGATTACAAAATTTTATTGGTTAAACTATAAAAAAAAAATGTTAAATATAATTACCCATGATATTGAGCCACAGCATGAGTTCATATTTTATACTATAGTACTAATAAATATGGCACTAATATAATCAGAACTATAAAAATTGGATCAAGTTATAGATTTTGCACATGCAAATGTGATTTTATAATGAATTTCAAGAAATAATCAAAACCTGATGTGGATGCAGGCATGCAGCATACATGTTTGAGCTGACCATGTTTCAATCCCAAACAACTACTAAATATGTTAATGATTGTATTTATTATCAAATGATTAGTTGTAAACTCCTCTGACTTAGAGGTCATGCTAGAGTATAAAGAGAATATTCTGAAATTTCTAATTAGTAATATCTTAAACAGCTCTAATTGCTTTCAAAAATATGATCCATATTTATCATTCAGTGAAACTGATTATGATACAATAATAATATGAGATTCATATTTCAGTGACAGAAGCTTAAAAAACTTTATAGGTAAAACTTGGGGTTTTCCACCACCACCACAGGAGATTAGTGGGTGACTGACCAGCTTATATAAACACTTTTCCTTTTTGAATATGTAGTTTTATTAGTGAATTTAAACCTTGGTTTCAGGCTGTAAATGAAAACTAACATAAATGTTCTATTATATGTTGCAACAAAAATAATCTAAATCAGTTACTGCTTATAATCACATCCTGTATACATATACACACACAAGCCATACCGATCTTCTCATGGTAAAAAATACACAATCACTGCATGCTACAAACAAAATTTTCTGCTTCCTACCAATTTCTTAAATTTTACATATTTAAATTTGGATTCTGAATGTAAAATCTATTTTCTCTGATACAGTCTCATGTTCAACGTGTGTGTAAATACAAATTCCCCCAACTTTTAATATTCTCATCAATCATTTCCACTTACTCAAACCAAAATATATTTAGTGGATTCAACTATCCACTAACATCCAAATAAATCTCATATGATCTAAGACTGCATTTTTTTGTACGTATTCATTCCATGAAGTACAAATGAGATTAAATTGTCATGCTAACATTTAAAATTCGCATTATCTAGTTTTGCCAACGTCTGCAACTCATTTTTCAGCTCAGAATTATCAAAAACATTGACTTATGTTTGGATACACAGAGATATATATACATATGCATATTTCACTGGCTTGCATTGGCATTAACATATATTAAAATCATATGCTAATCATATGACAGTCAAAAAGTTCTGAGACTATCATCAAAAATCTCTTTATTAGAACAAAATCTCACACACATACAAACAACTTCCCTCAAAATATTTCCCTTCACTTGCTACACACTTCTACCATTTTATGATATAATTTTTGAAAGCAGCCCTTGTATTCTTCTACAATTATGAAATGTAAAACTGACTTGGTATTAGTGATCACTTTGACTTACATTATTTGAATGGTTTCTGAAAAAGATCTCCCTAGATTTTAATAAAACTTTATGTTAACACAGTACTACTAGTTCATTTTGCCAACACACAAAATATGATCACTGTACCTGAACAGATATTGTTAAAAGCAAACTACCGCACATACTAGCAATAGCTTCTCCGAATGCCCAGAACTGCAATAAGTGGGGAAGTTTATGATGTGAAACTGATGTGCCATCACATGAATCTCAGAACTTTATGACTACTGCCTATTTTATTGTATATACGGTGATCTGTAAGTTGATACCTATTTTTAAAAAGATAGTGTTGGAGTACTAAGGAACACACATATATTCCTTATATATATAAAAATATATTTGTTAGACAAATTTATATCATTTACTTTAGATATATTAAAATTTCAATATAAGTTACCAGCAATGTCAGCAACCTTTCTTAACACATTCACTGTATTAATGACCTAAATATGAAAGAACCCATCCAATGTGCTGTAATTTTTGGCTTACTCGAACGTACTTACGACACATCATAATATTTTGAAAAAAATCAACATTCCAACATCCCCAGCATTCTGAAAATTCATACATAATGGTTGGATAAGAGTGAACACTTACTTTTGTGCTCAGCTGTAAATCAGGACAACTTTTAAAATTTTATAAAAAGTTTATTCGTGTACCTAAACTAATATCAACAAGCAGCAAAGAACAAACAAAACTGTGTGCTAAGTTTATAAACAAAAGTCAAACATTATGCAAAGTATTCAATCAGCATGCCAATACTGAATAGTTGTTAATTTAATGTGCTTTTATGTTTACAGCACTCAGTTGACCATTAAGAATGACCACTCATGCATTACAGCACAGAGTTCAAGTGCAGTACAGCACATCGCTCCAAGTGCTGTTTTATGCTTATATGCATAAAGGCAGCAAACGTATTAATCTGATTACAGGCAATCCCCAGTGTACATAATACTCGACTTACGGAAATTCAATCTCTCTAAAAGGTCATTTTTATAATAAAAATTGCACTACGATTTCATCGTTATCATACTCTGTTATAAGAATCAATTTTGAACACCCTTGTGATATTTTTCTAAAACACATTTCTGGAGGTCACGGCCATAAAATGACCGTGACCAATCCAATTAATCCAATTTTCCTGTTTACTGGGCTTTTCTGTTAGCACAATTCATTATAAACGGGTAGTAAACTCAATCTTATTGTATTTGCGATAATACCAATAACTAGAATTGTGTGTGGGTTTTTACGTTATTATGATGAAATGTGTTTCCCCTTCCATGAAATCTTCAATTATATAAAAAAAACATAAATTTTCAGAATCTTCTCTTCATTCCTATTTACTTATTACAATGGTGAAGAGAAAGTGACCAACGGAAAGTGAAAGTGCTGGCAGTGCTAGGAAACGAAACAAAATTGTAGAAATGAAGATGATTAAGAAGTATGAAGCAGGACAAAGTTTGTCATCTACTGCATGGAATTAGGTCTTGCTGCTTCAACAGTGAATACTATTTTAAGGGGACAGTGCACGTATAAAAGAACATGTTAAAGCATCAACGCATTTAAGATCAACAGTGATCAGGTGCTATATCGAAGATGGAAAAGCTATTAATAATATGGATGGAAAATCAGATTCAGAAGCAAGTGCCCCTGAGGTCCAATCACCATTCAAGCAAAAGCAAAAAGTATTTATGAAGATATTAAGGATAAGTACAGTGACCCCCAAGCCAAATTCATGGCAAGCAACACGCTGCCATGAATTTGGCAAAAACATTAAAATATGTGAGGTCACCAGTGCCAATTCTGCAGCTGCAGAGAAATTCTGTGATGTGTTGGAAAAAATCCCTTCTAAATCTCCACAGCCCTCAACTTCTGCAGTGGCATGCTTATCAGCTGGAGCAGTGTTTCCTAAACTGGGGTGCTAGAGAGTTAATTCTGGCAACAATGCTCAAAAGGCAAAACTTGCTGATGTTATGCCTGTCTCCTCTCTCTTTTTAATTTTATAATTTTTCCTGCGCACGAGATAAAAAAATTGAACAAATAATTCTATTTACATGTTCATCGAACATTTCTTTTTGCTTCAAATTCAGTGCGCATAGTTGCGAGTGCTGCATAAACATTTTGGGAAATTCCGACTTACGTAAAATTCGATTATGTAGAGTTCCGTGGAATGCAACCCTTACATAAGTCGGGGAGTGGCTGTACTACATTTTCCAATACACATGAAATAAAGTCCACAGGATATTATGCCAGTGACTTCTTTGATCATTTCAGTTTTGAGCTTTCTCCAGTAAACTTTTTTCCTTGACCTATCACCAAAAGGAAAAAATCCATCAGGGCTTACAACTCTTTGTAGACCACGTTGTTGTACCACATCTGCCAATTCATCTATTAGATAAATTAATGTCAAGGCCATTTTGCAGAGGAACACTGAAGTGTAGTGCAGCACTGTCCTACATAAAGATAATTTCCTGAATAGTCAGAAAAATCAGTATTTCAGGAAAAAAATTTTGAAGCATAAGCAAGGTATCATTCTGAATTCACTGTATCTTCTAAATTTTAAGACAGAATAATCCACTGTTAACCATGCAGTCCCTAATAACAGCAGGTGTCTATTTATAAAGCTTTCAATGTGGAAAATAGCTTCATCTGACCAACTAAATAATGTAAGCAACCTTGCCAGTCCTCCAATTATGATTTCTTCAAATTCCATCTGTCTATGACAATCCTCTGAAAGCTCCTGATATACTTACATAATGGTAAGTCAATCTAGTTTCATCCACCTAAGTGCTAATGGATTTTTTGAGACTTTGTGGAAAAGCTTCAAACCCCTTAAATGCTCTCATCTGACATGGAAATGGAACATCTTAGAATGCACTTTCTATCAACAATTTTAAGTGGCATCTCTGAACAACCGTTGATGACCACCAAACCAATTTTGGTATCTATTTGATTCTACTCCCATAGCAATATTTTAAAACTAGGTAGCAACCTTCCAATCACTAGGTAAACTCATATTTTAACAAAAGTGCAATTACTGAGCAAATAGCATTGCATTGAAGCTTCAAGAAACAATGCTTTCTTGTAAAGATCATCAGACTACAATTTTGTTAAACAGAACATTCATGTGAACAGCAGAGAAAGCAATAAACAGAAATAAAAGATATAAATTCAAACTGTGTTTGTTAAATGAGAACATAGTTAAACTGAATATTTATTGTAACACCAAAAAATTAGAAATTTAGAATGTACACTACATTAATAGGATCAAATATATGATTGTGAAAATTTCCCTTTTGGTATTCTATTATTATTAAAAGCTTTTGAATTTCAAAAAATATTAACCATTTTTATTTTTAATACTTTAAATTCCTGGATTTTCTCATCAGTAATCATTATGCTCATGAGTCACGTATTTTCATATAAATGCCAACTAAATCATATTGAATTTTAATCTGAATTAGTTGACAAAGATGGCTTTGTTCTTTTGCCACCATACCACAAAAGAGAAATCTTAACTTGACCAACAATCATGCAGACACTAGTTGTATTTGTACACACCAAAAAAAAAAAAAAAGTGACAATCAATTTAATAAAGAACTAAAACTTAAAATCTATTAGAATGATGACCACACGAATTGTCATCACACTAATGAATTCTAAGTTTTATTTTATTTATACATACAGGGTGATTCACTACCAGTGCAACAAACTTGCAGGTGTAGGGGACACAAAGACAAATCGGAATCATATAGCATTGCAGGGTCCGAAATGCCTTCGTCATACGGTAGAGGATGTTGAACGGGAGGTCGCGTGAACAGTGATCCCGCTGGACGTCAGCATTTGCGAACCATTTCTGTTGAAGAAACCAAGTAGCAAAAGTCCTCCGGAGTGGATAATCCGCAGGCTCCAATGATTGGACGCGTTGCAGATGGTATGAACTCATTTGGTTTGTTGACTATCCTCCATACAGTGTATTGGGAAATACCCAATCCCAATCGTTGGCCTATCGCTCAAGTACTTGTACCCTGATTGCCTTCTGCAAGACGTAGGACATTCTCCTCGCTGTCCGGCGTCCTCTTCATTTGCTCTCGATTCATGGTACCTCTCGTGAAACAACCCATCTCACGTAACCTTCTGTGCACATGTGCGAAAATCTTATGATGAGGAGCACGCCTGTGCGGGAAACGTTCCCAATACAAGCGCAGAGCGGCGCGCCCATTACAGTCCACAGCTCCATACGCAAGGTGCATGTTGGTCAGTTCAATGTTTGAATACTCATCCATCCTACTGCATCGGAAACCGGTTCGCAAATGCTGACTTCCAGCAGGATCGCTGTTCACGGGACCTCCCGTTCAACGTCCTCTACCGCACGATGAAGGCATTTCGGACCCTGCAATGCTATGTGATTCCGATTCGTCTTTGTGCTCCCTACACCTCCTGCAAGTTTGTCGCACTGGTAGTGAATCACCCTGTATATAAAATAAATACCGTATACTAATACAGTATTATATACCATATACATATAATATATAAAATTAACAATATGTTTAATAGTAAAAATAAAGAAAGAAAGAGATGACTGCGAACGTAAGTGGCTGCATAAGCAATATCCAACATGCCTTATCATACATATACTGCAAAGTGCACGCCTTTATTTTAAAAAAGACACAATGGTGAACGCAATACATCACTATAACTGCCCATGTGACCTTTTTTAATGAGCTACCTGCTCCAGGATTAAAAGACTAATTTTGCTGTTAAAAAAAAAAATATATATATATATACACATTGTGTCAAGAACCTCTCTGATTATTAACTTTGCCTTCTAATAAAGTCCAGAAGTTTTCTGTATATATCTTGGGGCATTCTCAACTAGCAACAACAGATGACAATCAATTCTATATTCTATCATGTCCAAGTATTCTAAAGAGATCTGATGCTACCCTATAACAGTGACTTTATTTTATATATTTTGGTTTACTATTAACTACAAAATGTTCACTTATTTATTATTTAACACAAAAGTGAATAAATCAGTAATAATAAAGTCTGAAACTTCCAACTGCATTTTTAATAAAGCAATATTTAAGTTATCACAAAAAATTCATTCTGCTCACATATTAGTACTGCAATATGCAAACAACTGTTCACAATTATGAATTCTGTCAAAAGTGCTAGCTCTGCACAGTTATTAATTACAATAAGATATTCTTTAAAGGTACATCTTCAGAGAGTAGAAAATTATAGTTTATACAATTTGATTCTCTGATTATGATTAGTCATGTGCAAAGACAGGACTTCTAATAGCTGAGGAAAAAGTGAAGTCAGTTTTGGGGTTTTTTTTTTTTTTTTTTCTTATTTTATATATATATATATATAGTATAAACATAGCATTAAATTAATCTTCAGAATATTGTACTACTGTCTATTTAAATTCTTAGTCCACTGGCAGTCAGTCACATGAATCACACAAGATTTTGCACTTTAAAGGTCATTCTGACTGTGATTTAATAGAGATTTCCCAAATTTTAATAAATAAATGTGCAAAAAATTACCTACGAAAGTCACATGGATTACTAAGAATTAATACAGCTGAAACTCTAGTCATTCTTACAATGGGAATTTGTATTAGAATTTTTGAAATGCCAATGGATTAAATTTTATGTGTATCTAACATAATGTGTATTGTACTTATTCTTAATCAACAGTTTCTATGAAAATGCTGTTATGAACTTAAATCAGATCAGCTGCGGGTTACTTCCAAGTACATGTAACAGATTTTGAGTGTAAGGTAGGGGGGAATAAAAATGACTCCATGTGTTAACAATGAATTAATTAACCAAACTGTTTTAAGCTTCCAAATTTAGCATATATACTATTTGGCTCAAGAAGAAGTATCAGAAATTCATCAGAAGTATTGGTAACACTTCTGAAATTAATAATTATGATCCACATGTAGCCAAATACATTTTGATTAAACCTGCAGCAATGGTGTGGCAGATCAAAAAATCAAAAATCTGAAATTATTTCTAGCTTCCTAAATACAGTCAAACTTTTACTGCAATTAGTTCTTGAATTTTTTCTTAAAGTTTATGCGAGAGTAATTAAATGCAAGCACCTGTCAGGTGCCACACCACCATTTCTTTCACACTTTTTTTTTCACTTGCATAAAAAATACTGTGGGAACTGACTTTGATATAAATTTTCAAAGTCTGTGTTTGTTTACCATTCAAGATTAATTACCTGTCAACTTCCCCACATGCAATATGATATTCATTCAAGAACAAGATAAGTAGATATCAACATGTTGCACATTGTGAAGCACACCAAATTTGAAATAAAATTTTGAAAAAAATAAGAAAACTGAAATGTAGAATTGTATCTAATATGTACATAATTTTTTTTTTTTAATTTTAGAATTTGTTCATATAATAAGCAAAAGTACATGTGCATGCACATGGTAGCCCTGAATTTAACCTTTACTATTTCCTGTACTATCAATGATAGCTTATGAAAGCATGTAGCAATTAACAGCCTAGAAAATGGCATAAAGCCATTTTTAACATGTAGCATTCCTAAACATGTAGCAATTAACAGCCTAGAAAATGGCATAAAGCCATTTTCTAAGCTGTTAATTGCTACATGTTTAGGAATGCTACTAATTATCAAATGTAGAAGCACTATGCATAATGCCAAGATTGAGGGTATCATGCGCTCTATGTACAGCTTAAATTTTAGGCTCCAAATTAAAAAAAAAAAAAAAAACACCTGTGTGTGTGTGTGTATTATTATGAGGTACATAGTATGGTGTTAATTATTAATATTAGTATATGGTATTTATGGGATAGTGCCATTGCCATGACAACATATACACTACGGCCATAAAAGAATATATATTATTATTTGTTAGAATATATGTAGTTGACAAAGAGTAGTGAAAAAAGGAAGACATACCTAGATGAATTGAAAACAAATAACCATGTGTGAACTTTAATTTAAACAAAAATTAGTCCATTTTTTTTTTTTTTTTTTTGCCAACGCCAACACGATGTCTTGTCTTGGACATGGTAAGTCTGCTTATATCTCTTAATTTAGATTTTAGTCTTATCCCTTTTGTAATTTTTTAAATCTGTTATTATACTATTATACCATTTAATATAACCTTAAAATCCTATTAAAATTGGTATTATCATACTGCATATTGATCATCACAGAAAACCCCTTATCATTGTTTCTTCCTTTCAGTTTGGATGGTTGACCCCCAGAAGAAGTCACCTAAATTTGTAGCTATACAATCAGGTTTTATATATACAGTACACATATATATCTTATGTATCTGTATTCATTAATCTGACATTTGTCTACTCTTCACTATATACTAATACATACATTCTAACAAATAATACTATATATATATATTTTGTGTGTGTGTGTGTGTGTGTGTGTGTGTGTGTGTGTGTGTGTGTGTGTGTGATACAAGTTATTTTAGTGTTTTATAAATTTCTTTAATGTAATGCACATGCTTCACACACACACACACACACACACACACACACACACACACACACACACACACACACACACACACACACACACACACACACACAACTAACAATTAAAAGCTATGCTATTTAACCAGTCATTAAAAATAGTAACAAAATATCTAGTAAAATAAATAATTTGTTCAAATCATGAATGCATAAAAATATATATATAAATATATATGAAATTTATGGGCTCTTAAAATAATGAGCCCTAGGCACATAATTCTACTTAACTATGTTTCTAAAATGTTTTTGATATTTACAATTTTATATGCAATAATATTAAAAAATGATTATTCATAACTAAAACTATAAAAACTATAAAGCACTATGAAAATTAGTTGGCAAAGCATGTTTTGAGAGAATGCTGCTAGTACTGAGAGCAAAAGAACAGCTGCAAGTAATGAACAACAGTATTTTTGCCTATCTGTTCAGTTTTTAGTCAGTGGCTACATGGTATACAAATCTGTTGAAGCTTGATTGTCCCTGCATGTTTAACTTTGGTGTTGTTTTTTGAGGTCATGGATATCACATTCCAAGATGAATGAAGGTAACTGAAGCTGTCTGTTAAGAAAATCAAGCATACTGAAAATTATTCAAGTGCAAAAAAAAATTAATAAGTGCAAAAGAAAATGTGACTCAAAGCAAAAACCTATGACTTGAGAGGATAAAGTACCTTTAATAGCTTAAACAAATAAAACTAGTTGAGATTTTCCAAAAGTCCTTGCTTCTTGTTTCTTGTGTGTACTGATGCCTCAACAGAGCAATGGAGGCTTCAATATATATATATATATATATATATATATATATATAATCCAATTAATCCAAAAATTAAATAGCAAGATAGAAATTAATAAAAATATATATTAAAAATAAAAAAAAATTAAAAATAGTAGGAAAGCTAACATCAGTGGCAGAAGAAAAGCACAATTCACATGTTGCTTATAATAAGCTAAATTAAAATAGGATATTTGCCAGTAGCATGGCACACCAGTAGAGTGAAAAAAACTTAAGATGAAAAAAAAATAACATAACAATAACACAAAAATATATAGGAGTGGGATAAAGAAGAACAGGGTAATGTTGAAGCAATATTCCTAAAAAAATTTAGAAAATTAAGCCAATTAAAATGAATTTAGCGGCGCCCCCTTGATGGCACCCATTTCCAAATTATGTGAAATCTCACTAAGGTGGAAACGTAGACTAACAACATTACATGACCAAATAAATTGAAAATAATAATTAATAAAATGAAATAAAATAAGACTGACCCATCTCAACAGAGGACCACGAGGCCAATAATAGTCAAGGAATCCCTGCATTTCAAACGCTAAACAAATCCATGCAATGACGGAATGATACTAAAATCAGACTGCCAGTAATTTACAGTACAGTATATATATACTGTAAGATATATACACGTCATACCTCATATGGATGCTCTTTTGCTGATCTCACCAAGCAAGTTACCCGTCTTTGAATCCTTTCAAGAAGTACAATGTCTTTCTTTAGGTGCGGTCTCCATAGTTTATTGCTATGAATGAAATTTAGAAACTGTAAATTTCTTGAATATAATTTGGCTAAAGTGCCCAGGTGAGCCAGTGAGGTCAGAGCACATTCAAGAGCCAATGAAACACCATTCGAAACAAAATGTTCTGGGGTTGTTTCAATGTAAGCGGACCAACAAATCTTCCCATTGAAGGCATGATGAATGCCTTCTCAAAACCCCAGCAAATATGTTGGGGTTTTGAGAAGAAAGGTGGTACCAACTACTGAACAACACTTCCCAAACAGAGGAACTTCTTTGTATGAAGTGTGCCACATCACACTTCATACAAAGATACCTTCATCAGTTAAATACAAATCGCAGATCCCAAATGGCCAGAGAACTTGCTGAACTTAGTTGCAAAGGCCAGCCCAGAAAAATGAACAGTGCAACCAGGGAACTCTTGATTGTTAATGTGATAAAAGTATGGTTTGTGATGAAATGAACTTGAGCATAAAAACTGTGGGCTCTGATGAACAGAATTAAACAGGTAATCATAGCAAAAGGTGGTCATATTTCATATTAATAAAATGCAAATAAAGAAAAAAAAATTAAAAATGAGTGAAACCAATAAAAAGTAAAGCATAGTAAAAGCACACAAAATATTTTACAAAAAAAAAAAGTTTGAATAAATAGAAATTAATCTACTAGTTCTGTACTTCAATGCCATTAATTTTTTATTGTAAAATTATCTAAAACCACAGGAAAGTTTGTTGTTGCTTCCTGAAGCAGGGTTTCCTGATGTCAGTCACATTCCATGACGGATATAATTACTATAATTCAAACACTACATTTATAAACCAAAAAGGAAAACAGTAATTTTTTTTTTTTTGTCTAACCTTTTGTGCCTGCAATTCTCAACTGTGGGCACAGTAATTATAGGATATCACTCAGCTCAGAAAAATTTCTGGGCACCTTTTTCTAAGTAAAAAAAAAAAAGCACAATTTCAATAACAGACGTTGTCAGCCATGATAAAGAAAAACAACTGATAAACACATCTTGGAGTTCGATTATCAATACATCATACAGTCATACTATATTTTGACATTTGGATATTAGTACCAGTTCAAGATAGGATAATAAAGGCATGCACACTCAACTACTAGATGGAAAGGAACATAATAAGAAAAGTCCTTCACAAGAGGGGCAACTTCAGTAGGCATTTCCATTTGGCAGAGAGCAGGATTTCCAAAATCAAAGTCTAGAAACATATACAGAAGATAATGCAACCTTTCATCTAGTCAAGTAGATTATCATTAATGATCCCCAGAGCATGTCAACATTTGAAAGGAAATTGCAAAGACTCTTTAATGAGCTAACCTCAAGAAACAGATGGCAGAAAAGGTATAAGTGTAGAGCCAGTGACCATCAGAAAGACACTTTATAGAATGGATTATCATGGTAGTGCAGCTGCTTATGAGCTAAAGCTGCTTTTGTGTAGTGCATGTTACAGCCCATTTTGAACAAAGGAATGGGCATCAGTGGCAGAATGTGATGTGAAGTGGTGAATCATACTATACATTCCAAGGAATTGGTTGGATGTATCTGAGTGCGGTGTATATCCAAAAAATGGTTTTGTGGCAACAACAATGTTTGGCATGGATACAATTTATTTGGTTTGGACTTATCCATTGAATGTTGATGATGAAACAATGAATGCAGATATTTCTTACAATGTTTAAAACAATTCTGCCTTACATGCACTTTCTTTGTAAAAGGGATGCTTTGCATCAATATTCCAACACTCCATGTCACAAAGCACAGTCAGTACAACAGTAATTTGAGGAAAATAATGTGGAAAAACTACCATTTCCAGCCCATACCTGAATTCAACTAAATACCTTTGGGATGTTTTTGAACAACAATTGAGTGACAGAACAAGATATGCTTGGTTCAAGCAAAGAATAAACCACAGCTTTACAGGAGTGAAGCAAGATTCCAGTCCCACATGTCAAAAATGAATAAAGTATTTTCCAGAACGTTTTTTTTTTTTTTTTTTTTCCAGAAAGTATTTCCAGGAAAATATCTCTGAATTTTATAGCCAACTTCAAAGCATAATAAAAAAAGTAAATAAGAATGATATGCTGCTCCTACTAGGAGACATGAATGCTAGAGTAGGAAATATAAAATTCCTAAATCACATAGGTAACTTGGGGGAATCAACCAAAAATAGAAATAGCCAAAGATTAATTGATTTCTCAAATTTATAATAATTGAATATTATTTTGAATATTAATTGAATTGAATATTAAATTGATTGAATATTAAAGATGCACACAAATATACATGGTCCGCAAGAGGAACTATTATAATGCATTATAATATTAGTATAATCTATTACAGATTATACCTTGGCAAACAGCAAAGTAGGAAAATTCATACTTGATACAAGACTTTTTAGATGATTTGAAATAGAATCAAACCACTTCTTAATTGTGATTACCTTGAGATTTCCTCCATTATGGCTGAAGCATAAAAAGAATGAGGCATAAAAGATTATTACAAAGTGAGCTCCCAAAGTGATCCCGAAATATGGAAGAAATACCAACAAGAAATTGATGCAGGGACAAATACAGAAGATAACTGGGGCCACCTTTGCAAAATTCTGAGGACAACACTGGGTGTGAAAAAATGGTGAAGAAAAAAGGAATTGCAACAGTGAGATGCAGAAATTAGCACTATCATTCAGGAAAACCAGAATGCTTACAAGAAATAGATAACCACAAAAAAAATTAGAAGATGAATTGGAATATAAATGTAAAAGAGCCATAGCCAAAGGAGAGACAAGGAAAAGACACAGAGATAAATGGCACAATTTTGTCACCAACTTAGAAAAAGACATCAATAAGCCACATACTAGAGCAGGCCTGGCAAACACAAATCATTCTGCAGGCCAGCTTGACGAAGTACAAATTTTCCACAGGCCACACATAAAATAAAACAATCTTTTAAAAATAAAAAATCAAATGCCATAAAAATTTATTTTATTCATTCATTTTTATTATATATCTACATCAATGAGATATTTGCTTTTCTTTGCGATCACTCAAATTTTTTAAAAATCACTTCAATATCAATATTGGTAGTTGCACATCTTAATTGATTTGTTATTGAAGCTTGAGATTTACTTTTAATAAATTTCCACAAACTTGGGTCCAAAGGTGCTCAACTTTTTGTGCAAAAAATCTTAATTTTGGACACTTTTCCGCTGTCACATGTGTTGTAAAAGTTGATTTCTGATGTAGTGGTGTGAATATGTTTTAATTCATTGTTGCACTGTAAATCAATTACTTCCATCTGCAGAATTTCCAGTTCAAAGAAGGGGATGAGTGGCAGGATTCGAAAAGTACAGCTGGTCTAGTATTATATTTCTCGTTATTTATCGTGCCTAGTGTAGCTATTGAATGATTTCCCACCGATGTAGTCAGTAGTATAAAATGGTTGTTAATGAGAGTAATGATAGTACGCTACTGCAACAGGATCTGGAAAGGTGAGCAGATGAGCTGAGAGGTGACAACTGAAGTTTAACAGTGACAAACGTAAAGTACTGCATATGGGTAGCCGTAACCCCAGAGTAATATATCAACTGGATGGTACTACACTCAGGGTAATGGTGAATGAAAAGGAACTAGGGGTAATTGTGCAGTCAGATTTGAAGTTTTCTGAGCAGTACAAAAAGGCTGCAAGGGTAGCTCATGGTGTCTTGTCAATGATATACAGGAATTTTGCTAGCAGTGATAAGGGAGTGATTGTCGCCTTGTATAAGGCATGGTCAGGCCACACCTTGAGTACTGTTTAAGAAAGATGTAGAACTGCTGGAATGAGTACAGAGAAGGGCAACAAGATTGGTGAGTGGAACAAAGGGCTGATTTTACCAAGAAAGGCTTAAGTTCTGTATATTGCAGCTTCTGGAAACTAGGCACCTGCGAGGACATAGCCAAGTGGTCAGGAACAAGAGTGCAATAGTATGCACTCTTTGAGTGGACCTCGGTTCAACTCCGTGACTGCTAAATACGATTAATGTTTGTATTGATAATTTATTGTAAACTCCACTGACCTAGTGGTCATGCCGGAGTGGAGTATAAACAAGAACATTATAATCGAGGTGTATAAGGCCTTGAATGGATTGAGCAAGCTCAATGTTAATGGGATTCTTTCTCTTGCTCAGATTACTCACCTGAGGACATAAATTCAAACTGAGGAAAGACAATTGTAGAATAGATGTGTGAAAATTCACCTTTAGCCAGCAAGCAGTTGATAATTGGAACAAACTGCTGCAGTGAAGGTCAGCAACAAATAAGTTCAAGGCAGAACTAGACAAACATTTAGAGAGAACGGGTGAAATGAGAAGGTTTTTTTTTTTGGTTGATTTTTTGGTAGTTGTTGGCGCATCGGCTTCTGTGGCCATAATGCACCTACCAAGGTTTTTGCAGTACTTTGATCCAAGCCTGAGGCGGGATTCGAACACGCGACCTTTGGGTTGCCAGGCAGGCACTTCACCCACCCGGCTAGCCCAGTCAGCTTTGGGTTGATAAAAGCTTGCTTTCTTGCATCATATGCCTCTACTAATGCTAACGTTGATACTTTCAAAATCCTAGGTTACCATCTGTCCTATGAAAAATAAAGTTATTGAACACAAAATAAATAATTACTATACATAGGAATAACTAAAACTATAAATCATATTTTTAAATCTAATCTGGTACATAAGAAAACAAGGATATAAATACATAACACCCTCACCAGACCTTCTGAGGCATGGACAATGAGGAAAGGGGATAGGAGGTTGACTAGTGCAGAACCACAGGCTATACCAGACTTGACATGAAAATAAGAAATCAAGATATCCTGTCAGAACTGGAGACAACTTCAATACTGAATTTTATCGATTTATATAGGAACAGATGGATCCAGCACGTAGAGAGAGCGGAGAATGGTGCTATCCAAAAGAGATTCTGAACTACAAACTATAGAGAGAGGGAGGGAGGGAGGGAGAGAGAGAGAGAGAGAGAGAGAGAGAGAGAGAGAGAGAGAGAGAGGAGGGAGGGAGGGAGGCCCCTGCAAAAATGGAGAGAGACTGTAACAGGCCACTAGGCATTTCCTTTTTCTAAACAGATGTGTTTTCATTCATTGATACAATATATGTTAAAGATGTGTGTGTTCTCAGCATTCACGTGATGGAAAGCTATGTTCAATGTTCATAATATCCAGTTGTACGTGCACGAGAGAGAAGGAGAGAGTTCAGAAATTTCCTGAACTAGCTTGAACACAAGCATAGTTAAACAGCATAATTTGCTCTTGTCAGATTACAAGTTTCAACATCTATGCTACATGTGTTCATGGATGTTTATTAATCATTCATTACACATTTTGTTGTGCTGTGTTGTGCCTCAAGTGCATTTATTATGATATCTGAGCATGAAAAATGTCAAATTACTCATGCTCAGATATCATATATCATAGCACAAATATCAAGTTTTGCCAATGCTTAAGGAACTCTGCTTTTGAAACAGTGGAAGTGACATAAACTTATAGAAAGAATGCTCCATCTCATGTACCGTGTTTGAATGACACTACAGATTTAAAGAGGGAAGAAAAAGTTTATAATTCAATTATGGCTAGAAAACCTTTAACTGCTTGTATGCCTACATAAAAAAAAAAAAAAAAAAAGAGGAAACAGCAGACAATTTATGCATCAGAACTGCTGATAAACTTGCAGAAGCTTTAAACATTTCACATGGAAGTTGTGATGGAATCTTAAGCGATGATTTAATGTGCACCGAGCTGCCCAGCATGTGGTTCTCATGTTTATCAATCACAATGCAATGAGCAGATGGTAGTTTGCCACAATCTTATAATATTGTCTCATTTGTGATAATCAAAAATATTCTGGCAAGATGGGTCAAAAGTGATGTTAGGTTTTTTTTTTTATCACTACTGTGCATTACAAAATCACTGCTCAAAGTACCACTGTGAATAAGGAAAGATAAACAGGTGCTGCATCAGCTGAAAAACACAATTTTTCAGAAGTGTTCAGAACGGTGGGTAGCAAAAGACTGAAAGTTACATGACAATGCACCACTCATTTCTCACGCAACAAGAGCGTGCTAAACACAATACTATTACATTACCACAACCCCTTTATATGTCAACTTCTCACCATACATTTTTCTTTTCCCAACAAAGGAAATGTTTATTTCCACAGTGAACAAGAGTCAGTGACGCTACTCAAGATGCTTTCTGTGCTATCCACCAGAACAGTTCCAAAACTGCTACCAGCAACAGTAGCAAAGGAATATCACTACTCAAGAATATACTTGGAGAGTGGCTATGTTTAGGTTTGACTGCATTCAATATGTAAGTCTGGAAACTTTTTGCAAGAAAACCTTAAAAAGATAATCTAATTACTAAAAAATAGTAAGAATTTATTCCAAAGATCTATATGTCAAATTCTATTGGGTCAGCTATTGTAAATTATATACAACTGCCAGAAACAATGCTGTAGTTTACTGAAGTAGTGCATTTCATAATGTGAATCGTACTCTGGGATCACCTGTTTACTCTTAATCATCTGGCAGTCACTGTTATTTAAACTGTCTGTGTCATATAAATTTTGAAATCATCCCCCTTTCCCTCAGGATATGTTGCCAGAAATCACATCTGGATTTCCCAATTGCAATCTTGGAAATTAAGCATACTACTCACCTCTATAAACTTTCTTCTTAATTGCAATCTTGGCAATTTAGCATACTACTCACCTCTAGAAACTTTCTTCAAGTTTCATGAACATAACATTCTAAGCTTTAAGTTTAAAAAAATAAAAATAAACTACTCCCTTTAAAAGTTCATATGATTATGGAGATTAATTATTAACAAACCATTTGTTTGTATATCTGGAAACACTGCTTTGTATATCTGGAAATTACAGCAACCTTTACTGTGATCATTACTATTATTATTTGTATAGTACATCATCAGGCCATGTATACAATGTTTGAACAAGTGTATGTTCATAGGCTGAACTACATGTCATACAAGCTGAAAAACCTAGAATAAATTGGAGGAGGGATACTTCCTCAGCCTGAGATAGGCTAATTGAAGTCTGACTGAAGAGCCCTTTAAAAATTTCTCCATTCACTGATGGAATTCACACCCAGAACTCATCAAATCAGTGAAAAATAGCAAAATTATTGTATTTATCACATGGGATCCGTGGTTCATATTCACACAATTGTATTAATTATTATTAATGATTAATTGTATTTATACAATTGTCACCATGAAAGTGGTTATTTTTTTTCAATTCCACACACGAGACTGATGTCTTCAGGTTATGGATGTGTGCCTAAGGTATATTTTAGCCCCTGCTATATATTATACTCTTCATGGTTGTGTGGAAAAAAACAACTAATTTTATCAATTAAGAGTTGAAATTTACCATTTGGACAATCCAATAAGTCATATGATGATGGCATCGATATTGATGAGGTCAATGACTTTTATGAAATAAAAACTGTTATACCATGTTGAAAAGATAGTTGCAACTGTAACCAGTAATGAACATGAGTCCAACCTGCCTGCATGTAAGTAAAAATTAAAATAAGAATTAGAAAATTTTTTTTAGGACACTGTTGTCCCAGCTTAAAAACTAGATGAATATAATTCCCTCCTCACTTTTCTGCAGCCTTCTTCATCTTTGTTGCTTAACTAACAAGCTCCAACTCATTCAGATGGCCACATTTTACATTAACTATAAAAGGGTTGAAGTCAGCAAGAGAAGTAAAATTGATTTTGACAGAACACTTAAACAAAAGATAAGTTTCTACTATGATGGTTCTGGAATTTTGAATCAGACAAAATCTTCAAAGAACAAACATGAGAGAATAAGATATATTTCATTATAGTATAACTTTCGATTTTTTTTTCCCCCTGACCAAATACAAACAAATGAAAGATGTACTTATGTTGTCAAAAGTATGGACATCTAAAAGTTGTTTGAAGTACTCAGGTAAATAAATCAGTTCAGTTTAATGCTTCATATCAAGTTTTCTATTTCTTATTATCAGCAAATCATTAATCTTGCTCCCCAACAGCATCAGCCAATTCTCTAACCTTCTAATAATTTCCTTTATATCATAAATTTATTGAAACAGCACAAAACAGATTTCTATATTGCTACTTTACTGTGTATTAGTTTCAAGATACTTGGAATGTTTTTATGATTTTCAGTTAATCTCCCCCACAAAACCAGTAGGGAGTAAACTGGTTGAATATTATTATTTTTTTTTTTATCACAGTACAGTGAAGTGAAAGGAAATTTACAGGTGCAAAAGATAAAGTTAAAAGTGATATAAAACTGAGAAGAGAGGAAAGGAGTCTAATATTTATCCTAAGTTGCTTTTGGTCAGATCAGTGGTCTATACAATTCAATAAAAAAGCAAATGTTCACTGGTGAAAATACAATGCAAATCAAAGATGACCAATGTCTATGTGTGAATAATCATTGTAAGTTAGAGAATTTTTTTTTTTGTTAACATAATTTTTAAAACAAAGTCTGTATTTGTTACATATCCTTTGTTTATTAAAATACAATAACATTCACATTGTTTCAAAAAGAAAATGCATTCTCAGTTTAAAACAATTGATTTATAAACTTTTGGAGGAGCATTCATTATAAGCTCGGGCTTACCTGTGTGCATTTGATTCAAAACAATCAACTTAAAACAAACTTTTGGAACAGAACTCATTCCTAAGATGGGGATGTATTCATTTTATTTTCACTATAAGAGTTTCATTTAATGAATTTTTATACTTATAGTTGATAAATTAGGCAACACTCTCTTACTGCATTTCAAATTCACAAAGATTCAAAACAATCAATCTACGTGGTTCCCATTTATTAAAAGCAAAGCCATGTCAAAAACTTTAAGCATCGGGGTCTTAAAGTTTTTGACATGAACCACTATATGAAAGGATCCCATTGCCTCAGGGATGATGCATGGATTCAACTGCTTCTAAGCTCCTATCTCAACATGGATCTGATTAGATACACAGCTGTATCTAGGTTATTAAAAAATTATAGGCAACATCGATGTTAAACCTTAACTTCTTTTGCATGATATTAGGAGTAAAAGAGTTTAATGTAAACATCTCCAAAAATAAATTAATTGAATTTGAACACATACTTTACTTTTTCTAACATTTACCAATTACAATCATCAACTCCTAACCCATTCTGAAGTGATCAAAATTTGCATTAAAAACAATGATTCTTCATACTTGATGTTCCAAATATAATAACTTGGAACATTAAGAAAAAGTTCCAGGTATATTCTTCTGAATAAAAAAGTGTTAAAAAAGTTTTTAAAAATATATTACGGCTAACAATATTCAAAACAAAAGCATTCCATAGGGCATTCACAATCTGTAAAAATAGGAAACATTCTAAGGAAGCCACTGGTTTAATAAAGTATAAATTAAATCAAACAATTAAAATGTAATGTATATCTCAATATATGTGCATCGCACATATATATATATATATATATATATATATATATATATATTAATATTAAATATAATTTACTGCAATTTTTCACATATTTATTTTACATTAACGGTTGCACTTGCACACTGATTCATATGTACATAAAAGGGTTTTTATTCCATATGGATTAAAGCCAACTTTGACTTTAAGAACCATTTTTTTCTTATCGGATGGAAAATAAACCAGATATTTCTGTCACACAACCTGTGCCGGTGGCTGACTAATTCAGCCACAGTAATAAAAAATCCCAAAAATGTCTCTGTCCTCCCCAATCCAGACCGATTCAATCACAATTTTTCAATTCAGTTCATTAAGGTGATAGGTCAAGACATTAGCAAATGTGTTAATCAGACTATCTTATTTGCTGCTGTGTCAAAGCAGCTAATGCCATGAAGTGTCAGTATATTACTTTCTTAAATTGAGTATATTCTATGATTAATTTGCCTGTTTTGCTAGATCTAAAGAAACCATGTGATCCTCACCCAAGTAACTCAGCTAGTGTTGGGGTTGTAACTGGTAAATGTTAGAAAAAGTAAGGCGTGTTCCACAAAAAAATAAAAATAATTAAAAAAATAAAATTCCACTAGGAATTGCTGTCCTTCTATACTGAAATTCCTCCTGGAATTCCTGTCCCATATTGTGTGGAAGGACAGCAATTGTAACTGCTGTGCTTACCCAAGATAATAATTGTAATAGATAAGCACAATATGTGTGTGTGTGTGTGTGTGTGTACACACACAGTGTTTATAAAATATTGAAAATAAAGGTGGATTCATCATTAAAAAAGTGAACAATACTGAATTATTTCTGGCCAATTTTTAAGATGATAAGTGGGGTAATTTTTACCTCATTAACTTAGTGCACATGAAAGGTAGAAAAATCACTGGGACAACTAGTTATGGGTTAATTGCAATGGTATATTTGTCAGTAGACTCCAAGCCAATTTTTGGTAACAGAAGGCAGTATTTTGTCCATTCCTCCTTCAACACAGTGGTCAATTCAGCATTCAACTACTGATTGCTGGTGTGTGTGTGTGTGCTGGCTCAAAGCCAACATTACAATTCATCCCAAAGTTCATTGGGGTTCAGGTTGGGGGCTCAGGGAAGAACAATGATGTTTTTGCATACCCATTCTTCAAACCAAATCACTATATGGTACACTGTTATGCTGACAGAGAAAAAGGCCTCCCCATATTGCAGCCACAGTGTAGGAAGAATGGAAATGTCCAAAATGTTAATATACCACATTGTATTCACTGTTCCAGAAATGATAACTAAGCCCAAACTACGAGAAAAAAATGCAGATGGTGACAGTACTTCTGCCAAACTTCAGTTTGGGACTACTCTGAGATCAGTTAATTGTACTCTGGTAAATAACATTCTCCAGGCATCCACCACACCCAACGAAAATCAAAATTCATCACTCTATAACACAGCTTTCCAATGTTCTAAAAACCAATTACAATAAGTTGTGCAACTGTGTGCATTGCATGCTGTGGTGTTTAATTCTGATTTATGTGCTACAGCTTTTCTTTAAAATACAATGCTATGCAGCTTCCAACACATTATCCTTGTGCTAATATCTGTTCCTGAACCTCCCTGAACTCCTGGTTAGAGTAGCTGATGAGGACTGATGGAATCAGTGCACTATTCTTCTGTAATTTAAATTTTGTTCTATTCAATGAGGACTGATGTGATTAACTATATGCTCCAGTCTCTTTCTTTCAATTTCTTCAGTCTATCCAGTTTGTTTCCAATTTATAGCAGCATTACAACAGTGAACTGAAACACCCACCACTGATCTGATGTTTGTTTTGCTGCAAGGACATAAACAGATTGTTTGCTAATATGGCATCTTATGATGACTCACACTGGAAATTACTAAACTCAATGCCCTATCTACAGTATGCAATTTGTTGATCTGCTTACTTGTAGCATAAATAAACTGCTTTTGTACTTATTCTGACATGGGGATGGCAGGCACAGTTAATTTTTCCCAAATCCCACAGGTGTACAAACACTTTTTTTGTACTTTAAAAAAGAAAACAGAAATAAGGGCCTCTAAAAAACAGCTGTATGAGCCTCATAGGCATTAGCACTGGCTCTGGTACATATACACAACTACTTTAAATTTTATTTATTATTTTTATCATTTGTTTAATCTTTTCTTTAAAATGGTAACCCAAAACATGAAAGGTCATTAGAATCTACAAAACTTTATACTGTGTATGGATTGAGAAACCAGAAAATAATTATCTAATGGTGAACTTGAATTTCTGCACTATAATTTGAAGGAAATATTTATGAAAGATTGTTTTAAAGAATGGAAGTATAAGAGATAAATGAATAAAAAAAGGTAGTTGGATGATTTTGAAGTTGAATACTGATGCAAGTGCTCAGACTAGTTTGGAAGAAAAAGATAAAAATACAAATGCTAATTCAGAAGGACAGTGCCACCAAAATCTGTAGAAAAAAACATGTTGCAAAAACAGATTAATCTCACTTCTATGGGATACACTTCATACACCTCAACTCGTGGTGGGCCCTATTCTCTCTGTCTGAGATCAGTTAATTATAGCCTCAGTTGAAGAGGCCTTTAATTCCTCCTGTCTCCAATGGGAGAAAATGACACAGCTACACAAGTTTTATAAAAACAAAAATGTAATACCCCAAAACATTACTTAATATCTGACTTTAAAATACAGTCATATGTATTGTTACATTTCTAACAATTCATCGAAATTATGGCTAATATTTTCTTTTACAAATCTATAAATTCAGCTTTGTCCAGTAGTATAGAAGACTTTTGTAATACTCCAGTGCAGAATTCAGTCTTGGCCCCCTAGATTCATAACCCTTTGTTAGGCCCAAAGGAACTTAGTTGCACCCTTCTGGCCCAGTCTCCATGTCTTGGTGTATAATAGCCTTAGATGCTAATGTGCCAATAAAATTATAATCCTAATCCTGGCCCAATCCCCAAGAAGGGATCTTTCCAACTTTGTAGCCAAGGAAAAGGTTCAGAATGATTTCCAAGAATGTGATTATAAGGACAGCAATACAATTATGGGAACGCTGCATGGAGCAACTTAAGACATGCTTTAAAACAGAGCAGGGTTTTCTGAAAAGCAAGGAATGATGCAATCTACAAGTTATGTTGCTTTAAACTGCAGTAACAATTTACAAAAGTTCAGCTTCTTTTACTTCTCTTCTAACCACTTTATATTCATCCATCCACCAAAAAAAAACTTTTCAACTCTGGGTTTATCCAGATGTAAACTTCATTTTGATAATTTCTATAGAAAGTATTTTTTTTTATATTACTAGGTTTATATAAACTACCTACAACCAGTATCTTATGTATTCTTTCTTGACAAACTTAGATGAGATTAGATAGATACTTTAATATTAGCACTTAATGCTAATATTAAGTATCTATTGTTATTTCATATTAATAATGGTTACATCAGATGAAAATCATCTGCCTATTTCCAAGCTGAAAGCAAAATAAAAATTAAAAGTTGCACTACCAAAACAAAGTTTCACTTTTGGGCTAACCTTTTTCAGTTACTCACTTCCTGTTTGCCATTTTTCATAAAACCTCCTGCTTAGAACAGCTCACATCTTTTCAGACAATACCCAACTTGCCTTCTGAAGATATTCCTGTGCCTATGCAGAACTATAAAAATGGCAGTCCCCTTATAATAAGAAGGGCAACTCGTAAAAGAGACTACCAAAAAATGCCCAGATTTTATCTAAGCCTAATGTAACTGAGATTTTATACCTCCCACAATTTTCCTGAGGTTTATAAAATGTTGATTAAAATTTTACAAACATTTTACAAAAAAACGTTTGATAATGTCTGTAAATGTTCCAAAATCTTTCAAAATCTTTCTCAGTTTGGCTTCAGAACATCAGTCACCAATTTTAACGAGTAAATGAATCATCATTTTGTTCCTTTTTTCTTTTATACTGTATTTTGTTTAAATTTTCTACTGCTCATTTAAAATTATTGTTCATTATAATATATACATATGTATTTATTATAGTTTCTTTACAATTATTTATTGTTTATATATACCGTTCCAGGTCAACATATCACAAATGACTGTCTTTAACTGAATGAAAAGTTCATTTTCATTTAACAATTTTTCACTTGATAAGCAACTTTCAAGGACCACATCCCTTTCACAAAATGAGGAAATTAGTGTTGTTAGCTGCCTGTAGCAGCCAAAGTGAAAAAATAAGCTAAAAGGTTAGTCATTTGATGTCAAAATATTGCCTGATATTTATAAAAGTGATCCTCCCTTAGTCATCAGTATAATTTTTGTGGGAAAACTCAAAATGAAATTGAGCAAAACATTAATTCACTAAATATAATTGGAGGAAAAGTTTAAAAGTGATATGTGACAAGGTTCTGTGATCCTGAGGAGAAATAATAAAATGAACTGTTGCTTTTCTGTCTTTACAGTTCTCCATCCATGACAATATATTCAAGAATTGAATATTCAATGGGAATCAAACTCAGAATACTCAAAAATTCTGAGTTTGATTCCCATTGACAACTAAAATAATTTATTAAGTTCTCTTCAATCAAGACTGCAATTTGCTGATCTCAGGTGGAGGAATAGGGGGTTCCCCTTGTGAGTTAATCTGGATTCTTCAACCTGCAAAATGTTTTTTGGTGTACTATAACATGAAAATTGTCTCACAAACTTATACTTATGTAGACATAATGGCACAATATGGTCTGTTGATGATGTTCCTAAAACCCACCAACATATCTTCATACTTCCCCATCTCTTCCATCATGCAGTATGATTGATGACTTTTGAGGTTATGATGAACATCGTGGCGAGATCCATTATTCCTTACATTTCAAGGGTACAGCTCTAAAATGGTGTTTGCAGGGTGGCCGGCCGCTAGTTAGTACAATGGAATGAAGCTACTGGTAACTCTGGGAGGCTTCCAGATCAGCTAGTGTATAATCTTGTTACCTCTACTCTGCCAGATAGTGACTGGAGAGAGAGTCCGAGTAGTGTGTATGTGGGGGACATTGTCAAGACCACATTATGTCAAGGATCTGGGTATGTTCTTACCATGGGTACACCATATCCAAAATTTTCATTACTTCATACAGCATGTCCCACCCACTTTTCCTTACTATTGAATACACCATGAATTGTCAAACTAATAGAGCAAGTTTATCTGCGAAAAGATCTAAACCTCCCACACAATTCCTAATTCATTTCACAAATATATGTGGTCACAATTCTAATCTCAACGATGTCCATTTCCACTTTCTGTCTGCCAAACCCCATGTACTTTTTCTGACAGAATCTCAGTTATCGGTTGATTCAACTACTGCTCATTTCAAATGCCCAAATTATTCGCTGTATGATTCCTTTCGCCTCAAAGGTGATACTTGTATATATGTCCATTCTGATATTCTGTGTCAGACTTGATAATTTGCAATCTCCTCTCTTCAATGTTCTCCGGCTTAAAGACAACTGACTTCCTCTCCTTACAACTCAACTTTCTCCAGTCCAACTTTCCTAACAGTGAGGTGATTTTCCTTGGTGATTTTAATGTTCACAACTCCAGCTGGCTTCCGTTTTCTAGTCACACCGACCCAACTGGTCAAGATGCTGAGGCTTTTGGAATTACTAATGACCATGCACAGATTGATCATTTACCTACAAGACTACCGGACAATCCCAATCATACAGCCAACACATTTGATCTGTTTCTCACAAACAATCCTTCTAAGTACACGGCTGAAGTGAGAGGTCCTTTAGGCACTTCAGATCACAACTTGGTGATTGTCTCTTCTTCAATGAAGCCTTTATCTCATGGCTATTCCCAACCTCGTGTTGTTTGGCATTACAAGAATGCAAAATGGAATGACCTGCGAGATTTATTTTCTTCTTTTCCTTGATCGGATTACTGTTTCAAAACTTCTGATGTCAACATTTGCTCAGATCATGTCAGTGAAATTATTCTTGCAGGAATGGAATCCTTTATCCAAAACTCGACTTTAAAATCTCGTCTTTTATCTAAACCTTGGTTTTCCAATAAATGTGCTAAAGCTGTTCAAGAGAAGAACGTTGCATATCGTAATTGGCTTGTTTCTAATTCTTCAGTTTCATTTTCTGCCTACACCAAAGCTCGCAGCAATTGTAAAGCAGTTATTAATCAGTCCAAACTAGAGTTTGAACAGGCTAAGAATAGAAAACTTGCTTCTTGCCCTAATGTTAGCCGAGCATTCTGGTCTCTTGCCAAAGCTATTGGCCGCAACTTTTGCCCATCTCTGCTCCCACCTCTGTCCAAACCAGATGGTTCTGTTGTCACTTCAGCCAAGGATAAAGCTGACCTGCTAGCATCCCATTTTTCTTCCAACTCATGTATTAATGATCTTGGTAAAACACCTCCCACCATTCCCAACACGCTCCATTCAATGCCTCATGTGGTCTTCCATCAAAAGGATGTCAGAAGGCTTTTGACGAATCTTGATGCTAAGAAAGCTCAAGGTCCCGATGGTATTTATCCACTTGTTCTCAAAACCTGTGCTCGTGAACTTACTCCTATTCTTTGCAACCTTTTTTCACTATCTTATTCCAAAGGTGTTTTTCCTTCTGCTTGGAAATTTGCTCACATCCAGCCAGTTCCTAAAAAGGGTGACAAATCCCTCTCATCCAATTATCATCCCATTGCAATTACTTCTACTCTTTCTAAAATAATGGAGAAATTAATTAACCGCCAACTCTTAAACTACCTAGAAACCTTCCGTCTGATCAACGATAGCCAGTATGGATTCCATAAGTGTCGATCCACTGGTGATATTCTGGGTTATGTTACCGATTTATGGACTAATTCAATGGAAAGGTTTGGTGAAACACAAGTAGTTGCTCTTGACATCTCAAAGGCTTTCGAGTGTGTTTGGTATAAAGGTCTTCTAACCAAACTTCCATCTTATGGTTTGCCAACTGCTTTTTGTAATTGGTTATCCAGTTTTCTCTCTGATCAATCATTGAGGGTGAGGGTAGATGGCTGTCTTCTAACTTCTCCACTAATGCCGGTGTCCCCCCCAAGGTTCAGTTCTTTCCCCCACTCTTTTCCTCTTGTATATTAATGACCTTCTTCCATTGACTGGAAATCCTATCCATAGTTTTGCCAATGATAGCACATTGCATTCCACTTTCCATTTTGAGAAACCTTGTCCTGCTCAATCAGCTTCAACTTCTTGGAAATCTGCTACCAATTTCTTAAATGCTGATCTTCAGGTACTTCTCCAGTGGGGCAAAGACAACTTAGTTTATTTCAATCCTTCTAAAACTCAATCTTGTCTTATATCTTGCAAAAAGGATTCTTCTGCTCCTATGCTTATCTTTGGTGACACTCTAATTTCTAGGTAAAATATATATCTCTTTTGGGAATTACCCTGACTTCTAATCTCTCTCTTGGCGCAAGCACATTAGAAATATTGCTTCTTTTGCATCTAAAAAACTTGGTTTTCTCTTTCGCTCTTTGCATTACTTTTCTTCCAAAGAGCTGCTCACTCTGTATAAATCGCAAATCTGCCCTACCATGGAATATTGTTCCCACATTTGGGGTGGTGCCCCCAAAACCTCTCTCAGGCTTCTTGATTCCAGTCAGAAGAGGGCAGTTAGGTTAATTAATGATTCATCTCTAACAGAGTCTCTCTCCACTCGCTGTCTCATAGATGTACTGTTTCTGCTGCATGCCTCTTCTACAGATATTTCCATGGGCACTGTTCTGAATTGGCTTCTATAATTCCCGCTCTCTCCTTCAAAACAGTCTGAACACGTGCAGCCACCAGCCAACATTCATTTACTGTCCAACTTCAAACTCACAGAACCAACTTTTCATCTTCCTCGTTTATTCATTCAACTGCCGTTTTCTGGAACGACCTTCCTTCATACGTATTTCCCAAAAAATTAGTCTACAGAAGTTCAAGTCCAATATCAACAAATATCTTCTTTTGTCTTCTCAGCCTCCAACCTAAGCATGGTACAAAGTACTATAGATTCTAATACCTCGTGTTTGGGGTTTACATCAAAAAAAAAAAAAAAAAAGTGGTACTGTCAATGCTGTGTAGAAAAGAATGCAAAAGTTGACAATGTCATTATCTTTCACACTCTGGTACAATCATACAATTTCAATAATACCATGTAGTATATACAAATAAATGTAGGTTTGGTCTGCGCTCTCTCTCTCTCTCTCTCTCTCTCTCATGCAATCTCAGAAATTTGTCAACTATATTATTTGTTACTTCTAAACTTTACTGCCATCATGTCTAGTGTATCACGGGCAATCAGTATCCATTTCTTTTCTTTTTTTTTCTATAAAAATCAAACTGATTCTGTGAAATCACTATCAAATGCTTTATTAGGCATTTTTGCATTAAACAATTATTTTTATTTTTGCTTATTTTTTTCCCCATCAGCTGCTACAAATATCTACACCACTAATGCAAACTATAAGCATTTAGGTGTTACTCTGTTATGAATATTGACGGCTGTTACATTTATTTAGGGCATCGGTAGCCAAGTGTGCTGTTGGTATATTTATCAGCACCGCAAATACCTTGCAGTGCTGATAAATATATCAGCAGCACTAATAACTAATGGCTACTGCATGTTATTGTTATTTCATATGGGAAAATAACATACCACGTTACTGCCATTTCATTTCAAATAAAATATTTTTTATTAATATCCCATATGAAATTACAATAACCAGCCCGGACATTAATAAAACATTTTTTTTTTTCAAAACCAGCATGAATTTACATTTTTTTTTTTTTCCCTCACTCAAATCACAAAGTTACAAGCAATGTTACTCCATCTAGTATGTGTGGAATAATGCAGTAATCATCCCAAAATCTAAAATAATCGCACAAACTAATCTTATTATTAAAAAGAAAAAAATCCAGATTTTCCCCAAATCAACTTTAGATAATTAATCAGTTTGTTGATTTAGATCTCTTCCATTCACTTCTAAAATTATGCCAAATTTTAAAAAAAAGTAATCACTAAGGAATTAAACAAGGACATTAACCTTGGAGTACTTTTTAAGGTTGAATAAGCAGATGTTTTATTTTTCTTTTATATCTGAAAATTTTCCTATAAAACACAATAACCATCTCTCCTGTTACTACTCTAATCATTTCAGAACCTATTCTTTATGTTAATATGTTATACAATTAGTATGGCTAAAGATCCCTATATACATTAAATAAAGTGGAAGGGATATGAAAACTCCATAAAAGGATTTCACTCTTATCAAAAACAAAATTTTCAGTTAAGTCCATATTTCTATTTACAATACATACAATGAGCAAATTTTCAGAACAAAAATTAATAAAATAATTTAACATATACTTAAAAATTGTCAATAATTACTGAAAGTAACAAAGCTATGAACTTCAACATAAATGATTATAACACTGATACAGTAAACCCATGCTTTACTAAACTTCAGAAATAATGGATGTGTCAACCCAGCTGGCAGATTTTTGCCTGTACAGCAGGACCTAGTAATGTTTTAATGCCCAAATCTGATAGTACTGTACTTTCGCAAATACTTCATACTCCTTTATGGTGGGGTGGGGGGAAGAGAAAGAGAGAAATGTGTGCACAGCTTATTAATGAATTTAATCCAAAGCTTCAGATTTCTTTTAAGGTTACCACAGCCAGATTCATCAAAAAATGCATTTTTATAAACTTTGGCATTTTTATTCACATATCTATCTGCAGACTCAAAAGTATTTTGTTTATTACTAATATACCTATCGATATTATTAAAACATGATTTGGAATACTGCACTGCATCAAAAGTTAGATTCTTTTTTGGAAATTAAGATTCTTGTTTCCTAGCAATGTACATAATTCATTCAAATATCCGGCGCCTCCGTAGCCAGGTGGGAAGGAGCAGCCGTGCATAGCACACGCTTCTTGATTAGACCGGGGTTCGAGCCCGTCACCACCAAATACGGAGAATACGGAAAGGTCAGGGAATGACCACCGCATATCCCGGAGCAATATGGCCTTAGTTGCTAATGCTCCTAAAAACCAAATAACAAACAAACAACAACAACATTCAAATATCAGTTTCCCATGTGATTTTTTTTATAAAGCTGAAACAGATAGATAATAACACCAATACTGTTTACTGCCCAATGGAAATGAAAGGTAGGGGACAATGGGCCATATTCATTTGTCATCTTTCCTTGCCAATGGTAAAAATCACCTAGCTCACTTCTTGTCCCACATTGGGACAAGAAGTGAGAAGGCTCAAGATTCTAAGTTTGCCACTCTTTGATAGTGAATGTAACCTGTCCAGTATTGTGTGAGTATTAAAAGTTTCATACTCACATTCCTTCATGGTTAGTGAAAATCGAAAATAAAAGTTTGTGCTGAGAAAAAACTTCTCAATTTTCGTGTCTTAAAAAATGAGGTGTGGGGTATTTGAGAAATTACAGTATAGTATTTTTCATCAGTTAAATATATTAAAATATTTTTCATAATAAAGCAGAGTACTAGAAAGCAGGTTTTCCTCACCATCACCTTCCATCTGCCCACCAAATATATCAGATACTAGTAGGGAGTCATCTGAACCTCCAGCAAAGATATGCAAGAGCTTGTCAGGCTCCAAACAAGCTTTACTCAGTTTCCACTGCTATTATATGATATAGCAAAATTTCAGACTTTTCTACTCCACACAGTAAGTGCAATAAAACACACCGATGAGCCAAAACATTATGACCAGTAAGTGGTTATGCAAATCGAAGCAACTGCAGGTGAACTACGGCACGTGCACAGGACGGGACACGGTATAAAAAACACCTGATGCTGAGCTCCGTTGATCAGTGTTTCTCTTGTTCTTCAGGTGGGAAAGGCAGAGAACTTAAGCGAATTTGACAAATTCCAAATTTTAATGGCCAGACGACTAGGTCAGAGCATATCCGAAATGGAATGGCTGGTGGGATGCTCACAGTCAGACGTGGTTAATACCTACCGAAAGTGGTGCGAGGAGGGGGGAACCCATGAACCGCTGGCAAGGTGTCGGACGACCACAGCTCATCGATGCTAGAGGTGAGCGAAGACTCGCCCAGATGGTACGTGGCAACAGAAGGGTGACTGTGGTGCAACTCAGCGGTAATTGGAATGCTGGTGATGGGAGTAACGTGTCACAACATACAGTACATCGAACCCTGCTGAAAATGAGGCTGCATATTCGCAGGCCCCTCCGAGTGCTCATGCTAACCACAGTTCACTAGCGACAGCACCTTCAATGGGCATGCAAGCATTGAAACTGGACCTTGAGTGATTGGAAGAAGGTTGTCTGGTCCGACAACCAGACGACGACCACATCTTCCAATTGCACGTTTCCTGTTGCACCATGTGGACGGCTGCTTACGTGTGTGTCATTTGTCGGTGCCATCCAAACTGACTGCCTTTGGACTCAGTAACACACCTCTTTGCCATTGCGGACAGACAGAAACTTGGGAGCATCTTATGCACCACTGTAAATTATACGAGGACCTACGATGTCGCCTAATCACAGAAACACAATACGTATTACAAAACCAGGAGCATCATGTACTAGAGGAGAAGTATAGCTACAAGGTGCTAACCCGCTAACTAAATACGCGCAGGACCTTTTCGGTCAAAGAAGAACTTTCCCTGAGCCACAACCATAAGCAGTGAAACCCCGCTGACTCACCAGCCCAAAGAATGCTCTTGCTTACATAGACTTTCAAACAAAAAAACATAACTACCTGGAAGAAACCCCACCTCATTACTCAAACTCTGAGGGAGAAGCCTCTTACCTGGAGTAGACAAATCCATCGAGTGCAACACACAGAGACACTCTCCATATGGAAGCGATAACCACCCAAGACGGTGCTGCTAGGTTGAAATCACTGATGTGCTGACCAGCAGAAACCACGGGTGACGGCTCACCTACTAGACAAAGAGTGGAAACTAGACACTACTCGCAACGCAGTCGAGCAAGTCACCACTGAGAGACATCACCCCGCAAATGGCATACACACCGAGACAACAACTTTAGTACCAGAACCTGTGGGGACAGCAACACCAATGGCAAGACAAACAGCAGATAAACTGCTGCAGAGCCTTACTGGCGATCTGAGCTGGCTCCCTTGCCAAGCTCACTGTACTCCCCTACCCGGTGGACTGGGGGATGGCCTTCCTGTCTCCCCCCCTCACCATCCCCTCTTTTCCTTCTGGTGGGGCATGAGCATGCCCTACTGACATTTTCCTGGGTCATCTTCTCTATTGATCCCAGTTCTTCCTACCTTTCCCCCCAGTCTTCAGTCCCCCCTCTATCTGCACACTACCTACATCAAAATTTTAACTTCTCTAAATTATTTTCGCCAACTCCTCAGCCACTAAACATCCAGTGCACCCCCATTTAACCAGGAAAATACAATATGTACATGTTCAACATACCAACGGGTACGTTATACATGTTTTTTATTTTTTTTTTTTTATAGGTCCTAGCCACTGAAATCTCAGGAAAGTAGGTGGCAGGACCTGCCAGAGTACTTATTTAAAAATACTGGTGAACCTGGTCTGCCTCCATGGGGCGAAAGTGGTGCAACGTCAGGCCTCAGCTGAGGTCTGACAGCTAAATGGCCAGAAGAACAATGGTACACGACACCACACACCTCAAAATCCATACATTTTTAAATCTCTAGCCTTTACAGTGAATTGTACCACCATACAATGTAAACTACGTGGAGATAGGAGCAATCCCTGGTGCCGTCTGCAGTTATCTAAACATCATTCAATCCAGAGCCAAGCTGGAGGCTAATACACAGAGAATCCTTAATAACCTAACAGATTGGACAAAGAGGAACAAACTCCAGATCAATCCCTTGAAAAAAAAAAAACATGATGGTTTTTAAGTTTAGCCTTGACCTCAGAAGGGCCCCCCCCCCAGAACAAAATTGCCAGGGGTCCGGTTGCCGTTGGTAACACAAACCAGTCCTTGGAATCATTATCGACCATAAGCTCTCATTCCTCCAACATCTTCAACACCTGTCTGTAAAAATCAAAAACGTTTTGGCTTCCATCGTCAGAATCTCTTGGAACGACTGGGGACTATCCAGACGAACAATATTCCTCTATTATAAAGCAGTTTTTCTCCCCGTTGTTACCTTTGCAGCCAGGGTCTGGTTCCACATGGCGACCAATGTCAAAATGAGAGAGAAACTAAATTCAATACAGAGATCCATACTGCTATCCACTCACTGCATCTGCAGAACTGTTTCAACCACAGCTGTACAAGCACTGCCCCTTGACCTGCACCTCATTTTTCAAGGACTTTGCTACCGAATTAAGAAGAGAATCCCTACCACATGCTAGAGATAAGTATCAATCTGGACACTGACACCAAGAAAGAAAGAACTCAATGCTACACAGAGCTGATCACGAGGTGGCAAGAGCGATGGGATGCATCAACGACTGGAGCTGTTACACGAAAGTTCCTCCCTGATGTGAAGTTCACAACAATCAGAACAGTGAACTCATGGTTTTCAATATCCCTTGAAGCCTCATTTTTAGTGACAGGACACGGAGCAATAAAAGCAAAACTTCATCAACTTGGTCTACTTAACATGGATCAAAGTTACTGCGCTCAATGCGAGGACTGGCAACACATAATCTTCACATGCCCAGAATATTGTGATTACAGAGTTTCCCAATCTCACCCCAGACACACTTTGACAACTACTTCTAACTCCACAAACACTTGTAGCATTCCAGACGTTTGCTAAAGATGTCTTAACAAAAGAAAAACGCTTTACATGGCAGCGAATATCAATAAACAAGACACCAATCACTGAAGAAGTAGTCAGAGCAGATAATTGTTACAGCCCTCTTGCCACGCTAAATATATATATATATATATATATTTTTTTTTTTTTTTGTCACGCTCTGCCATGAACTGGGACTCCCCAGTTCTGGACAGCCACAGTCTCTTTTTCTTTTTTCTCTCTTGCACTACACCCTGGTATGGGACCCTCTGGGCTGAGAGGTCTCCTCTCTCATCATCCTACCCCCTTTTTCCTCTTCATCCAGTAAGTAATTCCTCCCTCAGGGAGGAGGGTGAGCTAGTAGCAAGGGAAGCCTTGCCTTCCTGCGGCTAGGGATGAGTACCTGGAAGTGGCAGTCCTGGTGATTACGGCTTTTAGGTAGACAAAGGGCCAAAACACATTACACTACAGAACAGACACATAAGCTCACTAACAAAATTTTTTCTATCTTATCACTTGATTCTTCTACTTTCGAGGTTTTTTTTTTTTTTTTTTTTCCTTCCTCACTACACACCTAACCTTAACACAGTCTGTAAAAATGAACAGTGCAACAAGGCAGGGATGTACTTTGTTCTAAACATAAAACACATACATACATACCTAAACATCATTGCTGACCAGATACACCCTTTCGTGGCAATGGTCTTCAGGTGCCGATGCTCTGGCGGTGCAGTCTTTCAGCAGGAAAACGTGCCATGCTACACCATCCAGATTGTTCGAGACTAGTTTGCAGAACATGAGGAAGACTTCCAGGTATTGCCCTGGCCTCCAAATTCCCCAGACATCAATCCCATCGAGCATCTGTGGTTTGTGTTGGAACAACAACTCTGATCTACAGTGTCTCAAACATGGACCTTACAGAAGTACCAGATACCACAAGAGACATTTAGAAATCTTGTAGCATCAATGCCTCGCCAGGTACAAGCTGTTTTGGCTGCACGTGGAGGACCAACATCATATTAGGTAGGTGATCATAATGTTTTGGCTCATCTGTGTATAGTATTTATTACAGCACTCTTCTTTCTTCTTTTTTTTTTATTTCATAGTATGACACTTGCTTTATAGATTCTGGCAACTCTGGAGACTATAATGTGCATTTTTTTTTTTTTTTTTTATTTAACAGACGACGTGGGGCAAGGCCTGTCTGCTAAATTCGATTGTCTGTATTTTAAGTTTGAAGGTGGGGGTTCAGCCTTCTTCTTGTTGCCTACTACTATCAGTCTTAAAAATTGTTTCACAGACTGCTGAACTTCATAAAAATATACAGCATCCTAAATGTAACATAATTATATCTATATTTATCCCCTTCTCAAAGCAAACAAACACTCAAGAGCAACCAGTGTCCTGTACATCGACATTTCAAATACTCTTTATACTGCATGAAATACTATATAGAGCATGAAAGACAAAATTGTTTTTAAATAAAGAGACAATTACAGATAATTATCCGATATAATTATAAAGTATTCCCGAAAAAAAAAAAAAAAAAAAATATATATATATATATATTAGATGTTGCAAATTATCCATTAAGTTAAATTTTTTTTTTCTCCCCCTACCCACTTAAATTGAGAGTAAAACCTCTGGGTCCTCATGGGCCTTTAGTTGGGTTCTCCAAATGTCACATTTGTAGAGCATTTGAATCCATTGGAGACTAAAGGATTCCTTAAAGGCTTCTCCAGGACTATAGTTAGTATAATTCGGGTGGAGAGTGTGGGGGGGAGTAAGGTTTCTTCCCAGGAGTTATTTCCATATTTTTCATCCTACACAACAAATCAGCCTACAAACACACACACACAATAAAGATTACATGGAAGACCATATGAATTTGGTGCACTATGAATAGGTTAGTCAGCTAGAGAAGGAATCCTCCTGATATCTGATTTTTTTTCTATAATCACAAATTGGCTACTGTTCACCATATGGCTCTGTTTTTATCGATTCAATAATATCAACAAAGATATTACTTTTCACATGAATGCATAGTTGAAAATTTCTTTGACTGGCATTAGATGTTTGCTTTGCTCATTTTATTATTGCCAAATGTAACAGAAGAATAATGTGCTCTAGCTTTTCTTTTGAGAGCAGGTATTAGTTACTTTGTATATTACACGAATTATCATAGCAAAAACTGGCAGAGAACAGCAATTCAGAAAACAAATTTTCTCTCAGTGAATCAGGTTTCGGATCAACAGATATTTCCAATTTATTGGATAACACTAGTTCAGAAGATGGCAATGAGAATGATTTTAGTGCAACTAGACAGTTCCGTATTCTAAATTTTGTTTCAATTGGACTGTAAACAGAAGAGCTTCAAATAGATTGAACCAGCATTTTGAGGACTTGTTGCATTGTTTCTATATAAAACAATACAGAATTACTCTTACCCACCCAAAAAAGTATCATGAATTTTAATTGTGTGACTGTAAAATAAAAATGAAGCTTATATCAAACGGTGGCTGCCTTCTTTGTTTCAAAATTATGGATTAAATAAGCTGCACCTCCATCAAGGTGCTTTAGCATCCTGATGGAGGGGGTTATGTGAATGATAAATTGTTTCGATCAAACCAAAAACAAAAATGTTATCAAGATGAGAACACACACACACACATTTCATAAGCCAAGCCAAAAAGTGTTTAGCAAGTAGGAAAAAAGTTGAATTTTTGTACATTTGCTTGATGGGAAAAAAAAAAAAAAAAAACTATTAAATAATTAAAGAAATAGAAAGTAGCAAACAAAACAATCTTTAAATGAAAAAAAAAGGTGAAAGGCAAAGTTTGAAACCTCTAGCTTAATAATATACAAATATACAGTAAAACCTCACGGAGTGAGAATTCTGTAACATCAGAACCTTTTGCATTTTACTAAAAATAAATAAAAAGCATAAGTTGCACTGAGATCCCTGTTTAGCCACATTTTAAAATAGGTGATTCTAATGAGCAATAAATTTTCTTCAAATTTTGTTTCAAATTAGGAAAAAGTATAACAAAAACCGACAAAACATTAAAATCAGCTTTTGGAGATGTTATGTTGTTTTCAAAGTTTAAATGATACAAAGATAATTCAGATGATAGAAAGGTTGGAAGGGTGGTTAATGGCAGTATATACTACAACAAGATCTAGAGAAATTAGTCGGACGGGCTGAGAAATGACAACAGAAGTTTAAGATAAACAAATGCAAAAGTACTGCATATGGGTAGCAGTAATCCCAGAATATATCAACTGTGTGGTTTTACACTCAGGGTAGTGAAAAATGAAAAAAATCTGGGGTAACTGTGCAGTCAGATAAGAAGTTCTCTGAGCAATGCAGACAGGCTGCCAGGACAGCTCATTGCTGTACATCATTTTGTCAATGATATACAAGAATTTTGCTTGCAGGGTTAAGGAAGTGATTATCTCATTGTATACAGCAATGGTCAGGCCATATCTTGAGCATTGCAAACAGGTCTAGAGGCCTCATTTTAAGAAGGATGTAGAGCTGTTGGAATGAGTACAGAGAAAGGGCAATGAGATCAATGAGGGGAACAAAGGGGTGCTCTAACCAAGAAAAGCTTCAGTTCTGCAAATTGCAGTGTCTGAAGACTAAGCACCTGCAAAGTGATTTGATTGAGGTGTTTAAGGCAATGCTGATGGAAATCTTCCTCTTGCTCAAACTACACACAAGGGGGGAGAGGACATAAATGAGGAAGGATGGTTGCAGAACAGGTGTGGAAGTTTGCCTTTAGCCAGCAGGTGGTTTACTGCTGGAACAAACTTCGATAGCTTGAATAAATTCAAGGAAGAATTTTTTTTTTAGCTGATGTTGCTGTATATGCTTGCTTTTTTTGCATCATTTGCTACTACTGTACTACTGATAAAGGTAAAAAAATGGTAAACTGCAGCCATTAGGAAGCCTCTTCATCAATTCATGCTGAGGGAAATGGACCATAATTTGCCATGCTGGTCCAGCGTGGGTTGGTGGATGAACCATATTTAGCAGTTGGGCTTGAACCCTGGTCTACTCAAAGAGCATGTGCTACTGCACTCCCTCTCCTGACCACTCGGCTACGGAGGCCTTCTGATTAGTATCTGCTACTACTGATACTAATACTAAATAAGACCACCACTGAAGATGATCCTAGCTGAATCTCACCATCGAAGATGGACATTGGCTGTCCATCAACTTCAAAAACCAATGATTCAATTGTTTGTGTTTATTATCCAATCAAAAAAATTAGAAATTTTTAACTGTTTGCAAAATTGCTAGTGAAACTGGTATTTCTTATGGGGGACATTTCAATCAGTTTTAACACAAGATTTGGGAATGTAATATATTTCAGGCAAGTTTGTGCTTTGCATCCTCACTGATGATCAAACAGCAGGCAGTTCTTGCATATGAGGTTTTCATGCTGCTGACCAACGGTTTGTTATTTCCATTACTGGTTAAGAATCATTAGTGTATAACTAAAACTTGGAAACAAAAGCTCAGTCATCTCAATGAAAGACCGTCTTCTCAAAGACCTAAAAAAAGCAAGACAAGCTCAATCCAATGTCAAGATCACGTGTATCATTTTTTTTTTTTTTTTTTTTTTTTGACTTACGGGGCATTATTCATTGTGAATTTGTCCTGCCTGGTCAAACAGTGATTGCCAGAAAAGTGGGCTTCAAGAAATTGGCACTTTCATCGTGACAATGCTCCTGTGCACACATTTTCCATTTGAATTTCTTGCAAAGCACTTCATCAATGTGACCCCAACAAGTTTAGTTTAAGTTACAGATCTGCAAGACTGAGGAAATTATTCAGAATGTGGCACAAGAAACTATTAGCAATTTGAAATTCCAAAAAAAGGCCTATCAGGAATGCTTCCAGAGGTTATGAAAGCATTAGAATTGATGTATAGGGTCAAAGAGGCTACTCTGAAAAAGATCCATCCTAATAGCTAGTAAACCTCACCATATTTCTCAAATATTATTTCATTCCCTGAACTTTTTGGCTGAACTGTCTGTCTTTCATTGCCTGCTCTAGTATATCATATGAACTTGGCAAATGAGTAAGGATTTTTTTGGAATGTGATGCCATAAATTGTTTCGTTAGCTCTGTTGTGCTACATCTGTTTCTCAATGGCAGACTTAACAATTTATATTTATATTTCAGCAGCTGTGGGATTACAGCTGCTGAAGAAGAAGAAGAATGATATTCCAATTTTTAAAGACTATTGTGGGTGGGGGGGGTACTCCTATTAATCCATTTGCCACCATCAATTGGCAATCCCTGCTATATATACACATTCGGGTATATATAGCAGAGGTGGCCAAATTATTAACTCTAAGAGCTGCACAAGATAATATTTGAAGACTTAAGAGCCACAGACTCTCAAGACTGAATTATATGGGAAATAAAGCTTACCAACTATTTAGATGGATCTCTTTGAAGTAATCTCCTTGACACCGTATATATTGATTTCAATGCTTTTTCAACTTTAGAAGCAATCTTGCTGGATTCTCTAAAATTGCTAACAATTCTTGCATTGTGTTGTGTTTTGAATAATTTCCTTAGTGGTTGCAAATCTGCAGCTTTTTTGGGGGGGTATTCCAATGAATATAATGGATGGCAGTGCACAATGATGAACTGTTATGTGAGATCTCCTTCAACTGAAATTTCTGAATCTTCGGGGGGGGGGGGCACTATCAGGGGGCACAATGCTATTTATAGAAAATGGCACTATTCAGCCATTTTCTATAAATAGCATTGGGTAATCACTGTAGACCTGTTTTGTAGTATTCCTGGTTCCTGTTCCAGGTTTGACCAAGCAGGAAAAATTCATAATGAACAACGCCCTGTGGGTCAAAATATATGATAAACAGGATCTTCATTCTTTTTTTGGGCCTTCAAGATGAAGTCTTCCACTGAAGACTGAGCCTTTGTTTCTGGGTCAAAGCCACCCATTATCCATCACCAATAATGATAGAAGAAACAAAGTGTGGGTCAGCAGCAGCACGTTGATAAAGATTATGCCATGTGAGAACTTGACACCCTATGTAATCATCAGTAAGAATGTGAGGCACAACTTGGCTGAAATGTGATACATTCCAAATCTTGTGTTCAAATTGAATGACACATATCCCACAATTAATACTAACTTTGCTAGCAACTTCAAATATCATTTACTGCTGATCCAATTATGAACACAAGCAACTGAATCAATGCTTTTAGATTTTTAAGGTCAGAGTGAGGATCATCATTGAAGATCATTTAAAGAGGGCCACTTTTCCTTCCTCAAAGGAAAAGTGGCCCTCTTTAAACTTCACAAAACTGAAAAGCCTTTGAATGACATGCAGTATCATTCAAAGCTTCATGAATTAATAATTCATGGGTTTCTGTTGTGCTTTTCTCTAATTTGAAACAATCTGATATGCTCAACAAGTTCATTCATTTTAAAATTCAACAAAATACATAAAATACCTTCTATTCAATGTATGCTCAACCATTTACCTGCAGACTGACTGCAGATAAATTGACAGCAGGATGATTCGTGCATTACTATGTCTGGATGAATTACTAAACACATCACTATGATACTGCAATTTCAAGATCAAGTCCATCCTAAACTTTTCAATCACATCTCATAGTAAAAAAAAATTCATATGCATAATAAAAATTCACTTTTCAGATTCAGTTCATTTAAAAATTGTTATTAATACCTTCATCTTAATTATAGCTAACATGCTCAATAATAGATAAAGTGGCATACTATTGAAAATAGTATTTATATAGGCCATCATAAAATGGCAAAAGAAATGGAGTTGAATTTTTATGGTCATTTGCATATACATTTCTCATTAAAGGAAGTAGCAGACCTTTACAATATTAGATTTCAAAATCCAGCAAGACTAAGACCCACTGTTAACACATTTATGAGGTTCAATTATATAAAAAAAGATTTCAGGCAGTAAACATAAGCCTACCAAAGTTCACAACTCAAGAAATTTGGTTATAGAAAAACATTCATGTTTATAATCAAGGATTCTTAAGAAAACTTCATAATAGAAGTTCATAAGAGCCTGCATATTGGTTTAATATACAGAAACCTGAACACCTTATGGTTCATGAGCTGTCAATTAACTCAGAGAATACTTTAAAATATAAAAAAAAATAATAATAATAAAAAGTAAAAATGCTTTGTCTATAAAGGATCTGATGACTAACCTAATCAATATCACAAATATAATTACTATTAATCTCTCTCTCTCTCTCTCTCTCTCTCTCTCTCTCACGTGTGTTTAAGTAAGTTTTTTGCTCTGAATAACCTCAAGTTTAAAGAAACTCATTAAATTAAAATTGTTCACCAAATAATATTTCTAATGGTGAAATACAATTATTCCTTCTGATTAACCTTTTAATCCATGTAAAATAATTTTAAAATTATAAAATTCATATAAATATATGATTACATAATTTTGAAACACAAAAACAAATATGAGCCACAATGTTTTAAGACATTATCTGTGAGAGCATTACCATATATCGTACACAAATCGAAAAAGAACTGTGTAACAGAATATCTAAGAGCAAATGATGACAAGGAGTTTGTTACATTTCTTGCCTTATTAAACATTGCTCTATTCTAGTTCCAAATTTCTGTAATGGTTTAATTCTTTATTAAAAAAAAAAAAAAGTTGTTTCTTCACAATGCATGCAACTAAAATTCAACTTAAAAAAAAATTAATTAATCAATCATTTCTTATAGTACCTATAGAGCTGATTTAAAACTAATATACTTTATAAGAAATTTATATTTAAATATACACTAAAATCACTTCAACATTAACACAGGTTTTAGGTAATCTTTCCATTCATATAAAAAGTTTCCTGTAATAAGACTATATACAAAATAAAGGTTAAATTAAAAGAGCATTATATATTCATATAAACAAGCATAAAATAACTTTGTTCATCTGTTTCTCATGACTGACTACTGCTAATTTTTGAAGCAGCATCTGAAAAGGAAGGGAGATCTAAGTGAGTGAGGGCAGAAGGTGGGCCATACTTAGCTTCCAAATTCTGAATAGTATCGGACATCTGGTTTGCTTTTTGTTCAAGTTGGGAAACCCTCTCTGATTTCTGTTTCAAGGAAGTCTCACATTCCTAGGGATGAAAAATTAATAACAGATTCACATTTCTGCATAACAAGAAATAATAACACAAAGCACATGAGAAATACAAACTAATAAAATGCAGATGATTGAAAATAAAAATTACACTTTAATAAATATAAAAAATATGATAAACTATTGGAAATACAGTCTACCAAAATACAAGGAGCAGAGTTTAAAAAAAAAAAAAGTACACTCAGTGACATATTCTTGTACACATTTAACCATGAGTGTACAGGAAGGTCTCGCATAACGCGAGTTCGATTAATGCGAATTTCAGTTAACGCTATTTGAAAAATTATACTACTTTTCACTTTACACAATGCAAATTTCCAGTTAACGCAATGTTTTTTTTTTTTTTATGCGATAGTTGAAAAAGATTTGAATCGCGCATTAAGTTTACCGCGAGTAGTGCGGTCAATAAACAAATGTTTGCCTGCTGCCCGCCTCAGTGTGTTCCATTGGAAGAAGAAGTGTTACTTGTTTGTCTCCTGCTAATAAAGTATGCACACTTGCATAAAAATTCAAATTTTTAAATGAGCCAGATGAAAATGTTACCGCGAAGGAGATAACAGTAAAAGAATTAGATGAAATCTTTCGTATCGCATAGAACCTCAAACAAAAGGTTTGATGTTCTCTGCGATATTTATTTCGCCAGGGCCCAGAGAAGATTGTTGTCGGCTATCGGAAACTGATTGATGAAAAGAGAAAGTCAACACTGTTCAAATATTTCCGCAACAGTCATTTCTTCATTGAATATTTTATGTCAGAGGTTCCCAAACCTTCTCGGTTCATGGCACTCTTAGTTTCTCAGTAATTTTTTCAAGGCGCAATCAGACCAAAAGAAATACCTAACAGTTCCGCTTAGTAGTTAGGTCCAAACAACTTAATAAGAAATGTTGAAACTGTGAACTACCTCGAGCTAGTAGTTCGCGCGGTGTCCAACAGATGTCGAGTATCGCTGTCTTTCTCTCGAAAATTTAAAATATTCCGCGGCGCGCAGTTTGGGAACCACTGTTTTATGTAATAAACATTTAATTCCATAATTATTTTCATTATCTTTTACATTGTATACAGTTAAAAAGTTATTTAAAAGGTATTTTTAAAATTCTTTATGAACATTCCAGAAGGTCAAGGACCAATTATAATTTTTCCTACTGGTTATTATATTCGATTAACGCGTTTCCGTTTTGCACTTTGCGCTCACGGGACGAATTAATCTCGTTAATCGAGGCCCTCCTGTATTCTCAAATCAATATTGCAGAAAGTGGAAGCTGGCTTCATTCTTGAGGCTGAGTCACAAATCAATATGGATCACATAAGGCCCACATGCTTCCCATGCCTGATATATGTTATAAAGGGGGTCAGAACTAAACAACTCTAAAAATACTACAGAGGATACATTATTGAGTCAATGGTAAATATATGATATTGTGGTAACGTGCTAATATAATCATTATACTGAGGATAATGAAACTGGTAGGCAATTTCATGAAAGAGTGTACTACAGCCATGGTACAGCAAAGGTCAGCAACATACCAACTCAGCAACCACTGTTCAATGCCTTTTCTACAGATACTTCCATGGGAACTGTTCTTCTGAATTGGCTTCTCTCTCTTTCAAAACAGTCCGAACATGTGACACCACCAGACAACATCCATTTACTGTCCAACTTCAAATTCACAGAACTAACTATTCATCTTCCTCGTTTATTCATTCAACTGCCGTTTTCTGGAACAACCTTCTTTCATATGTCTTTCCTGAAAATTACAGTCTGCAGAAGTTCAAGTCTAATGTCAACAGATATCTTCTCTCATCTTCTCAACCTCCAATCCAAACACGGTACTAAGTACTATAGGTTCTAATACCTCTCGTGTTTGGAGTTTTCACAAAAAACAAAACAAAAAAATTTCATGAAAGAACCTACTACAGCCATGGTACAGCAAAGATCAGCAATATACCACTCAGCAACCGCTGTTGTAACCTAGAAAAAGTCCTGCTTGCTCTTTAGAAAAGTTTAAATCACGAGCATAGTCACCGACTTCTTTTTGCTTAACCCAGTGATAATGGCACACACAAAATTTAGCAAAAACAGCGGTTAGTCAACCAACCTTCTTTTTAATTTTTAGAAAATGTTTTAGGTTTTTTTTTAATTCTTTTTTTTTTTTTTTTTTTTATGTGAACCCCAAACACGAGAAGTATTAGAACCTATAGTACTTAGTACCGTGCTTGGGTTGGAGGTTGAGAAGACGAAAAAAGATATTTGTTGACATTGGACTTGAACTACTGTAGATTGTAATTTTCAAGAAATACGTATGAAGGAAGGCTGTTCCAGAAAACGGCAGTTGAATGAATAAATGAGGAAGATGAAAAGTTGGTTCTGTGGGTTTGAAGTTGGAGAGTAAATGGATGTTGGCTGGTAGAGGCATGTGTTCGGACTGTTTTGAAAGAGAGAGAGCGGGAATTATAGAAGCCAATTGAGAAGAACAGTGCCCACAGAAGTATCTGTAGAAGAGGCATGTAGCAGAAACAGTATGTCTACGAGAAAGCGAGTGGAGAGACTCTGTTAAAGATGAATCATTAATTAACCTAACTGCCCTCTTCTGAATGGAACAAGAAGCTTGAGAGAGGTTTTGGGGTCACCACCCCAGATGTGGGAACAAAATTCCAAGGCAGGGCGGATTTGCGATTTATACAGAGTGAGCAGCTGTTTGGAAGAAAAGTAACGCCGACAGCGAAAGAGAAAACCAAGTTTTTTAGATGCAGAGGAAGCAATATTTGTAATGTGCTTGTGCCAAGAGAGATTAGAAGTCAGGGTAATCCCCAAAGGGGATATATCATTTTGCCTAGAAATCGGAGTGTCACTAAAGGTAAGCACAGGAGCAGAAGAATCCTTTTTGCGAGATATAAGACAAGACTGAGTTTTAGAAGGGTTGAAATCAACTAAGTTGTCTTTGCCCCACTGGAGAATTACTTGAAGATCGGCATTTAAGGAATTGGTAGCAGATTTTCGAGAAGTTGAAGCTGATTGAGCAGGACAAGGTTTCTCAAAATGGAAAGTGGAATACAATGTGCTATCATTGGCAAAGCTATGGATAGGATTTCCAGTCAATGGAAGAAGGTCATTAATATACAAGAGGAAAAGAGTGGGGGAAAGAACTGAACCTTGGGGGACACCGGAATTAGTGGAGAAGTTAGAAGACAGAGAGCCATCTACCATCACCCTCAGTGAGCGATCAGAGAGAAAACTGGATAACCAATTACTAAAAACAGTTGGCAAACCATAAGATGGAAGCTTGTTTAGAAGACCTTTATGCCAAACATGATCAAACGCCTTTGAGATGTCAAGAGCAACTACTTGTGTTTCACCGAACCTTTCCATTGAATTAGTCCATAAATGGGTAACATAACCCAGAATATCACCAGTGGATCGAAACTTATGGAATCCATACTGGCTATCGTTGATCAGACGGAAGGTTTCTAGGTAGTTTAAGAGTTGGCGGTTAATTGATTTCTCCATTACTTTAGATAGAAGTAATTGCAATGGGACGATAATTGGATGGGAGGGATTTGTCACCCTTTTTAGGAACTGGCTGGATATGAGCAAATTTCCAAGCAGAAGGAAGAACACCTTTGGAATAAGAAAGTGAAAAAAGGCGGCAAAGAACAGGAGTAAGTTCAGGAGCACAGGTTTTGAGAACAAGTGGAGAAATACCATCAGGACCTGGAGCTCTCTTAGCATCAAGATTCATGAAAATCCTTCAGATATCTTTTGACGGAAGACTACACGAGACATTGAATAGAGCGTGTTGGGAATGGTGGGAGGTGTTTTACCAAGATTATTAATACATGAGCTGGAAGAAAAATGGGATGCTAGCAGGTCAGCTTTATCCTTGGCTGAAGTGACAACAGAACCATCTGGTTTGGACAGAGGTGGGAGCAGAGATGGGCAAAAGTTGTGGCCAATAGCTTTGGCAAGAGACCAGAATTCTCGGCTACCATTAGGGCATGAAACAAGTTTTCTACTCTTAGCCTGTTCAAACTCTAGTTTGGACTGATTAATAACTGCTTTACAATTGTTGCGAGCTTTGGTGTAGGCAGAAAATGAAACTGAAGAATTAGAAACAAGCCAATTACGATATGCAACATTCTTCTCTTGAACAGCCTTAGCACATTTATTGAAAAACCAAGGTTTAGATAAAGGACGAGATTTTAAAGTAGAGTGTGGAATAAAAGATTCCATTCCTGCAAGAATAATTTGCAGTAATCCGATCAAGGAAAAGAAGAAAAGAAGTCTCGCAGGTCATCCCATTTTGCATTCTTGTAATGCCAAACAACACGAGGTTGGGTATAGCCATGAGATAAAGGTTCCATTGGAGAAGAGACAATCACCAAGTTGTGATCTGAAGTGCCTAAAGGACCTCTCACTTCAACCATGTACTTAGAAGGGTTGTTTGTGAGAAAAAGATCAAGCGTATTGGCTGTATGATTAGGATTGTCTGGTATTCTTGTAGGTAAATGAACAATCTTTGCTAGATCATTAGTAATTCCAAAAGCCTCAGCATCTCGACCTGCTGGGTCGGTGTGACTAGAAAACGGAAGCGAGCTGGAGTTGTGAACATTAAAATCACCAAGGAAAATTACCTCACTGTTAGGAAAGTTGGACTGGAGAAAGTCAAGTTGTAAAGAGAGGAAGTCAAAGAGCTCCAAGTGATTAGTGGAGTTGGGAGAACGGTAGAGACAACAGATGAATTTGACACAATGAGGTAGAGAGATTTTAAGCCAGAGAAGATCAAAGAGAGGAGATTCCAAATTGCCAAGTCTCTGACAGGGAATATCAGAACGGACATATGCACAAGTACCACCTTTGAGGCGAAAGGAATCATACAGCGAATAATTTGGGTATCTGTGATGAGCAGTAGTTGAATCAACCGATAACTGAGATTCTGTCAGAAAAAGTACATGGGGTTTGGCAGACTGCAAGTGGAAATGGACATCGTTGAGATTAGAATTGAGACCACGTATATTTGTGAAATGAATTAAGAAGTGCTTGGGAGGTTTAGATCTTTTCGCAGACAAGCTTGCTCTATTAGTTTGACAATTCATGGTGTATTATGCTTGTTCTGCTTAAACAGTGCCAATATTTCATCTTTTCTTAATGGATTGCAGTACTTACTGTAAGTACTTTTGAAGTTTTAATAAAAATATAAAAATTTTAAACTGCACTGTGTTTTACACTTTTTATTTCCAATAAAAAAAATTATTTCTTCTGAAAATTTCAAAAAAAAAAAAAAAAAAAATTTCAGACATAAAATGGAACCATTAATCTCTTATCCTCTTCCATTTTCTAGCTTAAAAGACTGTTCAGTGAAATTTCAAATATGCACATGCATTCATTTTTGCTTATTATGTATATAAATATTAAAAAAAAAAATGAATATGTATATATTCAATTATATTAGTTACTTCTGTTTACAGGTTTATTCCAAAATTTATTTCAAATCTAGCATGCTTCACAGTATGCAAAATCTAAAATGTCTTGCTTCCCACACACAGCAACCATCTGGAGAGAATGTCAGGTTTCGTGTTATCATCTTTATTCTCTGAAAACAACAATAAACTTTTCGAAACAACTATAGTAAGCCTATGATGTTAAGTGAACTAGTAGGAAAAGATAAACAAGTAACCTGCAACTTTAAACAACATAGTGTTGGTGTTTGTCCAGTACCACATTGCTCTTCAAGAAAAAGCCAACCAGTTGCAAAGATGGTGGCAGGTCAGCTGATAAGTTCTTACATATAATGTGCGTATGAAAACCTGTAAAAACAATTTCTTCAGAAACTATTGCAGTAAAAGTTTGACTATATTTAGGAAGGTATAAAAAATTATAAAAGATTTTTAATCATTGATTAATGGTTAATGTAAGAACATTAATTTCAAGGGTAACCTGTCAGGTTACCTGCCACTACTGCCCAGTTAATTAAGTGTGCCGCACTATAATTTTCTGATTGGTAGTCCAAATCTGTTAAAGTGGAGGGTCCAGCAAAGTCTTCAACACAAGAATCCTTCCTATATTCATCACTGCTTCCTTCATCCCATGATTTTGGGGTCTGGTATTGGCAGGTCTTGATCAAGTAAAACAGTCCTCATTGCAAACGATATGTTAGAATATTTGATACTGTGCTTGCTTTTTTTTTTTTTTTGGTATTATATCTCTCCCTGATATTTTTGTCATGCAGAAATATAAATTGTCGATGTGGCTGCATGGTTTTCACCACACCTTAAGAACATCAAAAGGAATACTTTTAATTTTTCTGGTTAGTCATATCCTCAGATTTGTGGTGCAGGTAATACAGCATATATATGGAGCTCAAGTTTTGTCCTGATCATTACCAACCTTGCTAGCAAAGTACAAAGAACATAAATGTTTAGTAATAGTGCAGATTTTCTTCCTCTGAGTATTTTTGTTGTTGATCACCACATACATAGCAGAAATTGTCAGGGTGGTTCAGATATTTCTTTAGCTTCTGCTAAAAGATTTTAACAATATGATGCTAAGCAAAACAAAATACACAAACGATATGCAATATGCAGAGAAACTATACATACAGTTAAACTGCAACTGTTTTTCTGTTACTGAAAAAGAGAAATGGGAAGCAGATAGACAAAGAGGAACATGTTGACCCTCAATTATGAGTAAACACAAAAACCTGTATATGTAGAAATTGTGACGTGATGTGAAATTTTAAAATTATTTTCGAAATTACACATAAAATTGACTACAAAGCTGATATATTAGTGGAGATAAAAATCGCGTTGGATAGTGTTATACTGAATTTGAATCACTGATTTTGTCTCAACATGGACAGTTCATACATTATGTCCTTCTTGGGGTGCCAACGTTTTTAATATTTGTTCTGCAAAAATAAATGAAAATTAATACTTTATCACAAATAAATAAATTTTTCTGTTTATACTCCAGGATTACCACATGTCAGAGTAGGCTACAAGACAGAGAAAATAAAAGATCACTATATTTAGCAGTTATGTGAGGTAGAACCAAGGCTGACTCATACACTTATACAGGAATCCCTCCCCAACTGCATTTTTAAGATAATGCAGTTTTATATCTGTATGTCAAAATTTAATAATCTGCCCTTTTTTTTACATTTCCACAGTTCAGTCCAGTTTCCAAAGCAGTAAAAGCTATGAGGCATCAGTATACTGTGTCTGTAACTACATATATTCTTCAGTTGTTTTGCTGAATGAAAGTTCAAGTTTGAGTTTCTGGAAGGAAAATAAATAAATAAATAATGCCACCCTCAACTGAGACCAACACACTTAGCTACTCATTAAAAAGAGCCAATAAAATTTCTTCATGTTATTGATGAAGATTTGAACTCAGGCTTTTTAAAAATCTGGTGTGGAAGGATGATTATAACCATTCTGCTACCTACAAGGGCCAAGTAGATGATGACAGATTTAGGTAGCCTGGAGATCCTGGTGCACATATTTTCAGAGGACCTGAAAATTACAGGGGAGCCCTGGACTAAAAACACTCTCCCATCCCAAATGCTGCTGGGCCAGTCTTGCCACTACACCTCAGTAAATCTGCCTTTCTAGTACACAGGGGAAAAGGGGAAGGTTTGTTTATGTTCTACCCTCTCAGTGATGCACCTGTCAGTAGCATATAAATCAGGATTAACTGCAAACAAAATTAATTGGGTTAAATTAATTTTGTGTATAGTCTGTATTAGTAAAAATGTGACAATGTGGTTTAGATCTCTTTTTTTGGCATAAAATTATTAAAACGTCACTTAAATATTATGATAAAATTTTTATTTTTTCTTATTACAGTACACAAAGAAAGCTGCATTCAATATAACAGATGATTTAAACCACATCAGATAAGGAAATTTACAAAAACACAAAACTAAAATAATTACTCTATGCAAAAAAAAATATATTCACTTAGGCTCAGATCACTTGCAGACTGAAAAATCATCAAGAATAAATGGAAAAACTAACCATCTAACCACAGAGTCAGGGAGCTTATGTGGATTTAAACAGTGTTTAGAGAAATATTTAGATGTAGATAAAATATAAACTAGGAAGGCATTTTATTTTATTTACAGTCAACTATAAAATCTAGCACTTTAAAATCCACAATTATTTAAAATTTGGAACATTTTAAAATCAGAAATATTAAGGAAGTAGGGCACATCTGTCTTTAAGAATCCATGCAAAACAGAGCAACATTTTGCTCTCTTTATATGAAGCTTGCAGCACTATCCTGCCCTTTAAACTGCAAGATTTAAACTGCATAAATAATGCAATGGTATTAATTCTCACAACACTGCTAACAAAACAAACTTGCTCCTGCAACAAGTTGCCCTGGCATTACACTATTTTCAAATAGATGGCCTTGCCAAAACAGTTGTAAAGAAATTGTTCACTGTGAGCAAGCTGCCACATGCAGCATACAAAATCAGTTTTCAAAGTTATAACATAGTTATAAACAGCTATCTGTTTTGTCTGAGTGTTGTCACTAGAGGCCATCTGCTACCTGATGAGGGACCAGTTAGTACTGAAACAGGCTGTCATAGCAGTTTTATCTTTTAAACAAATGACCAAATAACCTTTTGACAAGGTCATCTGTTGGAAAGTAGTGCAAGTAATAAAAGTAGTGAAAGTAATGCAATAGTTGTAATTCTCAAATCAGAACAAATGCATGTTTGTTCTCCTGTGAGAATTACAACTATTCCATTATTACTGAAGTTTAAGACAAGCTGAATCAAAAATGAATGAAAGGACAAGGGAGTCCTGTAAGCATTTTATAATTTCTCTGAAACCATATAGTTTTAGCTATATTAAAACTTTGACTTTCTCTCTTTTAGTGCTATTTCTTATTCAGTAAATTTCATAACTTACACAAACTGCCCTTACAAATTACAGCTGACTGATCACACAGAACTTGCATGAGCTGGATGTCAATTCAGAACAGCAAAGAGTAAAGATTAAAAATATCCAGTATAGGTATAGCTGGACAAACATGATTCATTAAATCTATTAATATTCATTAACTCTTCTATAAATAGCAACTTAGTGATGTGTACAAACATTTAATTTCACACAACCAAGGTTTCTTTTGCCACCATTATAACTAGTCATATAGCTCATGAGGTAAATAACTAAAGTAGGGACAAACATAACAGGCGACTGAAGGTCACTCATTTGGCTTTCCAACCTGTACTAACACTATGAAAGAGAAGACCAAGTGAGTGATGAACACCTGTTTTTCTCTCTGCTCTGCTCTCATTATGGTGGCAAAAACAAAACTTAGCAATCTTTATTATCATGCGCAAGAAATTGATTGAGTTTATCCACAATACATTAAAAGCAAAATTTTGTGTAAACTGCCTCATTATAATTATTCCTTAAAAAGAATAGTTAATTTTTAAATTTTTTCTCCAATGCAAAGGTCCTTTTTCTCTGAAGCACATCTTTCTCTGAAGCACATCTATTGATATTCTGACAACACCTGCAGTGACTATATTTACTGTCATTTGTTCACATTTAACAAAATTAACTGTTTATATTTTAACCATTAGTAACTCATATATTTTAGTTAATATATACATTTATTAACTAAAAGTTGTTAGTATTAATATTCACTGAAATGTGCTTCTCCAAAGCTTCTCCACTGCTATATATCTCTAAAATCTGGAAAATTTTAAAATCCAGCACCTCTCAATCCCCAAAAGTGCTGAATTTTTTAAAGAGTTTAATGTATAGGTAGCCTTCGATTTACGTCGGGGTTATGTTCCTGAGAGGACAGGCACAAATGGAACCCTTTATATAATGGAGTTGATCGGAAATCACAGGGTTAGTTTCCAGGCACCAAAAATTTTACCTACCACTTTGCATCAATTGTTTTATTTTATTAGCATTCTTCATAGTTGTAATAACCCAAGCACAGTACTAAGTACTATAGGTTCTAATACCTCTCGTGCTTGGGGTTCATATAAAAAAAAAAAAAAAAGTCGATGGAGGCTTATTCATAGCCCTACACACATTAGGGTGGCTTTCATCAGATTTTATCCTCCGAATATTGCACTAGGATTCAATTAACTACTTTTACCAGACATGGCGTGTCTTTATTCTATTAAATTAAAAACTTTATAACACGACTGGAAAAAACTGCACACGGCTATCACTATTATTATTATTTAATTTATTAATAGCACAATTAATAAAAAAAATGTTAGCGTAATAAATTTCCAACATGCGTAAATAGCGTAAACAACCAACTGAATGCTTCACCGCATGGACCTTTACTACCTGCATCCACGAGTGGTTACTTTGAGGGCGGGAATCTTTCTCATCTCTGATATGAATGCGCTAATTGCTGATTGGCTCATATTGTCCTAAATCACGTGAACAGTGCACAATACATAGCACAGTATGATGCCAATAAATTTTGTCTGATGATGTTAAACTTTCAATTTATAAAAAAATTGCACAAAATAAAAAATAAAAATGGCATTGTAGTTAGTGATCGGTGCTATTGCGAATCGGCGCAAATCGGACTGGCGCAAAACGAGGGCTACCTGTATTTATCATTTCAAATTTGTGGTAGATGCTATAAGCTTTTTCCTTACATCAGTTTACCCTTTTAATACAAATGTGTGTAAGGGGTAAAGCGCTACAAATTTACAAACTACTACTCAGATACAAATGCTCTTAAATCAAAAGATTATAATATAGGTCAACAATAACTTTAAAAGTTTGTAAAAAAGTTAACTACAGTTAACATGTGCTGAAAGTGGTAAAAAGAGAGTTAAAGATGGATTTTTCTGTGCTCATTTGCAACTGATTGCTGAATTAACAAATTGTGGCACTGCTGCAGTGTAATACACAGAAATGGCAACACACACACTGGTAATAACAGCAAAAAAGATTAAATTTCATTTTTTGGATGGAAAAAACGAAGTCTAAGATTAAATTTAAGCAGAAACTTCATATAAGGTTTGGCAAAACTCCACTGAGCAGAATTTTGATCAATGACTGCTGCAGAGCCCCTATTTACACTGCTAAGAGAACTTTGTGTCAGACTGTCTTGAGTTTAGTGTTTCCCAAATGGTATGTTATTGCAGAATTATGCTATCCAAATGTAGTATCCTGCAGTTATCAACAATAAACCTCATTTTCCATAGAAAATTTTGGGCAAACAGCAAAAAAAAAAAAAAAGTGTCAATTTTGCACAGAGACAGTGTTTCATAAAAAAAAACAGCACTTTTTGCTTTTGGTAACAAAATGCTACTCTTGGCCAATAAGAAGCTTTGCTCAACATACTGTGTAAACTTATTCTCCACATCAAGCAAAAATTTCCTATACTTAGATAAAATTATCACAAAAAAAATGCTCTGAATTTGAGCTTACTAAACTATCAACTGTCACAGACAGCGCATCCCAGTTTTTACACTCTCAGGTTAAATATAGTACATAAATTAATACTGTTACTGTACTTGCTATATAAATCTACCAATCTAAAAATCATTCTTTGAATAAAACTAATATAAAAAACTGGAAATCTTGTTGAAGAAAGCGAATTTTGGTAATTTCTAATTTAGCCATTCACTGCAGATTTGTGTAAAAGTGAATCACACAATCATAGCTGAAGTCACTGCAATGTTATGAATCCAAATTTCAGAAAGCCAACATGCTGAAAAAAGTTTATTTTGTGAGTGCATGCATTCAGAAATGTATAAATATAAATCACTGGTTACTACACCTGCAGTTTATTGTACAGCTGTATATTAATATGTTTAATATCCTCTAGCTGTCTCCTTAGGGATATAATAGTGTCTTGCTTCTCATGTATATCCTTCTCTAATAACTTCATGGCCATCTCTGCTTCTCTTCGCAAATTTCCCTGGAGTTCCAATTCCTGTTCCAGTTCCTGCTCCAGAATAAAAAAAAAAAAAAAATATATATATATATATATATATATATATATATATATATATGGTAAGATGTATTTTCAGTTTTTCATGCTTAAACCACCAAATTTTAATATAACTGAGAGCACATTTTAACATAGTCACTGCATGCAGCACCACTATAGACACCAAAAAAAAAAATAAATAAAATAAACCTTTTAAATTCCACTGAATAGAATTTAAAAAACTGTCTCAGACTACCATAGTCACCTTTACAAAAGCAAAAGCAAAAAACCCTTCACTTTACCCCTGATGGTAGTTACATCTTTGAGTAAATCCCACGTCTGAACACTGTGATCAGTGCCACCTAGTGGTTCCTTTATCCGCAGATTCTTAATGCACGACGAATCACTGCTGATAATTAGATCAAGAGTAGTACTCCCTCTGGTTGCTTCTCAAACATGCTGCTGTAGAAAATAATCATCCAATAAATCCACAAATGCCTTGCTAGTGTGTGAGTGACCAACCCACAAGTTTAATATCTGGAAAGTTAAAATCTTCCATTATGACAATCTGATTTACTGGCCCACTATTTCTCTGTACAGTTGTTCATTATACTCATCAGAGTCATTAGGCCGATATCTCACTCCTACTCTCAATTTTGCTTTCCCAGTGCTTATGTCGCACCAAACTGATTCAACATTGCACTGTCCATCCATTTCGACTGGATGCATTTCCTTAGATTTTATGTGTTTCTTAACTAACACCAAAACCCACCTCCCTTCCTGTCTATCCTTTCTATACTCCCACATTGTATACATTGTACTCCCCAAATACCAATTCTGCATTCCTTATATCTGTGTGACATTACATCTCTGATATTCGGGATATCAACAATATCTGCCTTTGATGTTTTGACCAGTACCTCAAATTCATCAAATTTATTTACTAAACTCCTACAATGGTGTACATGCAAGTATACATGCACCTGTTCTTATTCTTAGATACCCTAACACAGCCCATGTATTTGCTTGTTCAACAATGACTCCAGCAGTCCTTGAAATCCCAGCACCTTGTTTTCCACCAGGCTGCTGCTCATTCCAATAGCAGCAGTGCAAGAATCCTTTTCACCTCTGCAAGTGGCTGCTGTCAATCTATTAGTCTGTGTATCCGCCTGCTCCCCCCCAAGTAACAGTTTTCCGAACCACCTAACACTGCCTTGATAGCATCAGCAAATATTCTTGCACCCTTTCTATTTAAATGCATCCCATCTCTGTAGAAAAGCAGTCTCTCCTGTTAACAAGCACAGACCATGCTCAGAAAAATTCTACCCCATGAGCCTTGCATAATCTCTCCAGGGCCAAATTGATTGACAAGGATCTCATCATATTGATTGATTGATCTCTACAGCTGCAAATTACGGAGGTTCAGCTGTAGCGGAACATGCCTGGGAAACTGGGCATGGCATTACTGCTAAAGAAGCCGTGATCATGGATAAGGCACATGGCTTTTGGAACCGGAAATGGCTGGAGAGTTTAAGAATATGTTTGTCTGAGCGCTACAATCTTAATAGGGATAAGGGCTGTTGCATTCACCCACTCTTTGAAGTCCTTATCCTACGAAGAGATGAACGGTTTAGAGTGGCCCATCCATCTTCCAGTTCCAATGCACAAGAAGTGAACCGTGCGCAGACTCCATAGTTCACGTCGCAGATCTGCTGAGATGTGTGGTACATATAGATTGTCACTCGTCCTGCAACCACTATAGCTGATGAAGGTGGCTGCTGCTGCCAAAAGCTCTGTATTACTGGTTTTAAACAACTTTTATTGCTTTTAATTTTATATATTATACAGCATTTACTTTATTTTGTTTTAATATTTTAACATATAGTTATAAAATCAGTACGTATGTATTTTATTTTATCATAATAAAGATGTTTTACAGATTCAAGTCAGTGTTATTATAGTAAGCATTACAGATGAATTACCATTTTTCTCAATTACCCTGGGGAGTAAATAAAAAGCTTTGAATGCATTAAATGAAATAATATTCCAGCATAAAAAAATAAGAAGGAATGATATACGAGGTGCTACCCAAAAGTTACCGAAATGTATTTATAAAATAAATTAGACTCACACTTGGTCTTATTCACCACCATCACCTTCAAAGCAGTCCCCTTGAAAGTGTAAACACTGATCTTAGTGCTTCTCCCATGATTTGAATGCATCCTAAAAGTCCTACTTTATAGTGTTCAGCACCACCTGCGATTCGGTTTAGATATTCTCTACCCTGTCAAATCTTCGACCCTTCAGCATAATTTTCATTCTTGGGAAGAGGAAGAAATCACAGGAGGGTAATTTTGGCGAATAAAGGGGGGATCTTTGTCATGTTGTTGGATGCCAAAAACTGTGCCACAGCAAGAGATGTGTGGGCCAGCATGCTGTCATGCTGAAGGACCCAGTCTTTGCACACCACTTCTCTGGACATTTCATCCTGGCAGCTTCCCTTAATCACCTCAGGATGTCGCAGTAGAACTTTGCATTGATGGTCTGGCCAGGAGGGACGAATTCATTATGAATAATCCCATCAATGTCCAAAATCAGATCAGCATGGACTCCACACTGCTCCTCATTTGTCAGGCTTTCTTCAGTAGGGGTGAAGATGGACTCCTCCACTGGGATGATTGTTGCTTGGTTTCTGGGTCATACCCATATACCCAACTCTTGTCACCAGTGACAAACATAAAAAGGAAGTTTTGATCACTCCTGACCCGTTCTTGAAGATCTCTACTAACTTCCATGCGATGCTGCTTTTAGTCTTCACTCAGTAACTGTGGCACAAACCTGGCTGCAATTCGTCTAACAAAATCTGCTGACACATGCTGTACGATAGTCCTACAATGCCACAAATGTTGTGGATGCCGGTCTGCCTGCAGTCTTCACAAATCGCCGCCCAAATTTTTCGACATTTTCTGGTGTGGTGCTCAATGATGGACACCCAGAACGATCGTCATTGACAACTGATATTCGACCCTTTTTAAAACAGTTAAACCAGTAGTAAGTCTACGTCTGGCCTAAAGCATCGTCATCAAAAGCTTGTTTCAACTTCTTATGGGTTTCTGCTGCTGTATCGTTAAGAAGGAAACAAAACTTGATGCAAGCACGTTGCTCTCTCACATCAGCCATCACAACAATCGCAAACTACGCGAAACTCAATGCCAAAGAAATGTGCATAAATATTCAATGACTCTATCCAGTCCGACGCCAGATAGCACACTGATTCACAAAGGATGCATGCAGTGTTACCTAGCACCACAAGCCCATATTAGATGTAGTCCCATGCAACATTCAAATTTCAGGAACATTTGGGTAACACCTCATAGTACACAGAAGCCATAGGCTTATGCTGCACTGTCAAATAAAAAAAAAAAAAAAAAAAAAACAAGCAGATAAGAAAATGCAAATTGTATGCTTCGCTCCTCACACAGGTAACTCTCCAACTGACCTTAGAATTTATTGAAACTGTCGGTTTCAACTACCTGCGAAGGCAACTTCTTCCAGCAATCAACGAGTCACTGGCTAAAAGAAAACTTCCTACAATCTAATCTAAACCCCTGTAATTGGAATTTATGACCACTATTCTCACTGTTCTAAAGATTTTATGAATTCTTTAGAACAGTGAGAATTCTGCCTTCATTCATTTTACTAATCCTTCTCAGTCTTATAAACCTCAATCAGGTCACCTCTGAGGTGCCTGGTTGCCAAGCTCTGTAGCTCACATAATAAGAGTCTTTCCTCATACAGCTGTCCTGCTGATCTCACCATTCGAGTTGCTCATCTCTGGTCCCTTTCAAGAAGCTCAGTGTCTTTTTTCAGATGAGGTCTCCATATTTGAACACAATTTTCCAAAGGTAGTGTTGCAATTGCCTTATACAGTAAGATTATGACCTCTCTATCTCTATAGGATAACATTCAATAAATCACCGACAGGATATCGGGGGCTCTCTTGACTGCCTGTTTACACTCTTCAGAAAACTTCATATCTATCTGCATTGCAACTCCCAGATCCCTTTGCTTATCCACTGTTTTCAATTCAGCCCCAACAAGTGTATAATTTATTTGTGGGTTGCTATTCCCCAAATGTAAGACCTTGCATTTAGCAGCATTAAAACATAGCTGCCAATTTCCTGACCATCTTTGAAGTATGTTCAAATCATCCTGAAGGAGTGCTTCTTGACACTGATCATTAACGACTCTACCAATTTTTACGTCATCTGCAAATTTTGGCATCATGCCTATTCCTCTGTCGATGTCATTTATGAAAATGAGAAACAACATTAGGGAGCTCCACTCCTGACGTTACACCAATCTGAAGAATATCCATTAAATACAACCCTCTGCCTTCTGCCCAGAAGCCACCCACCAATCCATCTTAGAATTTTACCCAACCTGTTCAAGCTTATACAGTAACCTCCCATGAGGGACTGGGTCAAATTCTTTGTTAAAATCCAAATAAACTATGTTGAAATTATTCCCTAAATCCAGCTCATGAGTAACTGTGTTAAAATAGCCTAATAAATTAGTTAAGCATGATTTACCCTTAAAGCCACGTTTTGTGTCCTTCAGAATGGCATATCTATCTAAATGGACCTGAATTACACTGTTAATCATTGCCTCTAAGATTTTTCCTACCACTGAAGTCAGACTAACCAGTCTGTAGTTACAAACTTCACTCTTAGAACTGCTTTTATGTATTGGCGATACATTAGCACTTCTCCAATCCAAAGGAATCTCCTCTGAGTCAAAAGATGCCCTCATAATTAATCTGAATGGTTCAATACACTCCCTTGCACTCTCCCTCAAAACTACAGAGTATATGCCATTGACTCCACCAGTCTTACTTGCCTTTATGCTCAAACGTTTTTCTAATAAACAATCATTTGTAATAACAACATTACTAATTTCATTCTTTCAATTACTGTAATTATAAAAATATCATGTTTACAATGAAACTAAAAAACTAAAGTTTTTATGGCAATATATTTAAATACAAAGAATTCAACAGTTATTGGAAGATAAGTTATATATTTAACTTACTCTTGATTTTTAAGGAGTCCTTATGTGCTGTATTGTAATAACTAGATCTTATGTATAGCTTAGCTTAATTTTCAGCACTCACCTCATAGTAATCCGCTTAGCTGGTGGAAAGTTTTACCACATACATAGTGGTTATAGGATTCTAATAACTTACGGGGATTATGGGTTTATAAACTAAGTTATGGGCTATAAAAATTTTGCTAAGAAAGGAAAGTGCACCTTCCATTCTATGGTTGCTTAATTAAAATAAATTAAATGAAGAAAGATGAAAGCTAATAGCCGCGCACGAGCGACTTTCGAAATCGTCCTCACTTAGCTATGGGGGGGGGGGGGAAGAGAGCGCGCGAGTGTGTTATATATGGGTTGGGTTCCCAAAATGCATTTCAGTGCACGTGGAAACTTAATATGTGCTAAATTCCAAATGGGAGAGAAGTTGGCGGGAATCGTTTTGTTTAATACGTTAAGTGATGTATGGCGCTTAAACCATTCAATGACGAGGGCCTCGTTTTGAAGGATTTTATAGCTGGAATTTAATTTGACTACTGTGATGACTGAATCAATGAGTGGGTTATGATTATAAAATTGGACATGTTGTGTTAGTTCTGTACTTGCTAAATTAGATTTGAATCTATTAAAGTGGTAGTATGCACGCGTGTTGGAAATTTTTGATGTCCCGAATTTTGCTGTTGTATTGCCCATGTAACATGCTTGGAAATCTGATTGGCATCTGATCAAATATATAATGTTGTTATGATCTTGTGTCCCATATTCGTGTGTTGTCTTGTATGAAGTGAATTTGAAACTTAATTTGTTATAAGATGTGAATATTAATTTGATATCTGTATTCTTAAAAATTTGTTGAAGTCTTCTAGCATATTGTTGATGATATGGGAACACGATAAGGGGTTTATGTATCTTATTCTTATTCACGTGGTTATTAATTTTGCTTGGGTTATTAGTGTTATTATGAACTTTGGTGAGGGTTTCTTTTATTAGTTGTAATGGGTATTTTCCGTCGATGAATTTTTTGGTGAAGTATTGCAATTCTACAGATAGGTCTGTTTGTGTGTGACTATATTTTACAGCATTGTATATCTGGTTGTATAGAACTGCTTTTTTGATGTATAGAGGGTGGTGTGAGTGGTAATGTAAGAATTTACCTGTATGTGTGTTCTTTCTGTATATTTTGGTGCCTAAAGATGTACTTATTTTGTATATTGTGAGGTTTAGAAAATTAATTTTATTATCAGTTTCTACTTCGAGGGTAAATTTGAGTCTTTCATGTGTTGTATTAAACATGTTCAGGAAAGTATCAATGGTGGTTCTGTTGCCTATTAAGAGGACATCATCTGCATATCTCATGTATAGTTTAATTCCTGGGGGAAAGGATTGGAGTATTTTTTTCTTCAATAGAAGCGAGGTAGATTTTGGATAAAGGGGCAGAGATACCAAGGCCCATGGAAGGCCGAAAATTTGTTCGTAGATGTTATTTTGGAATTTAAATTGTTTGGCGTCAAGTAACAGTGATGTGAGTTCTAAAATGTTATTAATGTTTAAGTCAGTACGTTTTGTCAATGTGTCGTCTTTAATTAATAGTTCTTTAAGAGCCAGTAGCATGGATTCGATGTGTACGTTTGTGTACAGGGAGGCAACGTCAAAGGACGCGAGAATATCGTTTTCAGATATGGTCATGGAAGTTATACGTTCGTGTGCTTGTTTAGTATTGTAGACCCTGAACCGAGAAAATCTCATTAAAAATCTCACAAGTGAAGAAGTTTATAGGGATAGGAATACCAGAAGTATACAATGTTTTAATTAGGAGCCAAATGATTTGTGGATAACAGGTGCAAACTAATATTTAGTTGAACCACCTGTGGCCCTGATGATGGCAGCACTCCATTGAGGCATTGACAAGATCAATTTTTGAAGATAATCAACTGATACTTCGTGGTTCCAAACATGAATTATGGCTTCCTGAAGTTCGTGAAGGGTCTTTGGTTTCTTTCTGGCAACTGCAGAATCCACGATGCCAACAGTTCTCTATAGGATTGAGGACCAGGCTGTTTCCTGGCCAGCTAAGAGTGTTTTTTTTTTTTTTTTTTTTTTAGGAGCATTAGTAACTAAGGCCATATTGCTCCGGGATATGCGGTGGTCATTCCCTGACCTTTCCGCATCCTCCGTATTTGGTGGTGACGGGCTCGAACCCCGGTCTAATCAAGAAGCGTGTGCTACACACTGCTGCTCCTTCCCACCTGGCTACGGAGGTGCCTAGCTAAGAGTTGTAATGGATTGTTCTTCCAACCATTTTTTCACCTGTAACAAATGTAAAGACATTACTGTTGAACCTCTAATGTAGAAATGAAGCTAAAGTAACTACAGAAGTGCCTACTTACACTTTTCTTCCGATGACAAGGAGCAGAGTCGTCCTGAAAGTGCAGTTACTTGGCAAGTTGAAATGGTCTCTAATGGTTGACAGCAATTTGTCTTCCAATACAGCCAGGTATCCATTGATATTTACAGAACCTTTTATAAACTGCAGATGACCTACTCCGCGATACGAAATGCACCCTCATATCATTGGCTGGTAGGGAATTTCACTGTAGACACCATACAGTCTGGATGGTATTCTTCACCACTTCTACAGAGAATCATTTGTCTCCCATCAGAACCATGTAGGTTGAATTTCTTCTCAACCGAGAAAATAACTGACTTCCACTGCTCGGGATCCATTTGACATGCTCCTTACACCAAATTAATCGGTGTAAGGAGCATGTCAAATGGATCACACAAAAAATTGTGTGATCCTCCTCACACAAAAAATTCATTTTTTCGTCCTAAGAAGCCGCCCCTCCTCACACAAAAAATTCATTTTTTGTGTGAGGAGGGGCGGCTTCTTAGGACAACAGGCTACAAGTCCATTTTTGAAGAGACGTCTTCTGACTGTTACCGCACTTGCTACCACTTCTGTATGTTCTTCCCATTCTCTTTTCAGCTCAGACAAAGAAGCTTTACAGTTTTTAAGTCATAAGCACTTCAAAACGTGGTCCTGTTTTGGTGTAGAGTCCTGTTTGCATCTGGTTCCTTTTTTCCTATCAGCAGAACCAGTATTCTTGAGTTTGAAAAGAAATCTACTCACTGTCGACTGATTACAAGACACTCTATAAGCAATATGATGGGAAGAACATCCTTCCTCACATAAAACAACAGCACTCTTTCTTCGTGGCGCCAACTGCACGTAACTAGCCATCCTGACACAAGCAAGGAATGATTGCAACTCTTGCAGAGCGTGTTTATATAGCTGAAAGTAACAGCTGATGCAATATTACATCATCACCTATGCGTGTAAATCTTATCTGATGCAATCTGCAAGAAATATTGCCATATACTTACATTATTTGGACAATAATTACAATTTTAAGGGTTGATGCACTTTCTTTGAACACCAGTGTGTACACACACACACTTTTGCAAATCACCTGTCCGACTGCTTTAATAACTTGCCTAGCTCTCCTAAGAGTAATTCACAAGATTAAGACAATACAATAAACAGCACCGTATTTAATAGTCACATGAGACTGAGCCATAATCACTCAAAGCATGTGTACTTATGTAACCTCAAGCCTGACCATTTGGCTATTAATTTTTCTAGATTGCTGCAGTAGCATACCTTGATTACAGTTAATCATATTGCAAGCCTTTGTATAATCTGCAAACTTAAATTAAGCCTGATATGCCTTCGTTAATATCATTAATAAATATCAAAAATAACAGTGGGCCTGGTACAGAATACTGGGGCAAATACACTTATAACATTGGTCCAAGAAAAGCAGTGCCCATTGATAGCAGTCTCGGTCTTCTCCCACTAAAAAAATATACCATTATTCATTAGCAGTAACATGATCCTAATGACACACAGCTCCAATCTGTACAGCTGTCTTTTATAAGAAATTATATTGTCAATATGCTTTTCTGAAATCAAAGTAAATGATTTCTAACAGGGGCATTCCTAGGGAATGTGGCACCCAGGTACCAATAGCAATTTGGCACCCTCCTCAAAAATATTTATATATTTTGTACTTTTATTCATATAGTGATAATTAATAACAAAAGTAATACAATTATAATTATTATCGACAACAAAATTTACATAATCACAACTTATAAAAAGTATAAATTATAAATTAATTAGAAAAGAAACAATGAAGTAACAGTTATACATACAAAAGTATTGTTTATACCTATAAATTATATAACAAAGAAGAATATAGTAATATTGTAATAAAAAACTGAATAATGTTTATTCTTCTTAGCTGATTTCTAGAGTTTCTTAATGTACCGTTATGTAATCGACTTAATAATAGCAATAAGAGCTTAATTGATGGTACTCACCTTAACTGATCTGCTTAGTTACATGGTATTGAAGTAGAAATGAAGTTTAAAATAAGTTAAAATAAATAAAGATGGAATTGTTAAAAAAACTTGTAATTAAAATTTTCTCAAGAAAGAAGTGCACTACCTCATCCCTGGTTGTCATTTATAAAATATTAATATAAGAACAAGGTGAAGTGAATAGTCACAACGAGTGACTTTCGTGAAAAATGTCTTCGGTTGGCAATGATAGGAGAAAAGGAATTATGTATTTAAAGGATTCCTATGTTCCCATAATGCATTTCAAGAAATGTAGGAACTTTATGTGTGTAAGGTTCCTACATTTCTTGAAGAAAGGTTAACAAATTTGCATCTTGCTATGCTTCCTAACGTTTCTATTGCAATAAAAATATTTCTCACCGTTCCTGTCACTAGAGCACATGGAGATTGAAAAAATATATTGTAACCCATCATATGCTTCCATGTCTGGCTGTATAAAAATTGACAAATTTTCTATTTCTTCACTCAAGTTAATAGCATCAATGTCAATTTCTTTTTAAAAAGGACTGTTGTGTTTTAGGTGCATCAGGAACTTAGGCCATGTTCCTCCATGTATATTGACTGTAAAAATTGTACGTTCTGTAGTTGATTTTCTGTTTGCTGGATGAAAAACCAGTTTCCGGGATTAAAAAAAACCTTGCTAATCTTGCCTGAGACCGACTAACTCAGCCATGTTGAGAAAAAGAGCCATAAAAATTCCTCCCATCATCAAAAGATCTGAACTCTGGTCTTTTTTGCCTGGTGTGGGGATGATGGCGATCCTACCAAATGTGCTGCCCATGAGGGCATTTTAAAGAAGGATCCAACAAATTAATTTGTAAGTCCATACAATGTTTAATTTTAGTTTCCTTATTTAGAGATGGAAACAAATAAAGGTCCAGTAAAAAATTAAAACTATTATTATGAACCTTCAGTTGTTCAAATCTTTCTTCTAGTATGACATAAAAATTTATTTTGTATGAAGCTTCAGATGAATTTAGTCTCATAACTTAGCTCTTGTCTTATATAAACCCAAGGCAAGAACGAGCAGTGCTGTCTTCCTAAGCAGATTAGCTCCTCAAAATTTCATTCATACATAGAATAAACAAATGAGTCCTGCACAATTTCCTAGAAAATTACTCTCAACACTGTTTCTGGAATTTTTTTGACCAAGAAAGTACAGCCATGTAAAAAAAGCTTCAATACTCCTGCGAGGTCCACCTGGACCTCGCAGGAGTATTGAAGCATTAATTTATATAGTAAATTTTAGAGTATCCAAGCATTATGGACACATCAACAAATGTTCAGTAACATGTTCATATTCAGAAAAATAACTTTTTAAAATTTTCTTCATATGTGTATGTAAGTTTCAAGTTTTCAGGCACCCCTTGAATGTTGATGCCCGGGTGCAGTGCACCCTAGGGACAGCCCACCCCTGATTTATAATTATTTCAAATGATTTTTTGTATCCAGTTCCTTTATTATTGTATCATAGCATCCAATCAGATTTAGCTTCAATAATTTCTTTTGTACTTTGCTCTCAATTATCACAAAATTATTTAGCTCCCTAATACAATTCACATCTAGCTGACAAATAGGATTCATTCCTTTCCTTCTAGTGTTCGCACAAATAAAGAAATCTGCTACTTTTCTTTGCATTCTTTGCCAGACTGCTAGCAATCTGCCTTAGCTTGTCTAACTGATTTTGCCACTTGAGTGCAGACCAGTTTATACCTACTGTAGGTTTCTATATCTCCTGATAATTTATTAGCATCCCATGGATTTTTCTTCTCTGCCACCTGTCTGATCAGGTCATTGACATCCATTTAGGTCTAAACCTTGAACAGTGTCTCTTAATTGTTATAAAAAGCCTAGCAGCTTCTACAATCATTTCAGTGAATGCTTTCCATTTAGAATTTGCTAATAGTAACATCATCAGTTGGTCCCAATAAATAAATTTTAAAAAGTGACTGAAACTGTTATACTCACCCACCTTTATGAAAGCAAAAGCCCTTCCCTTTGCCCTTAGCAGTAGTTACTTTGTTAAGTAAATCCACATATCAATACATTGTGCTTACTGTGTGTGTGGTTCCTTTATCTGTATATTCTTAATGCATGAAGAGTTGCTGCTGATAATCAGAACAAGAGTACTGCTTTCTCTTACTGTCTCTCTAACATTCTGATGCAGAAAAATGTCACAATAAATCCAAAAGTCGATAGTAAAAGTCTTTTTACTGTGAGCAGTCAACACACAAATTCCAATCAAAATCAGGAAAGTTAAAATACCCCATTATAAGCATTCTGATTTAGTAATTCATTATACTATTCATTCATTCTGTATAGTCATTCACTATAACATACTTCTACTCTCATTTATGTGAAAACAAAAATGAGAGAAGAAGAAATTGACTCAATATTGCACTTACCACCCATGTCAAGTGGGTATACTACATTAAATTTTGTGCTTCTTAACAAAGAAGCTTAACTCCTCCCCATCTCCAACACCTTGTTTTCCAGCTGCATGTTCTAATAGAAGCAGTGCAAGAATCACTTACACCTCTGCCTGCAGCTGCAATTAGTCTGTGTATCCCCCCCAAGATATTAATACAATACCCACCTAACATTGACTCAATAGCATCAAAAAATATTCTTACACCTCTTCAATTTAAATGCATCCCATTCCTGTAAAAATGGCCTCTCCTGTTAACAAGTGTAGATCACACTGAGAAAAATTCTATCCCATGAGCCTTGCACAGTCTCTACATGGCTAAATTTTTTGACAGTGCTCTTATTATGTGCTCACTCCTATCATGTATGGCCAGAATTGCAGACAATTTCATATTTAATCCTAACTTGTGACTTTTTCTCAGATGTGCTGCTACTAATGGCATTAGTACCAACATTCAGAACAATTTTACCTTTTGTGCACTTAAAATATGACAGATGCTCTACAATCATCAACATCACCTCAGGTTGATATATCCTGGTCCTATTCTACCTATCCTTTTTACAAAATATATTTCCCCTTTCCTTGACAATAGATTCACCAACAATAGTGCTATCTCCTATGGGACCAGCACAGTCTGATGCAGAGTATCATATTGCCTTATTTTGCATGAATGTCATCTCCAGCTTTGTGATGGGTAGCTAATAGCTTGAAGGAAACTCTGTTTAATTTGTATCAATAAAGAGTTGAAAAACAGTGGACCAATCATTAAAAGAAGTAGACAACAAGAGGAATGCTTACATTAGGTGAAATAAATAAATTGTACAATATTTTGAACGTTTCTTCTAATAACTTTTACTGTCTGCAAAAACCATCAGGTTTTCTTAGTTGTTGTTGTTGTTTGGTTTTTAGGAGCATTAACAACTAAGGCCATATTGCTCCGAGAATATGTGGTGGTCATTCCCTGACCTACAATATTTTCCGTAAACATTTCAAGTTCATGTTCACTATCAAATTCATCAATAGTATTAACAAAATGCTGGACAGTTTTTCCAGATTCCATTCATGCATTTCTTTGTCACAGCCTCCCACTCGGCCGCAATATTTTTGGTGCATTTATAAATATCGTACTGTTTCCAAAACTCTCGCAAAAGATAGTTCTGGGTCAGCGTCTGTTGCAACTATAGCTTGGGCAAAAGTGGTTCAAAGATAGTTCGCCATAAATGTGGCAATCGCCCCTTGGTCCATAGGCTGAATGAGTGGAGTTGTATTTGGCGGCAAATAAACAACTTTTAGCAATAAAAAGAAGCAAGACCAGAAGCAATAAAAATAAACCGCAAATGCAAATTATAAATACCCACAGACAGTGCCTCTATTTGGAAATATAGCATCTAATAATTTTATTTCAAACTCCAAATATAAATAAAACATTGCCAGAAAACTAAAATATAAATTAACCAAAACTTCCCCCCACCTCAGCCACTCATTTCAGACATTATGGTTTATCAAACACTACATTTTTCTTTTGCCTGTTGGAGTACCTTGTTGCTTTTTTCTCTTAAGACATGAGGCATCAGAGGCCAAATCTCTCCTACATTTCCCTCCCACAGGTATAATTTTCCATCCTTTCTCTACATATAATGCACAACATGCACAACTTCTCTTTCTTACCACTCCATTAGGTTATTTCTTTTCTAAATTCATTTCAGTTTGCACGAGTTTTAGTCCAATAAAGGTGACTTACTTTTGACAATACGAAATTTTTAGAAATCTTCAAGTACCGTGTTAGTAGACTAGAAAAGAATAGCGAAAGCTTAAAAAACGGTACTCACCTTGAAATTAATGTGCGATGGTTTACTTAGGTAGCGTGGTTAATGTTTACGTTGAATTGTTAAATTGAAAAATTAAAAGGGAGGGAGGTAAGTAAAGGTTGACTGAGTTAAATGGGCCCAAGGAAACAGAAGTGTACACATCCAATCCTTGGTTGTCATCGAAATAAAAAAAAGAAGAATAATTAAAAACTATGTAAGTGAAGCCAATAGTCTTTACGAGGACTTTCGTTAGTTAAAGAACGTCTTCAGTTGGCAATGTGTGGGGAGAGAATGCGTATGGTATTTTAAGAATAAAAAATTATACTCTCGTGATGCCTTTTTTGACATGTGGGAACTTTAATCTCGAGAGGTTCCAAATTGGGGAAAGATTGAAGGGGAGTTTAGAATTCAGAATTTGGAGGTTAGAGTGGTGCTTGTACCATTCAATAACTAGAGCTTCATATTGAAGTATTCTGTAGCTGGATTTTAGTTTAATGATGGAAATGGCAGAATCGATGAGCGGGTTGTGGTTGTGAGTCTGGGCATGAGTTGTAAGTTCTGTGACAGATTGGTTAGACGTGAGACTATGGAAATGGTAGTATGCACGGGTGTTGGATGTTTTTGATGAGCCAAATTTGGTAGTGGTACTTCCGATATAACATGTGTTGCAGTTTGGTTGACAATTAATGAGGTATATAATATTATTAAGGTCGTTTGTAGAATATTTGTATGTGTCTTTATAGGTGCTGAAGAAGGATCCTAATTTGTTGTAGGTGGAAAAAACAAGGAAGATATCAGTGTTGTTAAATAGGCGTCGGAACTGTCCTGCTAGTTCATTGTGGTAAGGGAGGACTATGCGGATGTTAGTTTTATTTTTGTCTTTGGTTGGGATGTTAGATTTAATTTTATTTTTAGCGTGAAGGATTGTATTTAAAATGAGTTGGTGGGGGTGTGGCCCGAACACACAACCAATCTTTATAATCTCCACATCAATCATCCTTAAATCGCACTGGTTTTTTTGGAGATTGGTGATATATAATGCATACTTTTTTTTTTTTATTTATTATTATTATTATTATTATTATTATTATTATTATTATTGCCTGTGTGCCATTATATTTTCCAGTGTATAAAGCACTTAAAAGAGCAAACTTCACCTTTGTGTAAACAGTTCAGGAATGGGGGTGCATTTCAGCGCAAATAAGTCTTTAGTGTCATATACTAATCATCTGAGAGGTGAGACAAATGAGTATGTGACTTCCCTGAAAGTTTCCAGAGAGTTTCTACATGATTTGCTCTCCTTCAAAACAAATTATGCTTCTATGACTGAAATATGAAATCTTCACTAAAAGCAATAAAAGCATCATATAACTCGAATTACTTCACCATAGGTAAAAAAGAAAAAAAATTATTACTACCAAGTGAAATTTCATATATTTACAAGGTAAAAATTTAAATATTCAGCTCCTTACCTGTCGTGTTTGCATTTCATCCTGAAGTTGTCTTTTGATATCATTATATAGAAAGTCAAGGCCAGCTTGATTAGTCTGATATGTTTCTCTCTCAGCTGATATGTCAGCTCTTGTCTCCTATATCACAGAAATAGGTATCATTAATTATAAAAACCTCTTTATTTCAAACATAAAAGTTTTGTGAATAGTACAATGGACAGCATCTAACTCTGGAGCTGCAAGTTTACAATTATTTTAACCTGTAGCACATAGGGGATCAAATAAAAACTTAACATGTTAAGTTGTTATAGGTATATGTTTACAAGATCAACATATACCTAAGGTTGTAATTTGCCACCACTGTTGATGGGACATATATATGTATTTTCCATCACTGTTGCTTAACACAAAAAAGTTGTCTTACTGTCAATCAAGTCCTACAGGCCACTTTCATAAGTTACATGTATCACAAGTGGTCATGGATCATTAGTGATCTGCAGAGCACAAGCTAGGAACACTGCTCTAGGATAGTTTTTCCTTGCTTTCTCTGTTAAAAATTCAAGAATAACTCAATAAAAAGAGTCAAAATAACTTAACTCCCAATGTGCCTACAAATGTGTGTATGTGTGGGTGTGTGTGTCTGCAATAAAGAAAAATCTAACAGCTTAAGGTTGCTATTAGATTTACTTTCTCACATATTCAAATACAATAAATAAAGACATATCAAGGCATCATGAAATGAGAATGTGAGAAATTCATTCTTAACAATGGTACCTTGAATAAAATACACTCTAAAGCAAAAGAAACTAATTTAATAGATTACATAGGACTGTTCAAAAAAGAATTATTGTATTATTAATGTTATTCATTTTATCTTAATATATGTCTAAATTTTCATGGTACTTTTCAGAAAAGTTCCAATTTGACATAATGCATCTATCCCAACACTATTACCATTCTCCAAAAACTTATGAACATCATCTGCCACTTTGATCATTGCTTCAGAACAGCTGAAAACATGTCCCCTTAATTATTATTTATTTTATATTTTTAATGTAGGAAAAGGTAAGTCACAGGGTTGAAGATGTGAAAAATATGGAGGATGTTCATACTGACACCTGAAAGAAACATCTGATAGTGATGGGAACCAAGTACCCATAACTACAGTAACTTGAGGGCATGTGTTGTCATAATGGGATATCCAAACACGGGTATGCAGATCAAGATGTTTCAGGCAGACATCTAAAAATACTGATAAAATTATATAAAATCAGATTCCTGTCAAGCACAGATGTCACACAAACTGGATTCCTTATATAATAGAATGGGTTAAACTTTCACTTTTTTGACTTCCTGAGGCAGCTAGTTTTCATGGCTGTACCTCTTTTTTTTTAGCATCCAGCAGTAATCAGCCATCATATTGACATTCCATTGCACATGGTACCTTTTTTCCATTTCTTTTATATGCTGATGGAATCTTTTACCCTGCTCTTCACTTAAGCTACCTAAATTTTCTAGGAAATAGTTAAAGTGAAAGTGCACGAGGCTTACTTTAACACTCATACTGTAGTCTACTTTTCTAAACTTTTCCAGCATGTCACCCATAATTTTCTCATAATCTGAGTGTTTATCATTTCCCAAAAAACCGCATACATTTTGAAAGCCATGTGTCTCTTTCAGTTTGGTTCAGGAATTCTTCAAATACAATCTAGCAGTAGTTTGAAGATTTGAGGTCCAACTTGTTTTTTTTTTTTTTTTTTTTTTAGTTAAGCAATGGATATTTAGTACAAACATGCTTGAAACAATTTCCTTCTTTAATTGGGCTTGAACAAAATGTTTTATTAAACTTAGCTTTATATGCAGAGGAAGTAACATTAATTTTCTTCAATCTACTAGTTATTCATCTTTAATGTTCTTTGAACCTGGTGTCAGATGCTGTCTTGGTGGCCACATTTTCCTTTCCTAATGTTCACTCCTTGCTTGACTATCCCACATGCAAAGAAAGCAAAGAATTTTTGTGCAACCAAGTGGTTGGCCAAGTAACAGATCTATAACTTTAAAATTTACATACACTAGCCAAGTACTGAGTTTTTTCCAAAATAAAGTTAATATTTTCAAAGTTTTAATTAACATGCATGCACTGAATGGGCTACAGGAATGGATGCATACTTGTTTTTATTATATAGGAGAACTCCCTTCAAGCTTTGCTTTGATGCGTCAATAAATAGCTTAAACTCTGTTAGTTGGTAGAAAATTCCAAAATAGTTCAAGACAGGAGGAAAGTTGTTGCAATATATCATTGAGCCTTCTTCGAAAAAAATGGGAAACCAATTGTTTTTCACAATGTCTATACCATGAAAAGACTTCAAGCAGATTCTTGGATTTCAGTCTTGACACTAAGAGTTCTGCTGAACAGTGTATTTAAATATACTTCTTTGAGTATATTTAAATCCCTCACGAGATTGCAGAGTTCACTTTGAGTAAACAGCTGTGCTCCATGGTTATAAATTTCTTTATCACAAAAGTTTATATCATCTTCTAAATCAAAAGCATCAGATTCGGAATCTGATACCATATGTTTAAGAACAACTGAGAGGTTCTACCAATAGTTCAGGTCCATGGGGTGCTGGCCTTATATGGTACACAATGTTCTACACATTACAATCTGCAGCATTTACAGAACAAAAGTCATTAATATGATCCCCAATTCCCTCTACATCATGGGAATGGCAAATGTTGTGCATTTTTTTTTTATCGCATTTCTACAATCAAAAGCCCTCCACACAACAGCACACTTTATGGGGGAATACCTTGGTCATCTAATTAAATTACAAAATACATGCACAATATACCCGTTTCACAAATGATGTTATATAGTGCCTTTATTTCACCACAACACAGTTACCACAACTACACTGATGTGCAAAACTTAAGGACCAACACTATTTCTAAAGGTTACAACCACAAAATCTTTACTTAAGGTACTCTTTATTGATGAGAGTAGATTCAGTCTCAGCAGCGATTCTCGATGTCAGCTAATCTGGCGAGAGATTGGCACATGGTATCACCCCGCAAACTGAAAGGGATTGATATGGCAGTCGAGGTGTTCTCATATGGGGAGGCGTTATCTTGGATGGACGTACACAACTCCAGATACTGGAAGGTGGTACTGTAACTGGTGCACGCTATTGTACTGAGGCAATCGTTCCCCATGTGTGTGTCTGTTCTGAGGTGCCATTGGCCCCAAGTTCATGTTTATGGATGATAACGGTGGGAACCGCACTGCAGCTGTTGATATGCTTTTGGAAAGTGAGGACATTGTTCGTATGGATCGGACTGCCCGTTTCCCCCGATCTAAATCCCATCGAACACATATGGCATGCTCTGGATAGATGCCTAGCGGCATGTCCACACCTACCAGCTGAAGATGGTGCTGACGGAGGAACGGACGATGTTACTGCAAGAACTTAAACAACATCAACGTTGTTCTAAGTATGGATAGGCAGTGCAAAGCTTGCATCAGCATTAGGGGTGGCCATATCTCCTACTGAGGACCACGTCTTCCCTTTGTTGCATCTTTGGCAGTGATGAATCTGTATCATGGCAGCCAGTGCTATGTTGCCATTTTTGAATAAAGTCCCTCTGTATCATTTTGTGTTTCCGTTGTTGTGTCGGTGTTGTTTCCTTCATCATTTCTGTACCTCACGAGGTTCCTTTGGTATGCTTTTCCCCTACCCAGGCCACTCCTATGAGAAGCTACAGGTAAAAACCTGACTGGTCCTTAAATTTTGCACACCAGTGTATAACAAAATATATTTGGATTGTTCACACAACCACACATTGCCATTGTCAAAGGCAGAATATGAAAATCGTGTTGCAAGCAGATATTACTTAGCATGACTGCACAAAAAAAAACAATTTTATGCAGAAGGAAACACTTCGTAGGTTTATACAGCTACCGGACTTGCAGGCCTTGACATTATTTGTAGTAGTAGTGGAAAATTATGCAAGAAGGCAAGCTTACATAGCACAGCAAAAAAAAAAAAAAAACAAACTCAAAACAAAAACATCAACACCCCATTTCACTTGTCCATCCCCTCCAACAGTTTAGCCTTGAATTTATTCATGCTACCCACCTCTACAAGAGCAGATGGGAGTTTGTTCCAAGATGACTAAACGTGTGTGAGAACATCTATATCTATCAGTCACAAAGGAAGTAGTGTGCATATCACATATACACTGAGTGGACAGAAATCATGGGATACCTACCACCTACCTAGTAATGGGTATGCTCACCTTTCGCCCGGATAAGGGCGGTCACATGGAGAGGCATTGTTTCCACTAGTTCACTAAAGCATCCCGGAGGACTCTGGTTGGTTGGCGGCTCCCATTGCCTATTGCAGCTAATGATCGCCCGATGGTCTTGGTGGAGACATTTGTGGCACCTCCCTTGTTGAAGATGGCAGTGATTTGTGGCATTGTCACTCACCGGTTGGCTGAAACAATGCAAGACAGACATTGATGGCCACATTCATCCACCACCTTTCTCTGCCCACAGTGCTGTCCATGATGAGATGTTATTCTGGAAATGGCATATTCCCGATACACTCTTGATACTGTCAAGCAGGGATAGTGCAATTTCTGTACTATCTCCCCATGCGTCGGGCACCCACTATCATCCCTCTTTCAAAGTCTATTAACTCATGACGTTTATCCATACTGATAACGAATTACCATCTACGTGAATGCAGTGTACCTATATACCTGCCAAAGTAGTGGGTTCACCCACTAGTAAGAGGGGTGGCAGCGTCGCGTTGCCCAGAAACCAGGTATCCCATGAATTCTGTCCTTTCAGCGTACAAGGAAAGTGTATCTAAAAACGAAATTCTTACAGTTAGTAAACAAAACTGCAGAAGATAAATAAAAGCAGTCATGATTTTAAGAATTAGCAATAAAGGCACACCCAACACCATGACTTTTGAAAACATCAGAATCTATGCAGACCATTATTATTTTAATTTTTATTAGTTAATTATGTGTACTGAAATAAAGGAATTGTATATATTGAGAAGATGTAAGGACTTAATGATGTAACTAAGTCCTTAAGACAAAAGTTCTGACCAAAACTTAATGTGATTAAAAACTCCAAAGGGAAAATTTTAACAGAGGAGAACACAATCAAAGGAAGGTGGAAAGAATACTGTGAGCAGCATTTCTGAGCACCTGTTGGCACTAATGATTTCTGAGCACCTGTTGGCACTAATGATTTGCCAACCCCTTTTCAAGAGGGTGATCATAAATCAGTTCCACTGAAGGAAGTCGTCGAAAAAGCCATCAGAGAACTAATGTGTGGCAAGTCACCTGGAATTGATGAACTCCTAGCGGAACTGATTAAAGCTACAGGTATGAAGGGCACCAAGTTTTTTCATAAAATTATTGTAAAAATTTGGGAAACAAGACAGTGGCCATCAGATTGGAAGAAATCAATTTTCATCCCCTTACCAAAAAAAGGAGATCTGAAAATTTGCTCAAATTACAGGACTATTAGCCTAATTTCTCATGCTAGCTAGATTCTTCTTAAAATCATATTGAACAGAATCTCAAGAAAACTTGAAGAAGAAACTTGAAGAAAAACTTGCCAGAAGAGCAAGCAGGTTTCAGAAGGGGTAGAGGAACCAGAGATCATATCAGGAGTAAACAAGTATCAGGAGGGTGGAAAAATGTTTTGGTGTTTAGCTAAAAATCTCAAAACATGGGGGGGGAGGGCCATAATTACGATAATCAAAAATGATAAGGGCAAAGTTAAAACAGAAAAACTATGTTTTAGAAGTATGGAAAAAATACTTTATTAATTTGCTAAATGAAGGAAATGATGACAGTGAAGAAGAAGAAAAGATTGAAATGAGAGAAATATATTGGTTGCTATCCCTATCATTAAGATAGAGGACAGCGAAAATACCAAGTATGGACAAGCAACAGGTTTAGACGAAATTAGACAGATTACAGAAAAGTCCATTTAGGATTTGTGATTTGAAAGAGAAAAAATAAATTTAAAAAAAACCTAGAAATCTGCCCTTAATTTAAAAAAATAATAATATATAGATATATATATATATATATATACATATATATTGTGTTTTTAAATAATTATTATAAATGTCTAAATGATTATTTTCAATTTATCACTTTGCAACGTTAATGCTATTGCCGTGTGGCAATTAGACATTATACGTGCTAGATATATTATAGTTTGATTGTTTAAACTACTTCAATTTTCTGGTATTTATTTTCTATAAAGGTATTAAGGTGTAAACGGAACAGGAGATTCAGTTAGAATGTGTAGTCTAACCTATTCCTGGGGGTCTGTAATGGTATTAAAGATATGATTAATACTTAATGAAGTTAAAATTAAAATTATAATTATTTTAACAAACTTTAAATAGCATTAATTAATCATCAAATCAATATCAACTAAACATTCCTTTACCTGGTCGTCTACCCGCTACTTCATCGGGGGCTTTGAGCAGATCGATAGCCAGATTAAAGGAATGTCTCGTAATTACCCATTTCTGTTAACTCCTTATCAGTTTTGCCATTGTATTGAGATTATTTTTGTTCTTATAAGTTATTTAGTTAATTGAATATGGATAGATATAATTTAATTTGTAATATCAGATAATTTTAATTTTTAGAAAAACTTTAATCTTAGCATCGTAATCAGCAAACTGGTGGAGGAGAAACAAAGCCCAAAGGGTAATTATCGGAATAAGGGAGAAGAGTTATACTTACAGTATCTGTCCATTGGTGGTCTGTCGGAAAAAAGAGGGGTTAGTCCCGTTCTCTGTTTGTTATATAACAGGGTTGGTTTTGAGTGTGCAGCCACGCCTATTGTTGCAGTGCGATGCAATTTGTAAGTCATGAGATAAGAGGTCTGATTTCTATGTAGGTGGGGGTAGGGGGCTGAGTCTGGGGGGGGGAATACTTCCGATTTATTAGAAATTACGTGGTGAAAATAATATATACACGAATTGGTTGTTTGTTATTTACATGCGTTGTCTAATGTTATTTACATGAGTTAGTTGTTGCTATTTACATGAATTAGTATTTGCTATCCCTTTGGACTGGGCCGGTATAGCTTTTCTAATATTTCGGCCCGTATTGTCTTAGGGGATAGCTATTTACATATATACAGCTTCCTATCAAGTGAATGTTTACCTTGCATCGTTCATCTTAGTTATGTTCTTTTGTATGGAAGTATGGTGTTATATTTCCATTTTGGATTTTTAATTTTTAATTTTTGGATGGGTGAGTTAATACAGGATAACGGATTATAGTGCGGTCAGAGGACGAGCCTCCTCTGAGTGCAATAAATCCGGACCTCAATTTAGGTAGTTTTTCTTTTGCATTATGAATTAGACATTTATTCTGATTCTGGTTTATAGTTGTTTTATTGTATTGTCAATAACATTATTTGTGCAGATGTTCGGTTGATTTTTGATGTTCATCAGTATGGCCACTTTTATGTGGTGTTTACCGTAATTGTTGGGAATATTGTTTTTTGTGAGGGTTTTTATCAGTTTTATAATTGCTTCCGTTGTGTTTTTTTCATTGTTGCCTATTTTTATTAGTCTGGTTGTTTGGTTTCTAATAGTGTTTCCATATATTTCTAATAAATCGGAAGTATCCCCCCCGCGGACTCAGCCCCCTGCCCCCCGGCCTACGTAGAAATCAGACCTGTCATCTCATGACTTACAAATTGCATCGCACAGCAACAATATCAATTAACAATACGCGCGGCTGTACACTCAAAACCAACCCTGTTATATAACAAACAGAGAACGGGACTAACCCCTCTTTTTTCCGACAGACCACCAATGGACAGATACTGTAAGTATAACTCTTCTCCCTTATTCCGATAATTACCTGCTGGGCTTTGTTTCTCCTCCACCAGTTTGCTGGTGGAGGAGAAACAAAGATTAAAGTTTTTCTAAAAATTAAAATTATCTGATATTACAAATTAAATTATATCTATTCATTTCAATTAACTAAATAATTTATAAGAGCAAAAATAATCTCAAAACAATGGCAAAACTGATAAGGAGTTAACAGAAATGGGTAATTATCAGACATTCCTTTAATCTGGCTATCGATCTGCTCAAAGCCCCCGATGAAGTAGTGGATAGATGACCAGGTAAAGGAATGTTTAGTTGATATTGATTTGATGATTAATTAATGCTATTTAAAGTTTGTTAAAATAATTATAATTTTAACTTTAACTTCATTAAGTATTAATCATATCTTTAATATCATTACAGACCCCAAGGAATAGGTTAGACTACACATTCTAACTGAATCTCCTGTTCCGTTTACACCTTAATACCTTTATAGAAAATAAATACCAGAAAATTGAAGTAGTTTAAACAATCAAACTACACACACACACAGTGGTGTTCAAAGAAAGTGCATCACCCTTAAAATCGTAATTGTTGTCCAAATAACTTAAGTATACGGCAATATTCTTACAGATTGCATCAGATAAGATTGACACGCGTAGGTGATGACATAATATTGTCAGCTGTTACTTTCAGCTATATAAGCACGCTCTGCAAGAGTTGCAGTCATTCCTTGCTTGTGTCAGGATGACGAGTTACATGCAGTTGATGCCATGAAGAAAGAATGCTGTTGTTGTTTTACATGAGGAAGGATGTTCTTCCCGTCATACTGCTTATAGAGTCTTGTAATCAGTCGACAGTGAGCAGATTTCTTTTCAAACTCAAGAATACTAGTTCTGCCAATAGGAAAAAAGGAACCAGACGGAAAGGACTATGTTTTGAAGTGCTTATGCCTTAAAAACTGTAAAGCTTCTTCGTCTGAGCTGAAAAGAGAAGGGGAAGAACATACAGAAGTGGCAGCAAGTGCCAATAACAGTCAGGAAACGCCTCTTCAAAAATGGACTTATAGCCCTTTGTCCTAAGAAGAAGCACCTCCTTTCACAAAAAATGAAAACGGACCAATTAATTTGTTATAAGGAGCATGTCAAATGAACCCCCAAGCAATGGAAGTCAGTTATTTTCTCAGATGAGAAGAAATTCAACCTGCAAGGCTATGATGGGAGATAAATGGTTCGTCATAGTGTGGTGAAGAATACCATCTGGGCTGTATGGTGTCTACGATGAAATTCCCTACCAGCCAAATGATATGAGGGTGCTTTTCATACTGCAGAAATAGTTTATAAAAGGCTTAAATGCCAATAGATACCTGGCTATATTGGAAGGCAAATTGCTGCCAACCATTAGAGACCATTTCAACCTGCCAAGTAACTGCATCTTTCAGGACGACTCTACTCCTTGTCATCGGGCAAAAAGTGTAAGTAGGCACTTCTGTAGTTACTTTAGCTTCATTTCTGCATTAGAGGTTTGACAGTAATGTGTTTGCTTTTGTTACAGGTGAAAAAATGGTTGGAAGAACAGTCCATTACAACTCTTAGCTGGCCAGGAAACAGCCCGGACCTGAATCCTATAGAGAACTGTCGGCATCATGTGGAACCTGCAGTTGGCAGAAAGAAACCAAAGACCCTTCGTGAACTTCAGAAAGTCATAATTCATGTTTGGAACCATGAACTATCAGTTGATTATCTTCAGAAATTGATCTTGTCAATGCCTCGACGGTGTACTGCTGTCATCAGGACCAGAGGGAGTTCAACTAAATATTAGTTTGCATCTAGTGAACTTTTCATTCTGTTTTCCATTTAAAATGATAAACTGAAGGAAATTGAGGGCTTCTGATAACATTTCAGCCATAATTGTCGTGTTTACCAAAACTGTTGTATAAGGTTGCAAATGCTCATTTGGACCATTTTGAGAACATGTCAAATATTCCTTAGCTTTGCCTTAACTATTAATAAATATCTTTTGTTTACGTTTCTATTTGTGATGCTAGTCATTAATGTAACATACCATCGTGAAAAAGGGTTAGAAATATGAAATTCCTAGATGATGCACTTTCTTTGAATACCAGGTGGTTATAAAATAAGTTTCCCTATTTGGGAGACCCTAGTGTCAAAACAGTTAGGATAACACTGTGAAAATCGGTGGGTATGTCATTTAGGGTATGTGGAAGTGATTTGTAGAAGGAAAAAAAATAGGTCACTATTGGTGATAAATAGAACCTTTTTAAAAATTTGTTACATGAATGATATATATATAAAACATATGCACATTAGTATTTATCTCGTTTTGAACTTTAAGAACAGACCTCTAGTTTTCTTTTATGTTCTTCAAACATTTTATCCTGTGTTTTCCGTAAATGTGCATTCTCATCTTGCAAGGATAAAATCTGATTTTTTGCAATTGCAAGATCTTCTTTCATTAGTGCATTTGTTGTCTGAAGTTGCTCCACTTTTTGCTGTAAATTTGTAACTGTTGCACTATAACAAAGAAAAAAATTAAGTTGCTTATAAGAAAATGAAGAAACAGTTATAAAGTCCATTATTACTAATATGATGAATAATGAGAAATTTGCTATTATTATCAGATCAATGATATTAAATACAGAGAAATATTAGTTATAGTCAGTAAAATATCTACAAATGTAAACATGAAACTGTTCACTAAAGCAAGTGTTTCAAACTGCAGTAATAACATTCTTCTTGAACATATTTTTGAATGCCCATGAAGGATGAAAACATAAAAGCATGTCCTATTATGTTTTCATTTTTTCAGAGGTAAAGAACTACTGAAGCATAGAAAAGTGACAAAAAAAAAATATAGATACAAAGAGTGACTGATAAAGAATTACAAAAGTAATTATTTTACGCTGTGCAAGTTTGAGAGAATATTCTGGAAAGTATCACCAAACAGATACACCTGTTTACTAAGACTACCTTGTGTTCTATGCAACTGGAATTTCAAAGCATACCAAAATTTGTAAAATAAAATAATGATAAAATGACGAGAAACTAAATGTGTGTTTCATTACCTGCTCTGCAACTTCAGAAATTCTGATCAGTGAAAAAGTCAATTTTAATAAAAATTAAAAAAAACAATGTCAGCAAACACGAAATTCCCTAAAAAATTTATATAAAGGATCCCACCTAATCAGGGCCACACAAAAACTGCAAATGAAGGAAACATGTGCCATAGAATTTCACTAACTCCTAAATGCCTTTAGCTGATTTGTTAAAATATAAGCTATGACCCTATATTTTAACAAATCCCGATTGTAAAGTGCCATCCTTTTAATCAGAAACATTGTAATAAAAGTAATTTTTCAGAAACTATTACGGGGGAGGGGAATTAAACACAAACTATACATTTCAAAGAAAAGAAACCAATTCAGTAAGGATATTTAGACTTTAAACAATTCTCAGACTGCAAAGAGAGAGAAAAAAAAAATAATAATAATAAATGATACATACATACATATATATATATATACTCTCCCGACTAAAAGTTTAGAATCACATTTAATTTTTCTTAATTTTCAAAGTTTTATTAAAATAGGACCAACTTATTTACCAATTTTTATTAAAATATTTTCTATTGTGTATAAAAAACTGAAATAATATTTACAAAATATTTAAGAAATTTCTAGAATATTCAAGAATATTCCAGAAAGGTGTAGATTCCTAAATGTGGTTGAATTCTGTACATGATTCTAGAGTGTTTTGCAATAATATAAATTGAGAAAAAGAATTGTAACTTAGAAAAACTCACCTTGCTGAATGGTGAGCTGTAACTCACCATTCAGCAAGGTGAGTGTTCGATTTTACACAAAATGTTTATCATGTGTTTCATGATAAACATGGCAAGAAATAAGGAACTATATGTTGAAAAAAAGTAGTGCTATTTTAACTCTGTATAAAGAAAGTTATTCCATGAGAAGTACTGGCAAAAAACTAAGTGTTTCATTTAAAGGAAAAGAAACCACCATTCGACAAATCAAGGAGAGACTGGAAGTTTAAAGGACAAACCAGGATCGGGACAACCATGCATAACAACGAAGCACAAGATAAGACCATAACACTGATTTCTAAATGCAATCAATGATTTAATGCACATGAAATCCCAGCCAAGTTCAACAGGTACAGACGAACTCCCATGTCTATATCCACGTGTAGTGGTCCAAAAAAGCTTATTAAAACCAGAAAATCAAAATAAACAATTGGCTTGGGCCAAAAGCCATCACAATTGGACAATTGAAGAGTGAAAAAACATACTGTGGACAGATGAATTCAAATTTCAAATGTTTGGATCCAAGTGTAACATTTATGTGAGATGATCAACTGAAGAAAAAATGGTGCCACATTGTTTAGTACCTTCAAGCATGGTGGTGGTGGTTCAATCATGATCTGAGGTTGCCTCTGTTTTTCTGGATTGGGTGACATCCTCAGAATTGAAGGAATTTCAAGAAATGAAGGCTATAAAAACATTCCTGAACATAAGGCAATGTCCTCTGGACTTCAACTTTGTTGAATAAATTGTATATTACAAGACAAAGATCCCAAAGCTGTGCTTTGGGATCTTTGTGCAGGGACTATGCAGGGACTTTCTAGCAACTAAACAACAGGAGGGATATTGCAAATTATAGTTGTGACCACCCCAATCACCTGACTTTAAACCCAAATAGAGCTTTTATAGAATCATCTAGGCCAGCATTTCTCAAAATGTGTTCCACGAGATGTGAACAAGTGTTCTGTGAAAAATCGTAATTAATAATTAAAAAAATAAAATAAAATAAATAAATTTTGCATATTTGTAGCGTACACCACTTTTGTATCATTATAATATTTAACATATTTTTTTTTTCAGTTATTAATATACTGGCATAGACTAATAATCATATAGACTGCAGAACACTTTATTTTCATGGGCTTTGCATAGAGAAGTATGCACAGAGGTAATGACACCTACCAAAAAGTAGCAATGTGGTGATCTAGTATGCCATTCATATGCGATTTAGCCTGGAGTACACGGGTTGAAGGAGAGGAGGAAGCGAACCAATGTCATAACTAAACTCACTTCCATGTATAAATTTTTTTTTGATAATTATTAGTATTTTGAAATATTATTATTAAAATATGTGATCATGGATTGGTGGTTGAAAAAAAGAACTCTAAAATGAGAAGCAAAGTAGTGCAACTTCTAGTAGTGCAACAGTAGTTTCATCGACCACTGTTGCACTACTTCTAGTAGTGCAACAGTGGTCGATGAAAACGAACCCAATATTGTCACACTTCAAAGTGAGAATGAACAATCGCAGCCTTTTGTTCCCCAGAAATCCGAAGTGAAAAAACAAGAACCAACTAATAAAAGATCAAAACGAAAGTATAATGGCAGTTATTTGAATTTCGGCTTTACATGTATTGGAAATAAAATGCTCCTGATGCACAGTGCGCCATATGTAATAAAATATTAGCAACACTTCTTTGGCTCTCATCAAAGAAGACTTACGAAACTTGTGTTTCGTAAGTGTTCCGTAAATATGTTGTGAGATAAAAAGTGCTCCGTGACTAAAAAAGTTTGGGAAACACTTATCTAGGCCATCAAGTCTGTGAAGTCTGCCCATCTTCACAAAATTTATATGAAACCTTGCAGACTGCCTGAAATAATGTTAGTCAAGACATTATTATAAAATTAATCACCAGAATGCATATCAGTGTAAGGGAGTGATAAAATCTCATGGAGTATATTTTAATGAAAAATCAGTATAGCTGTTAAATATTAATCATTTATTATTTTATTTATTTAGATTCCCAATTTAACCCAATTTAATGACAACCAAGGACGGAGTTAGTGCACTTCTACTTCCTTGCGCATATTTTAATCCCGTTTCCATCATAATTACTATTTACCCACCCCTTAATTTAAGAACCAATCACCTTAAAGCTAGTCACCTCTTGCCGTTCAAACCATAACAATTGCAGATCGATCAAGGTGAGTACTGAAAAATTAAGCCCTTGCTATTTTTTGAATTTATTTTATTTATTTTTATTATTTTTTTTGCTGTAAATTTTTCAATGGTTAATAAAAATCTTAAAATACTTTGTAGTGTGTTGTTTTTTATATTAAACCTTACACTCTCATAGATAATTTCAAAATAATTAAAATAACAATTGTAATAAAATTTAATTTATTTTTATTTAATTTAATTAATTTTAATTTATTAATAACAATTAATAAAATTTGAAAATACCTAGCAAATCGTTCTAAAATGCCCAAATATAAAATTTCACGAAGATCCATCCGCTGGAAGGTGTGGGAATCAAGTTATTATATGTGGATGGACAGACAAAGAAATAATAATTGTTACATTTACAGTGGTCCAATTTTAATGAAATTTAGGTTAGCTCTAAAAATCTTTTTAAAAGGCCCAAATATAAAATTTAATGAAAATCTATGCTCTGGAAGTTGAGTTATTATGAGGGTGGGGCAAAAAATGAAATACCTGCCAGATTTTTAACTGATCTAATTTTTAATGGAATTCAGAATGGCTCAACAAAGCTTTTTAAAATGCTCAAACATAAAATTTCATGAAAATCCATCCACCAACTACAACCAGGGCACACAGAGAAACATTTCCAACTACACCATCCAGCAGCTCTTGCAGATAGGCCTATAGAGTAGACCTGTTGACACCTCTGCCTACAATGGGTAGTGGAGCACCATTCCAGGATAATGGATGAATTCCTAGAAAAGTCATCTGGTGTGATAAATTAGAGTTCCAGCTCCGTTGTGCCTTTTTTTTCACAATTCCTTGTGATGCTGATGGATGAATGCATATCCAACAGCGAGCAAGCAAACAACTGTAACAACTGCACAGTGGGACAAAAACAGGCCGGCAGCAGTGATATCATGGTTTGGAGTATGTTTTCATGAACATCGCTGGGTTCCTTCATCTCCCCCAATAAATACACCCTCACTGCCTGATCCTACCTCAGCACTGTTTCAGACCAAGTTTTGCCCTACATGGTGAACAGATGGAACTGGACTTTTTCAACAGGACAACATCTTGTATCTCAAGGCCGGCATTGTCTAGGAATGGTTCAAGGATCATGTCCAAGCATTTTGTGTGCTCCCCTGGCCACCAAATCCCCCCCCACCCACATCAATCCCATTGAACATTTGTAGGATGCAGTGGAATGAAGCATTTGCCAGTCCACACTATAGCCTCAATCTGTTTCCAAACTCCCGGATATCCTCCTGTCCAGGTGGTCCAGGATACCTGATGGCATCATCCACAGCCTCGTGGAGTCAACCTATTCCAGGTGCAAAAAGCAACCCAACACACTATTAGGTAGGTGCTCATAATGTTTTGTCTTATGAGTGTACATACGTACACACACACCACACACACACAATGAAAATCTGGATATTACACTGAACCAGCCCAGCTAGAAAACTTGGAACAGGAAATGTGGAGATACAAATTGTGCCAATAGCAGAAGAAGGAGTACATGAAATTTGTTAATGTTACTACGGTACTACTGCTTGTCTTCCTTTTTAGTTTCAAATTTTGCAGTCAATAACCAAATTTAGCTGTAACTGTAGACTGTAGATGGTTGTTGCAGATTACACTGTGCAATTGGAAAAGAATGATACTTAAATAAAATTCTGTTCAAATTTCTGATGAAAATTGTGAAAGGAATTCTGGGATAAAGCTTACTAGTATGAAAAATAAATGGAACAGCATGTACTTATGTCATGTAATATTCATATGCAAGACACAAAGTCAACTGTATTTAATTTTTCTACGGTTTGAATGTAACAGAGATTACCATTATAATGGATGGAAGCTGCAAGTGAATAAATAAGATTTTCTCACCTTGTTTTCTTACCAAGCTTTTTAATCTGTATAAAATGGGTTATTATAATAGATGCTGTTCAATGGATTCTTATTTATCCAAATTTTATCTTTAAATTTAGATAAATATGAATGTGAGACTTGGACCTTAGCTGAAAGATAAAAAAAAAAAAAACTACTGGCCATTGAGATGGATTTTTGGCAAAGATCAGCAAGAAAGCCTAGGGTTGAAAAAGTTAAAAATGACGTGATATGGAATACAATGAATGTCCAAAAAACCATCATTAATAAAATAGAGGAGAAAAGATTGGAGTGGTTTGTCCATGTGAAGAGAATGGAGGACGACAGATTGCCCAGAGGAGCCAAGGAATGGATGCCATGGAGAAGGAAAAAGAGAGGAAGAACAAGAAGGACGTGGAGAGAGGGTGTGAGAGCAGCCATTAATAGAAGACTGGTGGACAGAGATTGGGAAGATAGAAGAAAATGGAAAAAATGAATAAAGGAATGACTTTTCAATGTTAGGTTGAGGAGAACCATTGTAATAATGGAATAAATCCTAAGAAAAAGAAGAAGAATTTAGATAAATAGGAATCCATATAAATTGTATTTTTTTTTAATTTTTTTTTTTCCTTGGCTCTCATTTCAGCAAACATGCATTGTATTTCTTAAAAATATATAAATATACTGAGTGGCCACTTTATTGGGTATACATACCCTTTTCATGAAATGGAGTACTCGTTCAGTAACAGCAGCGTGTGTTCAAACTATGCAATATAAAGTGTGTGGGGATGTGGGGATGTTGTAAGAGTGCAATTCAAGAATAAGAAAAGCAAAAGATTTAAGCAACTTTAGATGTAGCATGGTACTCATTGCCAGATGCACTGGTATCAGTATCTCAGGGATATCAATATTATCCCATAACCAAATAACATTCAACCAATTAAAATGCTGTGGTCAGAAAACAGAAAAAAATATACAGTAAACTCCTTTTACAGTGCTTTTCGGGAGACTGGCCCTAAAGAACATTAAAAGTGGCTGCCCTTTTTTGGTGGCTATTTTTCATATGTTGTCATAGTTTTAAGGACAGAGGAATGAATACAGACAGAAGAGTGAAGAGAAATAAAAAGATAATAAGGAGGGAGTAAGGATAAGAAGAGATTAGTTAGACAAAAATAATGAAAAGATAATAAAAGTAATAGAAAAAAGAGATATATAAATGAAAAACAAGAGAGAGAGAGAGAGAGAGAGAGAGGCGCTCCAATGGAAAACAGATGATCAACAAGTTGGAATCTGAAGTGCCTAAAGGACCACTAACATTGACCGTGTACTTAGAAGTACACGGTCAATGTTAGAGAGAAAGAGCAGGAGCTGATATTAAGATTGTCTGGTATTCTGGTTGGTAAATGAACAAGCTGTGCAATTAGGTCATTTTTACACATTGTTACATGAGCAGACAGTTGACATCTACTGTGAAATGATAAAACACCCTCCAACACAATGTACAGATCTGCATTTAATTCTGTTTAATAGAGTCTTAAGAAAGAATTTTTGGATTCCTAGAGAAAGGCAATCTACCATGCCTTCCCAAAGCTAGGAAAGGTATCCTAAAAATTCAGATAGCACAAAGTTTTGTTTGTTTGTTTGTTTGGGTTTTTTTTGGCGCATTAGCAACTATGGCTATAATGTGCCAAGACTACAGATAGCACAAAGAGCTCCTCTGATGAGCTCTTTGTGCAAGATTCTGGAAATAAAGATCAATGCTTGCTTTGTGTGTGGTATTTAAGAACGAGAGAGAGAGAGAGAGAGAGAGAGAAGACTGGTTGAAAAAGGGGTTGAGAAGGGAGTGAAAGTGAAGAAATGAAAGAAGGAATAATAAGAAAAAATTAAATTTGAATAGCAAAGGCTTAATTTACGGTACTCACCTTAGACTATCTGCAGTTGTTATTTGGGTAAATGAATGACTAAATTTTTGGGTTTGGGTAATTTAAAGTTAAGTAGATTAATTTACAGGATGGGAATAAATTAATTGTAAACGGAATTAAAATATGCTAAAGGAAGCAGAAGTACACAACTCCGTCTCTGGTTGTCACGGAGAATAAATTAATTAAGAACTCTAAAATATGTGAAACAGCTGGGGCCAATAGTCATAACGGTAGACTTTTGTTAAAATATCTTCAGTTGGCCAAGTTTAGTGGAGAGAGAACACGTGCTGTATTTAAAGAAATTTTTATGTTCCCGTGATACACTTTGCAACATGCAGAAATCTCAAGTGTGTGAGATTCCAAACTGGGGATAGGTTGGAGGGTAGTTTTGCATTTATAATGTTTAATTTAGAATAGTGATAGAACTATTTTATGATGAGGGCTTCATATTGGAGAATTTTGTAACTGGTTTTAAGTTTTACTATGGTGATGGCTGAATCGACTAGGGCGGTGTAGTTGTGGGAATGTACGTGTAATGTGAGCTTGGTACTGGATTGTCCTGTTCTGAAACTGTTATAGTGATAATATGCTTGTGTATTAGAGGTTTTAGTGGAACCGAATTTTGCTGTAGTACTTCCAATATAGCAAGCATTGCAATTTTGTTGGCATTTAATCAAATATATAATGTTGTTCATGTCACTTGTCGAGTATTTATGTGTTTCTTTATATGTATTGAATAAAGATCCAAGTTTATTATATGCGGAAAATATAAGTGTAACATCTGTGCCTGCGAATACTCTGTGGAATTGTCCCACAAGACTACTATGGTAGGGGAGGATGATACGTGTGTTTCCTTTTGTGGTATGTTTAGTTGGATTATTGGTGTTGTTTTTTGCAATGGAAATAATGTGTTGAATTAAGTGAGGTGGGTAGGCTCTGGGTGGTTGAATTAAGTGAGGTGGGTAATTCAACACATTATTGCCATTGCAAAAAACAACACCAATAATCCAACTAAACATACCACAAAAGGAAACACATGTATCATCCTCCCCTACCATAGTAGTCTTGCAGGACAATTCCGCCGAGTATTCGCGGGCACAGATATTACACTTATATTTTCCGCATATAATAAACTTGGATCTTTATTCAATACATATAAAGAAACACATAAATACTCAACAAGTGACATGAACAACATTATATATTTGATTAAATGCCAACAAAATTGCAATGCTTGCTATATTGGAAGTACTACAACAAAATTCAGTTCCACTAAAACCTCTAATACACGAGCATATTATCATTATAACACTTTGAGAACAGGACAATCCAGTACCAAGCTCACATTACATGTACATTCCCACAACCCCCCCCCCCCCCCGCTAGTCGATTCAGCCATCACCATAGTAAAACTTAAAACCAGTTACAAAATTCTCCAATATGAAGCCCTCATCATAAAATGGTTCTATCACTATTCTAAATTAAACATTATAAATGCAAAACTACCCTCCAACCTATCCCCAGTTTGGAATCTCACACACTTGAGATTTCCGCATGTTGCAAAGTGCATCACAGGGACATAATTTCTTTAAATACAGCACGTGTTCTCTCTCTCCACTAAACTTTGCCAACTGAAGACGTTTTAACAAATGAAAGTCTACCATTATGACTATTGGCCCCATCTGTTTCACATATTTTAGAGTTCTTAATTAATTTATTCTCCATGACAACCAGGGACGGAGTTGTGCACTTCTGCTTCCTTGCACATATTTTAATTCCGTTTACAATTAATTTATTCCCATCCAGTAAATTAATCTACTTAACTTAACTTTAAATTACCCAAACCCAAAAATTTAGTCATTTACCCAAATAACAACTGCAGATAGTCTAAGGTGAATACCGTAAATTAAGCCTTTGCTATTGAAATTTATTCCAATCACACGGTACACTTTAAGACATTCTATAATTATCTAATAAGAAGAAATTAATAAGACAAAAATAGTGAAATAATAACAAGAGAGAGAGAGAGAGAGGGGGGGTGAATAAAAAAGAGAAAAAGATTAGTTAAGAACTAGGTGGAGAAACAATAAAAAGATAGAAAAGAAGGTAGAAAGAGGGAGTGAGAAGAGGAAGAGATTAGTAAGGAAACAATAGTGAAAGAGAAAGATAATGGGGAAAAGGATGTAGATTAGTGAAGAGTAGTTATCAGGAGGGAGTAAGAAAAAGGAAGAAAGATAAAGAGGGATAGTAAGAAGACAAAAGAAGAGATGGAGTGAGAATTGTACATGTAATAAAACAACAACATAAAAAAGTTTATAAATATATATGATATACAGTACTAAATGATATAATATCTAAAGAAAAGTGGATTGTTACACAATATACAATCTCAGTGTCACATTCCAGAACCAATCGCTGAAATTGTACATAAAAAAATAACAATATCAAGCTTGTCTCTGTTTCTGACATAAAACATATGCCAAAAAGGTATTATGTAAGAACTTTAAGATGCTTTTGAATTTTCAAAAAAAATTCAACTAAAAGTAGTGGGGGGCTAGAATTAATGTGTTGGCATATATTTTAAAATTTGTTCTACAGAGGACAGGAAGAAATAGAAAAGTAACTCACCATAGATGAAAACATGCAAAGATGAAAACATGGAGCTCGGTGAAAGTGGAGCCGGCCATACAAAAGACGAAAGGAAAAGGTGTAAGCGAGGTCACTAAAAGAGTGTAAACAAAGTACAACCGGAATATATAGTAATCGCACAGCGACATCTAGCAGAACAACAAGAGGGGAAAGGGTGAAAGTGGTAAAAAAGTGAAAAGGGAAAATGCATTTAAAGAAATAAACGTGCAAAAAAAAAAAAAAAACAGATGTCAGTTCTAGCAACTTTGGCATTAAAGTAGTAGAATCGACACATTTAGTGTGGGAAAGGGAAAGTAAGCAATTAAGTTTGTGATACATATATCCAGCATACTTAAAGGAAATTACTAACAAAGTAGTGATAAATAAAGGAAGCAAAAACTTTGTGAAGGCTAAAAAAGATATGACAGGAAGGGAATAGCAACCTGCTAGGCATTCAAAAACCTAATGGCTTTGCAAGAAATAAGAAAGAAAGAAATGAAGAACAGTCAAAAGTATGAGGAATGAAGTAAACAGATAGAATAATAAAATAAAACAGAAGGATACTGAACAAAATTCTGAGAGTATGAATCACAAATTTAAAGAAAATGCAAAACTGTGAAGATCAACTAAAATGTGAAAAGAGAGCATAAAAGTAAACTAAACTAAAAATGCCTATATAGTATAGTAATTCATCATACATAGTCATAAGCTAACCTTGTAAGCTATATACAGAACATACAGCCCTGGAAAATGAGAAATAAACAAAACACAAGTAATGAATGGTAATGAATAATTAAGGATGTACTCTACAGTAGATCAACATGTCTGAGAGGAAAGAATTTTATTAATGGAAAATCTGCTGTAGTTCAAATATCATTTTGAAATTTTTTTTTATAATTAATGATATTAAGGGCTTTAACAAATGAAACCTCAAATATGGTAAGGGAAAAAGTTTCCAATGATTTTAAGATAAGAGTATTCTCAAATTAGAAACAGCCAATTATAATCACTGCAAATAGTAGCAATTCTAATACAATGGAAAAGGATGATATTAGCATAGGGTTACCATCCGTCCTCTTTTAACCAGATTTGTCCGGATTTTTTGTCTAAAATTTTTGTCCGGGTGGATTTTTATAAATTCGTCTAAATGTCTGGAATTTTATATTATACGCCATTTTTTTATGCAAGCTCAACGAAAACTACCAAGTTACGTTATACAGAATCTTTTTCGGAATAGGAGACAATTCTTCAATTCGAATTTTCGTGTTGATTGTTACCAACCCACACCTGCTTCAGAATTTACGCACATATAAATTTTATATAGTCTAGCAATACAATATTTTTGTTTAGAGAGTAGATAACGGGTGAAGGTCAGATGATGTGCTAGAAAAAGATATATAAATTACAGGAATTCCAGCATGTCAAATAAACATTGACAGTTAGAGGGACTGTTTTCTCTAGAAATTGATTGCGGCATATAAAAACCTAGATTTGAGCTGTGTGCACACTAAATTGATCAAAAGTTGCGTACTGTCGACGAAATTTGGTATACTTATCAACGATCCAATCAAGAGGCAGACACTAGTTTATTTAATACCAAAGTTTACCTTTTCTAAAATACTGTTTTTCACTTTAATAACAAAAATATTTATTATCCATCTTTATACCTGTAGGTACTTTTCTGCAATTAGGTTAGTTTAGTTGTGAATATAAAACATAACCTAACCTTAATAAAATTTATGCTTCACTACTTACAATAAAAAATATTTATTATTATTTCAATTATAAAAATTAATATTATAAAGACTATACTTCCCCTAAAATGCCTAAAAGGAAGTGCTTGTTTACAGAAGAGATGAAAAACAAATTTCCGTGTTTTGTATCTGGCCGAGAGGAATGGGAAGCTGAATATAAAGTTTGCAGAATGGGAACATATGTTTCAGTAGCCAATAAAGGGGTTGGTGATTTGAAGCATCACATTGAAACTGAGAAGCACAAGAAAGCAGTTCAAGGTGATGCCTCTTCGGGAAAGGTTACAGATTTTTTTGTAAAAGCTGTCGGTAAAATAGAATATGATCTGGCTGCTGCAGAGGGTACCTTTGCTTTTCATATTGTTAAACATCATAGTAGTTACAAATCAATGGATTGCACAACTGGTCATGTTGTGCAATCCATTGAAGAAATTTTTTTTTTTTGTACTTGCAAATCATTCTCTTAATATTACTGTAAAAACTTTAAAATAAAATAAAATTGCATACTGTGGGGTCTCAACTGATGGAAGTAATCATGGTTCTGAAAAAATCTTCCCATTAATTATTCAGTATTTTAATGTAAATGAAGGAGGTTTACAAACAAAATTAATTGAATTACAGAAGATGCCTAACGAAACTGCAGATACCATTTCTACCTATGTTAAAGAAACTCTTGAAAAAAAAATGGTCTGTGTGAAAAATGTATTGTATTCACTGGGGACAATTGCAATACAATGTTTGGAGGACTGAGACGAAATGAAGAAGGGAATAATGTCTTTGCAAAATTAAAGAAATTGTTGCATAACAAGACTTTGATTGGAGTGGGCTGCCCTGCACATATTTTGAACAATTGTCTTCAGAATGCCGCGGAACTTGGGAAGTTGATGTAGAGAACATTGTTTTTAAAATTTACCAGTATTTTCATAATTATACAGTCTGGACTGAAGCGCTTAAGGAATACTGTGAGTTTGTTGAGATTGAATACAGACAGCTCCTTTCTCACAGCAAGACGAGATGGCTTTCATTATTTCCAAGCATCACAAGACTCATAGATAGCTTTACAGGCTTATTTTCTGTCCCAAGAAAAACCTCCCATTGTGATTAAAATGTTCTTTGAAAATGGATTTAGTGAGATTCATCTTTGGTTCATGCAATCACTTATGAATGTATTCCATACACACATACAACGAATTGAAAGGGAAAGTAACTCAGCTGCAGAAGTGCAAGATGTCTTAGTCTCAGTGAAAGAAATTATCTCGAAACGGATGGATCGCAACTTCATGCCATTAAGAGTAAAGGAAATTCTATACAAAAAACATGAAGGATTTGTACTTGAATGTGAAAAATTTTCTAGTGATACAAAAAATCTGTATAGAAATTGCATGGAATATTTAGATAAGTGGCTTCACCATATGGAATCCATTTCCTGTTTTATGTGGATGAAAATGGGTGCAGTACCAAGCTGTAATGATGTAGAATGTTCTCTTTCCTACTTGATTGACAAAGGGGTAGCAATTGATGATGTTAAGTGTTTTTACCAATTTAACAATTTGAAGAAATTTTTTGAGGGTCAAATGAATAATAAAGACTTTAAAAACATGCTTATACATGAAAAGTGGGCCAAATATTTTAGTAATTCAAAAAAATATTGAATTCCATTCAGATCTATTGAAAATTGCCCAGTTTTTCTTTGCAATTCCTCCTATTCCTCCTATCAAAAGAGAATACTCTCTCTCTCTCTCTCTCTCTTAGAGAGAGTATTCTCTCTAATGCAAAGTCAGTGGACGAAAGAAAGGAATAGGTTAAGTGCCAATTCTGTAAAAGGTATTTTGTTTTTGAAGTACAATTTCAAACATATGTCATGCGTTGATTTTTACACATATTTGAGAGGCAATCCAGAGCTATTGAAAGAAATAATTTCTCAAGACAAATATGAATGTACTAATCCTAAACATCAGTAAATGTGGTTAACATTGTCTTTATTTTATTATATTTGCATAATATATTTGTCCTCTTTTCTGATCCAAGATGAACTTTTTGTCCTCTATTATTGGCCCCCAAAACATGTAAATGTCCTCTTTTTATGAGTGCAGAAGATGGTAACCCTATATTAGCATGAATATTTTTAGAGATATTAGAAAACCAATGAGAGAAACTGATCACTTCAAAAGTAAAAGCATCACGTTTATTGTAAATATTAATAGTAGAATGTCCATTATCAATATGAATTGGCCATTGATCATTTTTTTATCTTTTTGCCATTGATCTTTCCATGATAAAAGATCATGGAAAAGGTAGCATTTTTAGAAGCATAAAACTGCATCGAACTAAGTGCTTGCAGATAATATTGAGGTCCAGATAATGGGGAAATTCAGTTGCAAGAATTAGTCTTTTCTAGGGTGAGTTCTGCCGGAAGGCAATCATTAAAGATACAGAGCAGGGTTGCCAATTTGGCATTTTTATGGTCAAATTCAACAATTTTGGACTTTTTTCAAATACGTTTGACCATGAGTTTTCTGTTTTGGCCATATTTATAATTTTGGCCATTTTTTGGCCTTTTTTTGGAAATATGTGTTATTTACTTAAATAAGAAAAATGCTAACACTATGTCAGCAGTCCAGTCTAGAATTCGGCAAACAATCGAAAAAACAGATGGCTGCCAGCAGTACAGCGCCACACTTTGTCTGAATTCATTATTGGCACAGTGACTACCTTGATGTGCACGTTGCAAGGATTGCAAGCTTTTTAAAACTTCTGGATAACCCTTTTTAAAATGCCAAAGCGGAAGCCTTCATACGATTGTAACTGCAAGTACAAAGAAGAATACGAGAAGTATTCATGGTTACAGAAAGCACCAATTAACAGTGAGGATGCTTTCTGTAAATTCTTTTGTTGCATAGTGAAAAGTAAACTCTACAATTTTACTCAACATGAAGCTTCTTCTAAGCACAAATCTAACATTGATGGTTTGAATCAAAGTACTCTAGTATCTTTTATGACTAAAAAAATTCAGAATCTGAAGAAAATATCAAACAGGCTGAAATTAAGTTGGCAGTAGCAGTTACTTGTCATTATTCAGTAATGGCCATTGATCATTTCAGTGAGCTTATAAAAGATCATGGAAAAGGTAGCATTTTAGAAGCATAAAACTGCTTCCAACTAAGTGCTTGCAGATAATAAAAAATGTGGTAAGTTTAGCATTAGAGTTAGATTTTAAAGAAGATGTGAAAGGAAAGACGTTTGTGTTGCTCATTGAAGAATCAACAGATAATGCAATTCAGAAGCACGTGTATAGTGGTGAGGTATTTTCTAAAATCAGGCCAAAAATGCAGTTTTGATGCTAAATTCCTGCATCATCGGCAACAGCATATCTCTTTTTGATGCATTAAACATTAAACTGAGTGAATATGATAGGAATTTAGAAAATTGCATAGGATTTGCAAGTGACGGTGCTGCTTCTACGTTCGGACTTAAAAATTTAGTGTGGACATAAATAAAGAAAGTAGCACCAAATTGTGTGCAAATGAAGTGCATTTGTCATTCTTTGACATTATGCATTCAACCTGCATTTGAAAAACTTCCATCCAACCTTGGATTTCTTATAAGTGAGATTCCACTTTGGTTCTCAAATAGTAACTTATGTAGAGAAGAATACAAATCTATATTTAAAAAATTTAATCCAGAAAATAATTATCAAGCACCTCTACCATTTCAGAAGGCTTCTAAAACTAGATGGCTCGTTAAAGGAAAGGTAATGTTCATTATTCTATTAAACTGGCAAGAACTGAATGGTTATTTTGCAGTATCAGAAAATTCTGGTCGAACAGATAAAAGTACAAAGCCAGATTATTAAAAGAAATGCTTTATCATAAAATGAATTATCTGTACTTTGTGTTTGCTACACCTATTGAAAGATTTTAAATCTGTTAATGCAATATTTCAGTTATCTAACATTGATCTGTATAAACTGTCTAATGAATTAGAGTTACTCAGAAAAAATCTTTACAATACAATTTACAATATTGATGGTACTGAAAAAGCCATTGAAAATATTGACTATGGAGCCAAATTTAAGCAAGAAGTTGATACTCATCTAAATGAATTCAAGGAGACAACGTGCTAGAGAAGAACGTAAAGTTCTTGAGGTTAAAAGAAGATGCCACATTCATTATTGAGGCTATCGACCAATTGCAATCTAGATTATGCAAATGAGACTAATGCTTTCAAAAATAATTCATTGCTTCATCCCGAAAAAATATTAAGCCAAACATCAAAGGGGGGTTTTTCAGATTTGCCTATTTTACATTTAGCTACAAATAATTTTGATGAAATTGAGCAACAATATAGGAAAATTACTGTAAAAGATTGGACAGAAGAAAATGTTTTTAAAAATAATGAAATTCCAAAAGGTACAATAAATTTTGGCTTGGTATCTATGAAACTTAAACGCCAGCGAAACCAATTGGCAGCATATGCACTTAATTGTCTTGAACTCCAGTAAAAACAAAACCAAGAAAAAGATTGCAACTTCATCTTCTAGATGCAATCATTAGAATCAGGGCACACCTTATCGAATTGTTGTTGTTATTTGGTTTTTAGGAGCATTAGCAACTAAGGCCATATTGCTCCGGGATATGCGGTGGTCATTCCCTGACCTTTCCGCATCCTCCGTATTTGGTGGTGACGGGCTCGAACCCCGGTCTAACAAGAAGCGTGTGCTATGCACTGCTGCTCCTTCCCACCTGGCTACGGAGGCGCCGCACCTTATCGAAAATTCCATCTGCTGCAAGGATCTGCATATTACAGATAGAATGTTAAATAATTTAAAATCAGCTATACTTTATACCAACAATAGTAAAATCGTTTGTTGTTTGTTTGTTTGTTTGTTTCGGGATTTATTAGGTGCATCGGCAACTATGTCCATAGTGCGCTAATAGTAGAATCGCTGTTGCATCTACTTCACAGAAAAGTACACAGGATAAAATTGAAGGAGAAGAAGGAGCAGACATAATGATGTAAATGTTATAGGGTATATATACAGGATTGTTCAAAGTGAATTATTTTTGTTCTAATTGAATTTATTAAATGAATTATATTTTGTTTCGTGTTTTGCAATGTTTTATATGCAACGATATACCCATAAATTTCCAAATATTTGGCAACCCTGATATAGAGATTAACTAAATTATTCCAAAAGGCTCAGTTGCAATTAATTACATATTGTATTTTTGATACATTTCTTTTAGGATATTTTTTAAAGTTTCAGAGTAAATACTAGTAAGACTAGTTTTAGAGTTTACACTAATGTCTACAATCTTATTTGTATTCAAGGCATCTAAAACAGGTGAATAATTGAGAATAATTTTATTATTTGTAAGAATGTCCATGATAGATTTTAGTAGAGCTGTAATTTTTTTACCTGGTAATTAAGCATAGCTGTTTTTACAAGAGGTGATCAATCTGAAACTAACTGGAGTTTTATGAAATTTTGGAATGAAATATATATATAAGGAAAACTGTAATTATTGATTTTTAATTTCTTACTAATGGCAGTAATTTTTTGATAATAATAGTGGGTGATGAAAGAATAGGTTTATAAGTATCGCTGGATTCAGTTCTTTTTTTTTTTAAATATACATAAAATGATTCACATATGAAAGCAAAATTGTTATCAGCTTTATCAACTGATGTAATAATAAAATGCTCATGTAACTCTTCCAACTGAGTTTAATTTTAGCCTGAGTTTAATTATAAATTGAGTTTAATTATAATGCTTAAGGCATTCATGATTTAGATATGTAGAGTAGATATTAAAAAACTGATCTGACAGATCTGATAAGACACATATGGAAGGCTTCAAAAGGGATATTAATTTTATAGGACAAAGAGATACAAAAATTTAAAAGGTCCTGATAAAGATGTTTTTTATAGAGAGGTAAAAGTGACTTTCAGAGATAACCAGAACTTAAACCCATAGGAAAGGATTTCTTTAAATTCAGGGTGAGATATGATATCTAAATTTTCACCACGATATGTCCAAAGTTGGGATTAATAAAAGTTTTGAAATTTTGATGCTTACAAATGCAATTGTATGAATCAGGGGGATTAGCATTAAGATTGGTAGCTACAGATTCGCACCGATGAGACAAAACATTATAACCACCTACCTAATATGTTGGTCCTCTACGTGCAGCCAATAACAGCTCGTACCCAGCAAGACATGGATGCTACAAGATTTCTAAATGTGTTGGTTGGTTGTTTAAGGATTTTATGGTCCATTAGCATCTAAGGCTATAATGCACCAAGTCAATTCTAAATGTGTTTTGTGGTATCTGATACCAACCAACATGTAACCAGCAGATCCTTTAACTCCTTAAGGTCCATGGTTGAGACGCCGCAGATCGGAGTTGCTGTTCCACCACAGACAACAGATGCTCGATGGAATTGATGTCCATGAAATTTGGAGGCCAGGGCAACACTTGGAAGTCTTCCTTATATTCCGTGAACCAGTCTCGAACAATCCGGGCAGTGTGGCACGGCGCATTATCCTGCTGAAAGACAGCACCGCCAGAGGGGAAGACCGTTGCCCTGAAAGGGTGTACCTGGTCAGCAATGATGTTTAGGTAGGCGGTAGACATCAGAGTGCCTGGCACATGGATGACTGGACCCAGGGTATCCCAGCAGAACATCACCCAAAGCATGACACCACTGCCACTGGCTTGCTTTCATCCCACGGTGCATCCAGGCGCCATCACTTCCCCAGGTAAACGACATGCACACATACCCAGCCGTTCACATGGTCCAACAGGAAACGTGATTCATCAGACCAGACGACCTTCTTCCAATCACTCAAGGTCCAGCTTCGATGCTCGCATGCCCATTGTAGGCACTGTTGCAGTTGAACTGTGGTTAACATGGGCACTTAGAGCAGCCTGTGGCTACGCAGCCCCATTTTCAGCAGGGTTCAATGTACTGTGTGTTGTAACACATTACACCCGTCACCAGCATTCCAATTACTGGAGAGTTGCACCACAGTCACCCTCCTGTTGCCAAGTACCATCCGGGAGAGCCTTTGCTAACTCAAGCCGTGGTCATCCAACATCTCGCTGGTGGTTCGTGCGTTTTCCCTTCTCGGACAACTTTTGGTAGATACTAACCACGGCTGACTGTGAGCATCCCACCAGCCATGCTGTTTCAGATATGCTCTGACCCAGTCGTCTGGCCATTACAATTTGGCCTTTGTAAACTCACTTAAGTCTGCTGCCTTTTCCATCTGAAGAACAAGAGTAACACTGATTAACGGAGCTCAGTATCAGATGTTTTTATACCATGTCCCGACCCACGCATGCACCATAGTTCACTTGCAGTTGCTTTAGTAGTAGTAGTAGTAGTAGTAGTGGCATGTGATGCAAGAAAGCAAGTGTATGAGCTTATGGAGCATCAGCCAAAAAAAAAAAAAAAAAAACATCAGTCCCTCCAAATGCTTGTCCAGTTCCTCCTTAAATTTATTTAACCTATCAACTTCCACAACAACAGATGGAAGTCTGTTCCAGCAATTAACCACCCACTGGCTAAAGGCAAATTTCCACACATCTATTCTACATCTGTCTTTTCTTAATTTGAATTCATGCTCCCTTGGGTTCGTAATCTGAACAAGTGGAAGGATCCCATCAGAATTCAGCATGCTCAATCCATTCAAGGCCTTATACACCTCAATCAGATCACCGCACGGGTGTCTAGTCTCCAGCCACTGCAATTTGCAGAACTTAAGCCTCTCTTGGTAAGAGGATCCCTTCATTCCCCTCACCAATCTTGTTGCCCTTCTCTGTTCACGCTCAAGCAAATCTACATCCTTGCTAAAATGAGGCCTCCAGACCTGTACGCGGTCTCAAAGCGCGGCCTGACCATTGCCTTATACAGAGGGACAATCACCTCTTTCTCCCTGCTAGCAAAATTCCTATATATCATTGACAAAACCCCATGACCTGCCCTGGCAGCCTGTCTGCATTGCTCAGAAAACTTCATATCTGACTGCACAATTACTCCCAGGTCTTTTTCATTTTCTACCACCTTAAGTGTAGTACCACACAGTTGGAGTTACTTCTACCCATATGCAGCACTTTACATTTGTCAAGGTTAAACCTCAGTTGCCACTTCTTAGCCCATCTGCCCAAATTATCTAGATCCTGTTGCAGTAGCACACTGCCATTACTGTCATTATCAACCCTGCCAACCTTTGTATCAACCTTTGATTTGCATAACGACTCACTGGTCATAATGTTTTGGCTCATCAGTATATAATATACTGAATTAATGTCTGAATTCAATTTCATGTTCAATATTACTGATTGGGTTGGTCACTCTCATACTAGCAAGACTTTTGTGTATTTATAGGATAACTTTTCTACAGCAGCAGGTCAGAAAGGCAACAAGAGAAAACAATACTCTTGATCTGATTATCATCAGAAATTTTTCATTCATTAGGAATCTGCAGGTAAAAGACCCACTAAGTGGCAGTGATCATAGTATAGTTATGTGAGATTTACATAAAGACATAACTGCTGTTGAGGGTAAAGGGAAGGACTTTTGCTTTCATAAAGGTGACTACATGGTTTTTAAAAACCATGTAGTCACCACATGGTTTTTAAAAACCACATGTGTTACCACATGGTTTTTAAAAACCATGTGGTAACACATGGTTTTTAAAAATAGAATTTAAAAACCATGTGGTAACACATGGTTTTTAAATTCTAGAGTGAGACTGTCTGATCATATTACCTACAGCAAATTCTAAACAGGAAGCATTCAGCAAAGTAATCATAGAAGATACTAGGCTTTCCTTTTCATACCAACTAAGAAATGCTGTTCCAGGCTTAGGCCTAAATAGATATCAGATGAACTGATGAGACTTGTGGCAAAGAAGAAAATTAATGGGATGCACATAAATTATCAGGTGATAAAGGAGCCTATGACAGATATAAACTAGTCTGTAATAAAGTCACAAAGCAGGTGGCAGCTAAGGCAGATTATGAGAAGTCTCTGGCAAAGAATGACAAGAAAAGCAGCAAAGGCTTCTTTTCTTATATTAACACCAGACAAAAGGGGTTGAATCACATTGGTCCACTTGATGTTGATGGTTTAACTATTGATGATCTTGCTTAGGTTGCTCAGAAATTGAATAGGTATTCTGCATCTACATTCATGCATGATGAGTTCTTTAGGGAGGGGAATTCCAGAAGTTCACCAAAATCTAAGAGGAAGCTAAATGATTTTGTGATAACTCAGACAAAAGTGGAAGAGCAATTGTTGAAGCTTAACATAAAAAAAGGTGCCTGTGGTGGATATTGCCTTGAAGCGGTTAGATGCACATTTTGGGAGCAGCATAAGAGTGCAAGATCGTCAGCACTCAAAAAATTCCAGATAAAGTTTGGATGATACCTTGAAGACCAGATTCATACGCATTGTGAAGAATTCCATATTACCAGGTTGTGCCAAAGGCTTTTTTGATATCAAGACATATCGCCAAGTGTTCATTCTTAAGAAATGCAATTGCTTTAGCTTTGAAGCAAATATCTGAATTGTGATTGAGATCATGAGATTGAGCATTCACTAAGCTCTTTGAAAGCCATATTGATTCTGACTTAGAATGATTTTGGTCTCTAGAAACCATGTCAAACTGGAATTAATTATTTTTTCTAATGTTTTTCCTAAACAACTAGGTCAGTAATTTGTTGCATCAGAATGATTCTTTCCTGGCTTTGGGAATGCTAATACAACAGGATGACACCAGCTAGCAGGGTAGTACTCCTCACTGAAGATGCTATTAAACAGTTGTAGAAGAACAATTAAGGACTCTTTAGTCAAATGATAAATTATAGCATAACAAACTACATCAGGACCTGCAGCACCATTCTTTGATCATGCAACTGCACTACATAACTCAGTCATGGTAAGAGATACATTATATAGAAAAGCTGATGTATAGTATTAAAATTCAAATTATATTTTTCTTTGTCTGTACTTTATGTGACTGAAAGGTTAGGTCAAATGCAGTTACAGCTCAAAGTATTTCAAATGTTTCACCTAAACAATTGGCAATTATGAGAGGATCAAGGATTTCTTTCCCTTTTAGAAGCAGTATTGGAGTGATTATAGGAGGGTATTTCCCATTAATTCTGATTTTCGTCCAAACCGTTGTGATATCTGTGGAATTGTTTATAATGGATGTATATCAGGACCATATTTCTTCTCACTCATTCATTGCACCTGATGGTGCCTCTGTAGCCAGGTGGGCAGGAGCAGCAGTGCATAGCACACATTTCTTGATTAGACCGGGGTTCGAGCCCATGACCACCAAATACGGAGGATGCGGAAAGGTCAGGGAATGACCACCGTACATCCTCAGAGCAATATGGCCTTAGTTGCTAATGCTCCTAAAAACCAAATAACAACAACAACATTGCATCTGATGAGCTTTAGATTTTGCTTTCTTAAACTGTATCAGGTTAGTAGTGGTTGAGGCCTATATGAGAGCTTGAAGGACAGGGTGGATGCCCTTGAAGGAACAAAATTGAGGGCCCATCAAGCTCTCAGCTGCCCACATCAATGCCAGAGCTTGCACTTGCGCAACACAGCGGCAACCCCCAAGGCAGAATGCGCTGGTCCCACAGAAACTAGTAGTTGTTGGTGACTATTGTCAGGAAAATGGGGAACATGCTTTGTAAAAAGGATAGGTGGAACAGGACCAGGGTATGTCTGCCAGGGACAAAGGTTGATGATGTTGTAGAGCGGATATCACCTTTTAAGGGCACAAAAGGTGATACAGTTGTACACGTTGGCACTAATGATATTAAGAGTAGGAGACCGGCAGAATTACTTAACAAGTACAGGTCATGGTTGAAAAAACCGTGAATTAGGGTTTAATTTGGAAGTGTCTACAATTCTGCCAGACACAATAGGAGGGAGTATATGATGAGAGCCTTGTCGATCAATTCGGCCTTGGAAAGATTGTGCAAGGCTCAAGGGGTAGAATTTTTTTCAGCCTGGACTGTACTTTTTAACAGGAAAGACTGCTTCTACAAGGATGGAATACACTTAAATAGAAAGGGTGCAAGAATATTTGCTGATGCTATCGAGGCAGTGTTAGGTGGGTCGGAAAACTGCTAGCTTGGGGGGAGACAAAGACTAATAAATTAACAGTAGCCTCTGGCAGAGGTGAAAGAGATTCTTGCACTGCTTCTATTGGAATGAGCAGAAGCCTGAAAAACAAGATGCAGGATATTTCAGAGACTACTGGGAGTCATTGTGGTACAAGTAACATATGGGTTGTGTTAGGGTAGCTAAGAATAGAAACAGGTGCATGTATACTTGCGTGTACACCAATGCTAGGAGTTTAGTAAATAAATTTGATGAATTTGAGATATTGCTCAAAACATCAAAGGCAGATATTGTGGCGATTCCAGAGACGTGGTGTCACACAGATATAAGGAATGCAGAACTGGAATTTGGGGAGTACAACGTCTGCAGAAAGGATAGATAGCACAGGAAAGGGTTTATGCTATTAGTTAAGAAACACATAAAATCCAAGGAAGTGCAGCCAGTCGACATCGCAGGACAGTGCAGTGTCGAGTCAGTTTGGTGTGACATAAGCATTGGGAGATCAAAATTGAGAGTAGGAGTGTGCTATAGGCCTAATGACTCTGATGAGTATAATAAGAAACTGTAAAGGGAAATAGAGTGGGCCAGTAAATCAGAGAGTCTTATAATGGGGGATTTTAATTTCCCAGATATTGACTGGAATTTGGGGGCTGGTCACTCACACACTAGCAAGGCTTTTGTGGATTTATTGGATGATTGTTTCCTACATCAGCATGCTCAGGAGGCAACTAGAGGGAGTAATATTCTTGATTTCATTATCAGTAGTGATTCTACATGCATTAAGAATCTGCAGATAAATGAACCACTAGGTGGCAGTGATCACAGTGTGCTGAAGTGGGATTAACTCATAGAGGTAACTACCATTAGGGGTAAAGGGAAGGGTTATTGCTTTCATAAAGGCAACTACGATGGACTGAGACAGTATTTAAATTCTATACAGTGAGACCACTGATGATGTTACCAACAACAAATTCAAAATGGGAAGCATTCAAAGAACTTATCTTGGAAGCTACTAGGCTTTACATATCAACTAAGAAATATTGTTCAAGGTTTAGGCCTGAATGGATGTCGGATGAACTAATGAGACATATGGCAGAGAAGAAAAATGCATGGGATACATACAAATTAACACGTGACACAGAAGCCTATGATAGATACAAGTTGATCTGTAACCAAGTTACAAAGGAGGTTAGGCAGGCGAAGGCAGATGAGAAATCTTGGCAAGGATGCAAAGAAAAACAGCAAAGAGTTCTTTACTTATGTAAACTCTAGAAGGAAGGGATGAATCAGATTGGTCCACTTGATATCGACAGTCAACTGTTGATGATCCTGCTCAGGTAGCTAACAAACTAAATGAATATTTTGCATCGACATTCACACATGAAGAGTTATTCAGCGAGGGAATGCCAGAGGTGTATTCAACTCTGGCAGTAAGCTAGAGAATCTTGTAATAACTGAGAGTAAAGTGGAGGAGAAATTGTTGAAGATAAACACAGAAAGGCACCTGGGTGGATGGGATCTATCCAGTTATATTAAAGGAGGCATCAAAGGAAGTAAGCAAACCTTAGCCATAATTATGAGAGCTTCCTTGGACTCAGGGGAGGTACCCATAGACTGGAGATGTGCAAATGTGACCCCCAATTCACAAAGGAGGATCAAAGCTGACACAAGTAATTATAGACCTGTGAGTTTAACTTCTGTTCCAGGAAAATTAATGGAGGCACTGGTTAAAGAAGCACTGCAGGATCATCTAGACAAGACTTCAGTTATAGCTCGGACACAGCATGGTTTTGTTAAGGGGAAGTCTTGCCTGACCAATTTGATTGGATTCTATGATGCAGTCACAAAAGAACTGGATGCAGGGAATAACTTTGATATTATATACTTGGATCTTAGAAAGGCTTTTGATACTGTTGCACATGGAAGACTGCTGCACAAATTGGAGCAGTGTGGCATTGGAGGCAAATTGCTGCTATAGATAAAGGGTAGTTGAGGGGAGAAGACAGAAAGTGGTAATCAATGGACACTGCTCATCGTGGACTAATGTTATCAGTCGAGTCCCTCAGGGTTCAGTGTTGGGTCCATTATTGTTTTCTGTATTATAAATAATATTGATAATGGTATATCAAGCTTAATGTCCAAGTTTGCAGACGATACAAAAGTTGGCAGGGTTGTTAAGGACACTACTGACGGTATGCTGCTGCAACAGGATCTGAAAGGTTGAGCAGATTGGGCTGAGAGGTGGCAAATGAAGTTTAACATTGACTACATATTGTACGTATATAGAAACAGCAACCTCAGAGCAACATATCAACTCTGTGGTACTACACTGACAGTGGTAGAGAATGAAAAGGACCTGGGATAATTGTGCAGGCAGATATGAAGTTCTCTGAGCAGTGCAGACATTCTGCAAGAGTAGCTCATGGTGCATTGTCAATGACATACAGGAATTTTTCTAGCAGGGATAAGGAGGTGATTATTCCCTTGTATAAGGCAATGGTAGGCCACACCTTGAGTACTGTATACAGGTCTGGAGGCCTCATTTCAAGAAGGATGTAGAGCTACTGGACGAGTACAGAGAAGGGCAACAAGGTTAGTGAATGGAACAAAGGGTTGCTCTTACGAAGAAAGCTTAAGTTTTGCAAATTAGTGTCTGGAGACTAGGTACCGGCGAGGTGATCTGATAGAGGTGTATAAAGCCTTGAATGGTTTGAGCATGCTCAATGCTGATGGGATTCTTCCTCTTGTTCAGAATAATCACCTGAGAGGGCATAAATTCAAATTGGGGAAAGAGATGTAGAATAGACATGCGGAAATTTGCCTTTAGCCAGCAGTTGTTTGTTTGTTGGAACAGACTTCCATCCCTTGTCGTGGAAGTTGATAGCCTAAATAAGTTTAAGGCTCAGCTGGACAGGTATTTTGAACGAACAGAGGGTGAAGTGGAAGTGGTTTTTTTTTTTTGGCTGATGCTGCATAAGCTTGCTTTCTTGCATCAAATGCCTCTACTAATGCTAATGCTAATGTGGTTATTTTGTCTATGTTCATGGTATCAGTACTGGATTTTTGCTTATCTCTTTCAGAGCTTGTCTGCTTTACTGATTGCTGTATGGTGTTTTTATCTGGCAGTATAGTCAGATAAAAACACAAAAATTCAGTAAATACACCAGATTGTCATCTAGTGTATTTACTGAATGAGTTGCATGCTGTTGGATAGATTGTTCTTTTAGTGAGGAGAGAACTGATCTTGCCCAGTCAGATATTGAGCTGGTTGGGGGAACCACACAGTTGGCCTGTACTGTTATGGAGCATTGCTTTTCTGAAGCACAGGAGAGCAATTTATGAGACACTAAAACTGTTTCTTTGTTACCTGGTATGGTGCCTTGCGTTTGACTATGTATTTTTGTATTTTTTTTTTTTTTTTTTTGTATTTTCTTTTCTCTCTGCCATTGAATGCACCCCTTTGAGTATGCCAAATGATTTCCCTGGCAGTTTGGGCAGCACTGTGTTTCAGTAATGCAGTCTGTATGAACATTATTTTGAACCACAGGAAGCATAGGCGGTTACACTTCTGAAAAGTGCCTGAATTTTTGGCACTTAAAACAATGAACTGGGTTGGAAATGCAAGGTCAAATTTTGCACCTTAAATATCTAGCTTTCGTGGATGACGGCAGAATTGGTATATCAAATGTAAGAATGCCTGTCCAAGCCTAAGTGGTAGATGACTCTCATCAACCAGTGGAATACCACCACATTGTTTATTGGCAGCTTGAAGTGGTGAAACCCATGTTTAGTCACCAGAGCAAAGTTTCTGGCATCCCCTCCTTCCCCTTCCCTTCTCCTCCTTCTTCAATCCATGCAGGGTACTATAAGTTTTGACACCTTTTGTGTTTGGGGTTTTCATATTTAAAAAAAAAAAAAGTATGAGTAAGTATTTCATCTTTCTTGATAACTATCCTTTAAGCATATATTTACATTTTGATTGCTTAGTTCTTGAATGATCTCTTCCTCGGATACATTAAGGGGATCCCCCTCTGCTATTAGCCCTTTAGAAGAGTTCAGGATAGCATGTGGGGTAACCTTCGTGGGAATCCCACCGAATGCCGATATTTTTAATAATCTTTCTGAGTGTTTATGCTCACTCATCCCTAATAGGATGTCTCCAGATTGTAGTCTTCAAACCATTTTTGAAGGGTCAGCCACCTTTTCAAGAAATTTCTGAATTAAAAATGGGATAACTTAAGAGTTTACTCAATGAATGGTCAGTCAAGAAGTGCAGTATTAGAAAAGGAGCAGCAGAATTTTTAGTTCTTTCATTTGTCTGCCTCACTGCATTAGATACATTTATATCATCTCTGTTAGACAGATTTAAATCAAAAGATTCAAAAGTGGTATATCTGTTCTTGTCCATCGTTGCTCCTTTTAGCGCGGAGAAAGTGATTTTCTTCCCCAGATTTCCGGAGTCAACCCATGGAAGCAGGAACTGTGTCACCAATGACCAAGCAGTTGATGAAGTTAGTAGAGTTGGTTAGTAATTAATATATATACTAAGAAAAAAAGGTAGATTTCCTTTATGGGTTTTTACTTTGAACCTTGTAAACACAAAATCACTTGAAGTAAACAAAAGAGAAAATGACACTATGGAAAAAAAAAAAACTGTATCAACTGGAAAGAGCAGAGAGAAAATTACTTGTAACTATCACTTGGCGCCACAGAAATCTCTGTCAGGGAATAGCAGAAGATTCCAGTGGAGGATGGGTGTAACAATTCAAAAAAAATTAAAATTTTCACTTTTCTGTGTGTGATTGAAAAATATTCTCAAGAATTATTATCCATCATTAGCAGAAACTACAAAGAAAGTTAATATACTGACATTACAATATAAGGAATAAATACTCCTAATCACATACAATTATTTAAAATACTTTGTCTACTTACTTTAGATGCCTATTTAGTTCTTCAATATAATTCTTTTGATCTAGTACTGCAGTCATACTTGCTGTTTCCACTCTAAAATAGAGTTATTCTATTAGAATAATCTCATACTAAATATTAATAAAAATTAAGATTCATTAAACAAGGTTCATCTTTACAACAAAAGGAAAAAATGATAAAAATTTCACTATATAAATGCAACTGATTGTTCTTTAATAAAACAGAATTCTCTCTAAAAGATAAGAACTTTCAATCTAGGGAAATGTGGTTATATGGCATGTGGTATTTGAGTCATCCATTATCTGGTACATATCTCGAGAATAACAGTGATACAATCAAAATTCTACAAAAGGGTTCATCATACCAAAACTATAAAAGGCTGACTAGGCCATCATGACTATAGTGGTAATGGTATTAATCTGAAAGGAGGTTTGAGAGCCTAACACCATAAATATAAATGACAGCAAAAATAAATTATAAAGTTATGGTAATCAAATCACCTCTTCAATAGCAAATGAATATGGGTTATTAATATCCATGAACGGATGACATTAGCATTATTAGCATTAGCATTAGTAAAGGCATATGATGCAAGAAAGCAAGCTTATGCAGCATCAGCCAGAAAAAAAAAAAAGTTCCACTTCACCCGTCCTTTCGTTCGAAATACCTGTCCAGCTGAGCCTTAAATTTATTTAGGCTATCAATTTCCACAACAAGGGATGGAAGTCTGTTCCACCAACCAACTACCCGCTGGCTAAAGGCAAATTTCCGGATACCTATCCTACATCTGTCTTTCCTCAATTTGGATTTATGCCCTCTCAGGTGATTATTCTGAGCAAGAGGCAGAATCCCATCAGCATTGAGCATGCTCAAACCATTCAAGGCTTTATACACCTCTATCAGATTACCTCGCCGGTGCCTAGTCTCCAGACACTGTAATTTGCAAAACTTAAGCCTTTCTTCGTAAGAGCAACCCTTTGTTCCATTCACTAACCTTGCTGCCCTTCTCTGTCCTTGTTCCAGCAGCTCTACATCCTTCTTGAAATGAGGACTCCAGACCTGTATACAGTACTCAAGGCGTGGCCTGACAATTGTCTTATACAAGGGAATAATCACCTCCTTATCCCTACTAGAAAAACTCCTGTATATCATTGATAAGACACCATGAGCTACTCTTGCAGCCTGTCTACACTGCTCATAGAACTTCATATCTGCCTGCACAATTACCCACAGGTCCTCTTCATTCTCTACCACTGTCAGTGTAGTACCACAGAGTTGATACGTTGCTCTGCGGTTGCTGTTTCCCATATGTAGTACTTTACATTTGTCAATGTTAAACTTCATTTGCCACCTCTCAGTCCATCTGCTCAACCTTTCCAGATCCTGTTGCAGCAGCATAGCGTCAGTAGTGTCCTTAACAACCCTGCCAACTTTTGTATCGTCTGCAAACTTGGACATTAAGCTTGATATACCATCATCAATATTATTTATAAATACAGAAAACAATAATGGACCCAACACTGAACCCTGAGGGACTCCACTGATAACTTTAGTCTACAATGAGCAGTGTCCATTGATTACCACTCTCCGATTTCTGCCCCTCAACCACCCCTTTATCCATAGCAGCAATTTGCCTCCAATGCCACACTGCTCCAATTTGTGCAGCTGTTTGTTTGTTTGTTATTCGGTTTTTAGCAGCATTAGCAACTAAGGCCATATTGCTCCAGGATATGGGTGGTCATTTTCTGACCTTTCCGCATCCTCCATATTTGGTGGTGACGGGCTCGAACCCCAGTCTAATCAAGAAGCGTGTGCTACGCACTGCTGCCACCTGGCTATGGAGGCGCCTAATTTGTGCAGCAGTCTTCCATGTGCAACAGTATCAAAAGCCTTTCTAAGATCCAAGTATATAATATCAAAGTTATTCCCTGCATCCAGTTCTTTTGTGACTGCATCATAGAATCCAATCAAATTGGTCAGGCAAGACTTCCCCTTAACAAAACCATGCTGTGTCCGAGCTATAACTGAAGTCTTGTCTAGATGATCCTGCAGTGCTTCTTTAACCAGTGCCTCCATTAATTTTCCTGGAACAGAAGTTAAACTCACAGGTCTATAATTACTTGTGTCAGCCTTTGATTCTCCTTTGTGAATTCGGGGTCACATTTGCACATCTCCAGTCTATGGGTACCTCCCCTGAGTCCAAGGAAACTCTCATAATTATGGCTAAGGGTTTGCTTACTTCCTTTGATGCCTCCTTTAATATAACTGGATAGATCCCATCCACCCCAGGTGCCTTTCTTGTGTTTATCTTCAACAATTTCTCCTCCACTTTACTCTCAGTTATTACAAGATTATCTAGCTTACTGCCAGAGTTGAATACACCTCTGGCATTCCTCTCGCTGAATAACTCCTCATGTGTGAATGTCGATGCAATATATTCATTTAGTTTGTTAGCTACCTGAGCAGGATCATCAACAGTTGAACCACTGATATCAAGTGGACCAATCTGATTCATCCCCTTCCTTCTAGAGTTTACATAAGTAAAGAACTCTTTGCTATTTTTCTTTGCATCCCTTGCCAAAGATTTCTTGTAATCTGCCTTCGCCTGCCTGACCTCCTTTGTAACTTGGTTACAGATCAACTTATATCTATCATAGGCTTCTGTGTCACGTGTTAATTTATATGTATCCCAAGCATTTTAATTCTCTGCCATATGTCTCATTAGTTCATCTGACATCTATTTAGGCCTAAACCTTGAACAATATTTTTTAGTTGGTATGCAAAGCCTAGTAGCTTCCAAGATAAGTTCTTTGAATGCTTTCCATTTTGAATATGCTGTTGGTAACATCATCAGTTGGTCCCACTGCATAGAATTTAAATACTCTCTCAGACCATCATAGTCGCCTTTACGAAAGCAATAACCCTTCCCTTTACCCCTAATGGTAGTTACCTCTTTGAGTAAATCCCACTTCAGCACACTGTGATCACTGCCACCTAGTGGTTCATTTATCTGCAGATTCTTTATACATGAAGAATCACTACTGATAATCAAATCAAGAGTATTACTCCCTCTAGTTGCCTCACGAACATGCTGATGTAGAAAACAATCATCCAATAAATCCACAAAAGCCTTGCTAGTGTGTGAGTGACCAACCCACAAATTCCAGTCAATATCTGGGAAATTAAAATTCCCCATTATAAGACTCTCTGATTTACTGGACCACTCTATTTCCCTGTACAGTTTCTTATTATACTCATCAGAGTCATTAGGCCTATAGCACACTCCTACTCTCAATTTTGTTCTCCCAATGCTTATGTTACACCAAACTGACTCGACACTGCACTGTCCAGCGATGTCGACTGGCTTCACTTCCTTGGATTTTATGTGTTTCTTAACTAATAGCATAATCCCTCCTTCCTTCATTTGCTGTCTATCCTTTCTGCAGACGTTGTACTCCCCAAATTCCGGTTCTGCATTCCTTATATCTGTGTGACACCACGTCTCTGATATCCCAACAATATCCATCTTTGATGCTTTGAGCAATACCTCAAATTCATCAAATTTATTTACGAAACTCCTAGCATTGGTGTACATGCATGTATACATGCACCTGTTCTTTTTCTTAGCTACCCTAACACAACCCATGCGTTTACTTGTACCGCAATGACTCCCAGCAGTCTCTGAAATATCCTGCATCTTGTTTTCCAGGTTTCTGCTCATTCCAATAGAAGCAGTGCAAGAATCTCTTTCACCTCTGCGTGGCTACTGTTAATCTATTAGTCCTTGTATCTCCCCAAGCTAGCAGTGTTCCGACCCACCTAACACTGCCTCGATAGCATCAGCAAATATTCTTGCACCCTTTCTATTTAATTGTATCCCATCCCTGTAGAAGCAGTCCCTTCTGTTAGCAAGTACAGACCAGGCTGTAAAAAATTCTACCCCTTGAGCTTTGCACAATCTTTCCAGGGCCAAATTGATCGACAAGGCTCTCATCATATACTCCCTCCTATCGTGTCAGGGTAGAATTGCAGACACTTTCAAATTCAACCCTAGAACATTAAGAAAATATAGTACAAGAAGGATGTCAAGATCGATGAATACAGAGCTTGCAAGTATAACAGAACCAAAAAAAAAAAAAAATGGCATCAGAAAGATGCAGAATGATGAAAAGTACCAAAGCCTATAACAGCTACAAACTGATTTGCAATTGTACCACATAAAAGGTTAGGCTGGAAAAGGCAGATTATGAGAAATCACTGAACTAAGAGAGCAAAAAATGGGGATAAGGAATTTTTCATAAATGTAAATTGAACAAAGAGAAGGAAAAATCAGATCAGACCTTGTGTAATGAGTGTGCTTATGGCTTCCATTATACTATTAGCATAATGGAAGCTATTATGGCTATTATGGCTTCCATTATACTATTAGTATAATGGAAGCCATAATTTCCCCCCACCCAAAAAAAACTAGTAGTTTTTCAACCCACTAAATACCACCTAAGTAGCATCAGTAAATATTTTCACATCCCTTCTATTCAAGTATCCCATTCACATAAAAAGTCTCTCCTTTTAACAACTGGAACCATGCTGAGAAAAATTCAGTCTGCCACTTTTGTTCTTGTACAGCCATAATATATATATTTTTTTTATATTTCAGCATCTGTAAACATTTTTCCCAATAGAGGGCCAGCAAAGTATCAAATTATATTGTGTAATCAATGAGCAAATAAGCATGCAACAAATATACAAATGTACTTTAGAATTCACTCCAAATCAAATTTTTAATTCCTTCTATGCATAGTACATTCGTCTTACACAAAATAATTCAAAAAGCCTACAACTCCATCCTTTGAACTTAGTGAAACATATGAAGCACTAAATCTGTCTTGTAGTTTTACTGTAATCAGAAGTTATGAGTTTTGTAAGTAGTTGGCATGTACACACAGTATAAACAAAAAATTATGAATTTTGGTGGAATAGAATGAGCATAGTGTTTCTTCTGTTTAAGCAATCAGACTACAATTCAAGTTCAGCAAAGTTTTTCACAAACAACACGAAAAAACAGCCTGCCAACAGACACTCTTCTCAGTAAACACATCCACAGCTTATAAATCTCGAGTGGCAGTGAGTGACCCCTGCCAATCACTGCTTTGTTCCTGCTCATTTGTCAAAATATGAACTAATACCCAAGATCTAGAATTTGACCACACGTTTACATATCGGCACTGGAAAAGAACATAACCAAAAAAAAAAAAAAACAAAGAATTAGAAAGTGAGGTTACAAACATCAAATAAGCATTGTTTCAATGATTCACTACACCTGAACCTAGGAAGATCACAACAACAAAGACCTAGCACAGCCCTGCTGTTGGCCATATTGGCCCTCCAAACCACACTCCCTTGTGTGTACCTATCATCCCTTTCTTCCCTGGTGGGAGGAGACAGTTTTCTCTCTCGTCCCCCCTATTTTTGCCTGGTGGGCATGGGCCTGCCTCAATGACCATCTGAGGTAGTCTTCTCTATCGTCCCCCATACTTCTGTCTTTCTCCCCCAGCCTTCAGTCTCCCCCCTTATGCTGCCTAGCACACCAGTGTATGCCCACACAAGCTATCAAAATCTAATAACATTGAAATCTAAATTGTACCTGCATAAATCTCTTTTGGCCTTTTCTATTCCAAGTGCTTAATCCCCCCCCCCTTTTTTAGGCCCTAGCCACCGAAATCTCAGGAAACTAGGTGGCAGGACCTGTCAGAGTAAACATAAATCTACTGGGTACCTGGCCTGCCACCACAGGGCAAAGTGTGGAAACGGTGGGTCCCAATGGCTAAATGGCCAGAAGAACAACGGTACACAACACTACACATATACACAGACCACATTTTAAAAACCTCTACCTTGACGGTACTATCTCACACTCACAATGAAAATTATGCGGAGATAGGGGGAACCCCTGGTACTGTGAGACCCTAAACATACTTTACACAAAGAAGTACTGGATTTTCAATAGACAGTCCAATCTTGAAGGCTTAATTTGGATGCAATGATTTTGTATGTAACAATGGTTGGCTGGATCGATTTAAAAACCAAATACAAGCATATTAATGCAAATAATATGTAAGTACTGTATATACTAATATTGTATTATTTTTTCTCTCTAATATTTCTTTTGGTTTTTGAATCTATCTTTTATGAAGTTATTGAGAATAAAAAAAAAAAAAAAAAATAGGAGATGGTTTAACTCATCACAGATATAGTGAGTAACGGTTATAACATGGAAATTTTGTCAGTCCCTTGGTGTTCATTATAATCAAGTTCAACTGTAATTACTCAATCACTAGGGGACGTTTTTGGAATAGAGAGACTTTTAGACAAAACTGGAAAGGGGGGGAATGAAAGTTTTTTTTTTTTTTTTTTCGAAAAAAAGTAGTTATTTGAAAAAACAGCATTTTTCATAAAAAGCAACAATTTTAAACCCTAAATTGTGCTAGAAATATTAGCTTACCTAGGATTTTTCTATCTGGAGATTTGTCTTTGGATTGTCTGTTAAACATCAACTGATTATGATTGCTTCAAGGAAGACACTGTTGCAGACTCTGCCTTCTCCACAAACACTGAGTCAAAGTTTTGTTTATAATAATGGCACCGCTGTTTTGATTTGAGTGTCTAGAGCATGTCCAAAGTTTCACCAAAAAGGCTGGAACTCATGTCCCCCCCCCACGGCTGAATATTCTATTACAGTCAGGGCTATGAAAATGCCAGGCTGATTTGAAACAATTTATTATATCTCCAGCTACCCTCTCCATGAATGTTGAATCAGTTTTGTTTATAACAATGGCACTGCTGTTTTGATTTGGCTGGATCTAGAGCATGTCCAAAACTTCACCAGAAAGGCTGGAACTCAGTGTGTTTTTTTTTTTTTTTTTTAACTTGGCTGAATATTCTCTCACACTCATATTATTTCTAAAAACTCTGTTGGAAACTATTATCTATAAATTCTGTTAAAATCAGCAGACTTTCAACAGCTGTAAGGAAACATCTCATGGTCTTAGAAATTCACAAAATGCTGTGCCATACTACTGGGCACCAAACCAAGTGCACAATTTACCACATTTATTCATAAATGTCTACAGCTTCTGTATGAGTGAGTATTAAATATTTAATACTCATTCATAGTAGAAGTCGGTATCATATATTTAAAGCAATAATAACACTTCATGAGCTTGTGTAGCATTTCAGATCATATCAGCACATAAATCATATTGAACTGCACTGATGCTTTTTTTAATGTATGTATAAAACACTTACGGTAAAATTTACTGTGAAAGTTATCAGGGGTGAAGGGCAAGTTGCTGCAATGGATAAAGGAATGGTTAAGTGGGAGAAGGCAGAGAGTGGTAATAAACAGACATTGTTCTACATTGACTAATGTTATTAGTGGAGTCCCCCAGGGTTTGGTGCTGGACCCATTGTTGTTTTGTATATTTATCAATGATATCAATGAAGGTATATCAGGCTTAATGTCCAAGTTTGCAGATGATACAAAGGTTGGCAGGGTTGTTAATGACAATAAAGACTGCTACTGTAACAGAAGCTAGAAAAGTTAGGCAAATGGGCTGAGAAGTGGCAACTAAAGTTTAACATTGACAAATGCAAAGTACTGCATATGGGTAGCAGTAACCCCAGAGTAACATATCAATTGTGTGGTACTACACTACACTCAGGGTGGTAGAGAATGAAAAGGACCTAGGGGTAATTTTGCAGTTAGATATGAAGTTTTCTGAGCAGTTCAGATGGTCTACAAGAGTAGCTCATGGTGTCTTGTCAATGATATTCAGGAATTTTTCTAGCAGGGATAAGGAGGTGATTATCCCCTTGTATGAGGCAATGATCAGGCCACACCTTGAGTACTGTATACAGGTCTGGAGATCTCATTTTAGGAAGGATGTAGAGCTGTTGGAACGAGTACAGAGAAAGGCAACAAGATTAGTGAATGGAACAAAGGGTTGCTCTTATGAAGAAAGGCTAAGTTATGCAAATTACAATGTCTGGAGACTAGGCACCTGCGAGGTGATCTGATTGAGGTGTATAAGGCCTTGAATGGTTTAAGCAGGCTTAATGCTGATGGGATACTTCTGCTTACTCAGATTAAGAACCTGATTTTTTTTTTTTTTTTTTTTTTTTGGTAGTTATTGGCGCATCGGCTTCTGTGGCCATAGTGCACCTCCCAAGGTTTTTTGCAGTACTTTGATCCAAGCCCGAGGCGGGATTCGAACCCGCGACCTTTGGGTTGCCAGGCAGGCGCTTTACCCACCCGGCTAGCCCGGTCGGCTTAAGAACCTGAGGGGGCATAGATTCAAACTGAGGAAAGACAGTTGTAGAATAGATGTGCGGAAGTTTGCCTTTAGCCAGCAGGTAGTTGATTGCTGGAACAGACTTTCATCTGTTGTTGTGGAAGTTGATAGCTTAAATAAATTTAAGGCTGAACTAGACAAACATTTGTAATGAATGGATGGGTGAAATGGAAACGTTTTTTTTTTTTTTTTTTTTTGGTTTTTTTGGCTGATGCTGTATAAGCTTGCTTTCTTGCATCATATGCCTCAACTAATGCTAATTTTTTCCAGCAGTTTTCAGCTGCTGTTAAGCTTACTTTCTCCCACACTAATCCAATACGTTATGCAACGTCTTTCGGTGTTAAATGTTTTCAGGTATTCTAGAACCTTTAATTTCTGAGTTTGCAACACCAGCAATTAGCTCACCATGATAATATGCTTTGAAAGCTTGAATAATTCCATGGGCTGAATTAATGAAATTGTGTTTCTTGGCAGAAATATGTCTCTGATCTTGTCATCTTTTGATTTCAGGACATCAGTAACAGAGCCTTTTCATTAGGTTTTATAAAGTTTTTGGAAAACAAATGGTATCTCACCAATGATACAAACTCACTTACAAACCATGAAGCAAAATATCACTCATCACCAAAGCACTGGAACTATTTTTATAAATCACACAGAGATTTCATGCTAACATGCTTAAAACACCACAGACTGACTTACCAATGCACAATGGCTTTAGCTTATTGTGATTTCCAGTCTTGTTTGTGCACCATAATTCTCTCATTTTTCATGCCTGCTTTGTTGGGTGACTTTTTAATATCCAGTGACTTGTGAGGGTAGAAGATTAGAGCACAGCACTGTTTTGTCACAGTTGTTCATCTGTGAATTCACCATTTTGAACCACATTACACAGAAATTCAGAAAATGCTTCTGCCACTATAATTGCACTAAATGCAGATTCACATATTAGACTAACTTGAGATATCCCATAATACGAACCTTCTATCTCCAAAGCCACCCTTCAGAAGCTATAAATGTCTCATCATCTCCACCAATTAGCTTGTGAAATTTAAGTGCCTGTGCTTCCAAAATAACCCCATTTCTCAGTACTCCTTCACTATGCTTCTGTAGAAACCACTTGTACAAGCATTAGTCCACATCACTGTTTTCACAAAGTCTAGTTTTCTTTCTTTGGAGGCCTACTTCATCTTCTATGAAGTCTACAAATGAACACAATTTTCTTCCTCTTTCATCCAACCACAGATTGTTACTTCTAGAATTCCACACACGCGAAATATACTACATTTTGTTTCACCACTCTTAACTCTCAATAATCTTTAACTTTTCTTCAATTGTATAATTTTTTTATTTTGGTAGAATTACTTCAGTACTATTGATTTACTAACTTTGCTGTGTACTTATTTCTAATGCTTTGGAATTTACCATGTTTTGAGATACTAAATAAATACCAAACTATCCAGCTTATCATAGTGCTGAAGAGGTTATGTGATTTCTCCATAAATCACTTGTCAGTTCATATATATTTTTGTTTGGTTAGCAGTTTTTGCCATCCTAAGTGTAATTTATAGTCAGAGAAAGGATTTCATGTGCTTACAGTAACTAGTCTCTGATGAGTCTTGTTGTTTACAAAAATTACTGTGCAACTGAATACTAAATATATCAAAGCAAATATATAGCCAATTTTTAACTAATTTCCCCTCTTTGAAATACAGTAGTAAGATGTACAGTAGAAACAAGTACATACAACTTTATATACTTGTTTATTTAATTTTTTCTAGTTTTCAATATGAAATTGCTAGTTCTTTGCACACTTTTTTTTTTTTTCATAGTTCATTTCAGGTGACACGATCATACCTGCAGTATATTCCAAACCAAGGTATGAAGAGGTGCATTACATCGACATTGCACTATAAATACTTTAACCACTGAAGTACCACTTCACTTCAACATCTGCAAAATCCTTTATCTGTTTCATTTAGGGGAGGGGTGCAAGATTGACTACTGCCTAAACCGAAAAATAATTATATATATAGATATGGAGACAAATAAATAATATACATCACTTAATATTAATAACTTACCCATCCTGAGGAACTTCTGCATGACTGTTGTCCCGCAGATAAAGACTGAAATCAATGACACCTTGCTTTAAAAATAAATAAATAAATATATTACTGCAAGTAAGAGAGAAAAAAGAAGTAAACAAAATGTGTATCTAAGAAGACAGAATCAGTTTTAAAGTATTCAATACATAAGAAAAAAAATATATATATATATATATTTTTTTATTGTTAACCTGAGAATGTATTCAAATGTGGATGGTACCTAGACTACCAGTAGTTCAATATCAAAAAAATGACCCAAACAGAAAAAAGGTTTACATCGTTGTTTCATGAAGCAGAATCTGCTAAAAACATACTGAAAAAATTAACACATTACTTTTAAAAAAAGGAAACAGTAACTCAATCTATTTATAACTGGTATAAGTAATCCTCAGAGAATGATTGCCTATGTAAAAGTAAGAACAGTGGTTGTTCATCTCCAAGCAAAGCAGTCATCTATTGTGCAACCCAAATAAACAAACATACTTATAAAATCTGTCACATAATGCCATCAAGGTCAAATGTCAAAAAAGCAGTGTGCCAAATCCTCAAAAGTATAAGTATATAAAGATGAATCCATTCGAGTTACAGTTACTGAAAGAAATAACCAAGAATGAAAAGGTGTACTGTTTTCAATTTTTATGGGAAATAATTTAAATGACAGAAAGTAAAATCAGCATAAGTGCACAGTGTTTAGTAATGAGGTAATATTTTATTTATGTGAACATGCAAATGAACACAATGTACACATATGGAGTGGAAAATCCTCGTGTCTGTCAAAGCCACCTGTGATTTCACAAAAGTAAATAGTGTCTTGTGCAAGCGATATAAAGGAAAAGGTAAACAGACCTTTTCTTTTTCTAGAAGATAACTGTGACAGGAATAATGCTACTGCAATGGCTAATTCTGCAGTTGCAGGAGGAATTTCATGAAAGTTTTTATTTCAATTAGGTGGAGCTCTGATCATCTGATTTTCATCTCAGTCTGTATAAATGCCTCTCCAGGAGCTGGACTGAACAAAATTCAAATCCAAGTAGAAATTTTGATGATACTGGAGCTTTCACCCATACTGGTTTTGCATATTTTGTCTAAAGAAGTGTGCATATTCTGATTCCCATATTATGCAGGTAAAAAAACCCAGTTTAATGCAAGAAGAAAACCGTACTCCCTCCACCTGCGACTGGCTAACTACAGCCTCAACTGAAAAAAAGCTCCTTGATTAGACCGGGGTTCGAGCCCGTCACCACCAAATATGGAGGATGCGGATAGGTCAGGGAATGACCACCGCATATTCCCGGAGCAATATGGCCTTAGTTGCTAATGCTCCTAAAAACCAAACAACAAACAATAACTGAAAAAAAACTGTAAATTCCTCATCATCGACAGGATTTGAACTCAGACTTTGTCAAACAAGTAGCAGATGGCAATGCATCAAGCCAATTAAGCTTCCATGGTAGACAGTTGAACTAGCCATTACATTGTGTATTTGTCTGTGCAGTGCCTGAGGTTCCCTGAAATATCAGCAAGTATTCTCTTACCCTGATGCATCACTTATTTGCAAAGCCAGTCAGGCATGTATTATGTTAGTAATGTGTGTGTGAGAGAGAGAGAGAGACCTGGCAACTGGCGATCACCTGAAAGGCCACTGGCTGGTACCCATTCTTCCTATGTGAAGGTGGGCCACTATCAATACACTTGTGAGCTGTCCCATTCTTGCCTAGGCAAGACAGAGAGCTAGCCCTTTAATATTTAGTTGTTTTGATAATGAGAAGGGAGATAACTGGGGCACTAGTTAGGGAAAATGCTTAGGAAAGAGGAGGAAGGGCATATAAGGCATCCCCCAGAAAATAAATGGGAATTAGAAATCAAAGTTGAAAAGTCTGGTCAAGGGTTCTCCTTAAATTAGTCTTCTCTTGGTAAGTTATTTTCTGAAGATCCCAGCACACTGGGACAGGGATACCACCAATGTCAGCAGAATCCAACAACATAAAGGTTCATTGGTGCTAACAGGAATCCCACTCTGGAAGGTTCATAGGTTCAAGACTCTTCATTTCTGGTGATGGGAAAATTCCACACTGAGGCAATTCTAGCCCAATGTCTGCAGTTATCCTACTCCTGAAGGACAATGAGCCAGCAGTGTTTCCCATGAAAAGAGGAGAATCCTCATGCTATTCACAGGAGAGTTCCCAGAATGTCTGTGGGTGTTTTCATTCCACATTGGACAAGGCAAGACCAGCCTGATCCACAATTCCACCCTTGGAAACTGGGATCAGTGAGGTTCCCACACAGGAAGCCTTCCCAACAAGACTGCAGCAGTGTGTCCTGTGTCTGCTTATAACCATCTCTGCAGAGGGTCATATAAATTGTTTAATGCTATCGGTGAACAGAAGAAAGCATTCTGCATATGAGTCTGGTTGAGGGAATCAAAAGAATGAGCCAGAACAGCATCTGGCTCATTCTTTGCAGTCATGGACTGCTGCTGCAGTCCATGACTGCTGGAGTCCATTTATGTTGAATGTTCTCTGGTGGAAAGCAGTGACAGCTATCAAATGCTGTAAATCCCATGTCTAGTCCTACAATAATTAGAATATACATGTAATATTAGTCTACTATATAATGTTGAATGCTTCTCATTTATATTACGTAACAGATGTTTCTGCATCAACCTGTGTGTAAAGGCACCTACCTGCTAGCATATGTCAGTTTCTTTGCAGTGACATGGCATACAGGCAGTTATCTTTAAGGGGGGGGTGTAATTATTGCTCTTGACAGGGAGAGCCTTTTCAGTTGATTTATTTAAAAAAAGGCTAGCTGTAATTAGTCTTATGTTTCAAGAATTGAGAAAAATAAATATGACAAAAGGTATGTCTAAAGAAAATCTGGAACAGGGCTGAAATGAATTAGTACTATAGCACAAGACAGACTTTTAAAACGTCTAAGTCTCCATGACTGCAAACTAAGTCTCCACGTTATGCAAGCTGAACAGCCCTAAACGTCTTTAGGAAAGAAGCAAGCATTAAAGGTAGGTGAAAAAACTGTCTAACAAAGACAGTTTCTTCATTGAGATCTACCTGGTCTGAAAGCATATCGACCTCTTAAGGAGCCTTTATGACCTCTTAAGGAGCCTCCATAAGGTAAAAATGCCTAAACACGGCTAAAGAACATGCTATTTGGACAATTAAGCAATGAGAATCTGTCATCTTTTCTGATGAATCCAAATTAGCAAAAGCTTGTGGCTTTCTTGTATTCTATGGCTAATACTAATAAAACCTCCGTGGATTGGAGAACCATTACCTTTGGCACAGGCTGAGTACACTCTGACTGCAGTGAATCAACAGTGAAGTTTCCACTAAGCCAGGCAGATGAACCAAATGAAAAGGAAACACAATACACTTAGTAAATAGTACTATTAAAGCAAATCATTACAAAAAAAAAGTTTTAAAGTAGATTCCTCGGCCATTTATCAAAAACGAATTTTATAAATGGTTGACTGAGGCTGATAGATAGGAGAAATTCAAATGTCAGCTGGACAGGTAGATATCTACGTGAGGAAGGGGTCAAACAGGTAGTTTATTTTATTATGTATCTATTATTATTTTTATTTATAATTAATTATTTATATTTTTATTTATTTTTTTCCAGTGCAGTAAAACCTAGGGCTTCCTCTTACCACATTATTATTATTATTAGCCTCAGTCCTTATGAAAGGAAGCCTGAGGCTTATGCTGCACCAGAAAAAAAAAAAAAAAAAGTTTCTGAGTTACCTGAGAGAGAGAGAGAGAGAGAGAGAGAGAGAGAGAGAGAGAGAGAGAGAGAGAGAGATTGCTGTTATGAAATTTAATGATACATAAGTTGCTAGGGCCATATTGTGTCTTTCTAATGGTAAATAGGAACGACTAACTTTATTATAATACCTGTTATATTTTATGATATATTCCTATGTTATTTAGGAAGGCAAATAGAAGAGAGAGAGAGAGAGAGAGAAGTAGAAGAAAATCACCATCACCAGAATAATGATTGATATCCAGCTCAGGACCCTGGATGTGCCAAGCCCATACTCACCAGATGTGAGCCTCTGGGTTGCTAATACTGAAGCAGAAAACTGATTTGCACATCAAGGCAATTTAAAGTACACCATTACACAATCATGCAATTTCCAGTATATTAATTAATTTGTTATTTTGTGCCAAATGCTGTACTCTTTTATCTTTAGATGAAGAATTTCTTATAAAACCCCATATCAGGTAGGTGGTAGATGACTTTCATCAACCGGTGAAATACCACTACTTTGCTTATTGGAGGCTTGAAGTGGTGAAACCATGTTTAGTCTCTAGAGCAAAGTTTCCAGCATCCCCCTCCCCCCATACTTCTCCTTCAACCCATGGACGGTACTAAGTACTATAGGTTTTGATACCTTTCGTGTTTGGGGTTTTTCATAAAAAAAAAAAAAAAAGATACTTAATGTGGCCAGGAAACAGTCCATTTTTAAACCTCATAGAAAACTGCTGGCACATTATGGGATAGAAAATTGTTTCAAAGAAGCTATCAAGCAAGGTTACAGTACAAGAAATTAATCATCAATTGTGACTGGTACTAGAATTAGGTAACAATTACATCAAAAATCTGCTACACTCTATGCAAGGCAGCAATTAAAACTTGTGATGGACCAAATATACTACATTTTATTGGTACATCAAAAGGGAATGCAAATGATTCAATTTTATTTATTTAAATAATTAAATAATTTTATTTAAATTTAAATAAAATTAGATTTAAATTGGAATATGAATAATATGAATAAATAAATAAGGAACAGGCTTGCAAGAACCGATGGGGACTGCTGAAGCACTCAGAACTAAATGGACAGGGGAGGGGAGGATAAACAAGAAAGCACATCACCCCATCACACTCTGCTCCTTGGTGGTAGCTAGTTTGTACGATCTGATACAGTAATTTGTCTTTTGTTAGTTGTAATTTGTCAATAAATTTCATTAATGACAGCATTATTATTATGTTAATACTACATGTATACAATAATACTTAAGATGTTTAGTGTAGTTTAATAAAAAAAAAAATTTTACAAATTTCATTCTTAAAAAAAAAAAACTGAAAGTGCCATAAAAGCAAGCATAGTACATTAAGTGTATAAACACTGCAAAAAAAAATAAATAAGATCAATGTTATCTACCAAAATATTGATGAAAATTTTAAAAACTGCCTCCAAAATGGGGTCCCAGTTATAAAATTCCCATTTATACAAAGAGTACTAGGAAAGTTTTGCAATACAGCTTTGTTTATTTAATTTTTTTTAGTAATTTCCTCTACATTCAATACACCTCTCCATCCTCCGAAACCAATCTTTAAACCAGTTCTGCCAAGTTTCACTAGGGAGTAAAGCACACTCGTTGTCCCAAGCCCGTAGAAGGTCCTCATCACTGGAAAACCGCCTCCCTTTCAGCTTCATTTTCACATGCGGGAACAGTGCAAAGTCGCAGGGAGCAAGGTCTGGACTGTAGGGAGGGTGCTCGAGAAGTTTCAGTCCTGTCGTGGTCAAATATTCGGTGTAGGCTTTGGCGCGGTGAGCTGGAGAATTTTCGTGATGGAGGTACCAGGTGTCCATTCTTGACTTTGGCCGCAGGTTCTTCATAGATCCAATGACTTTAGGCAGGCATTGTTCAGTATACCACTTAGCTGCGACTCTTCTGCGTGTCCAAAACGACACGTTCCACAATTCCACTCGATTTGAAAAATACAGCTATCATTTTCTTCTTTACAGATCGGGATTTTCTGACAATTACGGGTGTGTCGTCATCATCAAAGACCCAAACTTTGTTTTGAGCCTTGGTCGGCAGATCGTAATAGTACAGCCAAGTCTCGTCACCTGTCACGATGTTGTTCACATACCGAGATTGTCCCTTATCAAACTTTTTTAACATCTCCCGGCACCAAGTCACACGTCGTGTCATCTGCTCTTCAGTCAGTTGATGCGGCACCCAGAGAGAACAAAGTTTCTTCACGTGCAAATGATCTTGCAGAATCGAATTGCTGGTGCATTTAGGCCCAAAGTATCCTCTATCTGTTGGTAGGTCACTCGCCTGTTTTCGTCAAGCATTTTCCTCACAGCAGTAACGTTTTCCTCCGTAACTGACGTTCGTGGCCTTCCCGGCCTCTCAGAATCCTCCAGAGTGAAATTTCCCCTTTGGAATTCTCTATACCACCTGAATATCGTTGTACGATGTGGACAATCATCATCTAGTGCAAGAGTCATTTCTTCTAAGCACTGGTCTATGGTTAAACCACGCACGAAATTATACAGCAAAACTGTCCTTATCTCATTTCGTGACCACGATGCCATCGCAAGCACTTTACACTCTCACTACTAATGAATAACTGAGCCCATCGACTTGGCGCGGCGGCTACTATGCATGTATGAACATGTCTTAACATGCAGCAACAAGCAGCTTCCTCTGATTCATTGTTGCGTCATATTGCAAAACTTTCCTAGTACCCTTTGTAGTGCTCTCTAGGGTTAATCCCTTCAAAAGAGCTATAACAGGAGTTTCTGTTTGGCATAAAGAAATGAATTGCATGAAATAAAATCACGCAATTCATTAAAAAATTATAATTTCATTTAAATTAAAGATATTAAGGTTATAAAAATATTATATGAATAAGTTTCATTAGGAAACTATATCTAGAATCAAAATTCTTCACTATAAAAAAACTAAATTTTTAGTGGAACGGATATTGTTAAAAAATTGGTGTGAAATGACAGTTTATATAAACTGTTAAAGGAAAAATTAATATAAACAAACCTGAGAATCCAAGTCCTCTTCCTTAACACACAAGTTACAATCAATTACATTTAATCCTACTAACAATCCACCAATTACAACTGCTTCATCTGTCATCATCAGGGCTTCATCTTCATAAAATTCTCTATATTAAATATTAACACAATTAAAATACATAAAGCAGCATTTACATTTCAAAATTAACATTTTAACTAAGACTGCATTTCAGATTGCATAACTTTTACAGTGCTTTGCTTGAGCAGAAACCTCATTCTACGATTCCTTTTATTACAATACATTAAAATTTTTTTTTAATTATATGTAACTAGTAAAATAACTATATTGATAATCAGTTTTCGGTGGGGGGGGGATTGTACTGTATTATTATTTTTAGGTGGATAAGTATTTTTTTATGGCTATCATATGCAAACTTGAGTAAACAAGGTATAACACTTACACTTCAATTTTCAGTGTGTTATAATATATGCAAAAAGCACCTATTCTACACCATATCCATCTATTGGCATGTAATAATGACTCCCATCAGATAGATTTTTATAAAAACCTATATTCAAAACGATAAAATTTGATAAAAAAAAACTACATATATGGAACATATATTTCTCTATACATTAAAAAAGTTTTCCTCCTAGCAATATTTATTCAAGCCAATGGAAGAAGAGGGTAGGGCAATTATGTCACTACAAATGAGCAGGTAAATAATTACATAGGTCATTTTCTAATTAGATTTCAATCAGTACATTATAATGTTAGTATAATATTATTATACAAATAATAATAATAGTTTTATTATTTGTATAACAGTAACATTATACTGATATACTAACATTATACAAATTTGTAAACCATAAAAATATTTACAAAACACTATACTATTTACAATCATATCTCTACTATATCAGAACGATGGGTCCCTTTCGTCAGCTGACATTAATATATAAATAAATAAGATCAATGTTATCTACCAAAATATTGTTGAAAATTTTAAAAACTGCCTCCAAAGAGCTATAACAGGAGTTCCAATGGAACATCAAATGATGCTGGGAGTGGTCATGTGTTAGACACGTGCACGAAGTTGGTTAACATTAAATGGAAGGCACACAAATGGGTTACTGGGCAGAATCAGACACTTGCTGTTGACAATGTAGAGTGCGTACATGGGAGGAATGCCAACGTTCAGTGCATTGCAGGACAACTGCCTCCATAAGTTTCACCAACTTCATGCACATGCTTCACTGTCTAATAATATGACCACGCCCGGGATCATTTGGTGTTCCATTGTAAAGGTTTTTTGTTTATTAATGTCAGCTGATGAAGGGACCCATCATCCCGATATAGCAGAGGTATGATTGTAAATAGTTTAGTATTTTATAAATATTTTATATGTTTGTACAGTTTGTAAATATTTTAGTGCTGCTCTTTCAGATGCAACAATATTCCTCATCCATTATGGAACCCGAAGCAAAAGGCCTTTTCCTAAGTGACCTATGTAAATGAAGGTAAATAATTACATATCGATATTTATACAACCTTGAGAATGCCACATGGCGGGGTACGACGTAGCCAATGGGAGAAGAGATATGCGGGTCAGGTGGTACAAGTGGGCGGGGCAATTACGTCACTACAAATGCATAGGTAAATAATTACATAGGTCATTTCCTGATTAGATATTGATCAGTGCGTTTCAACAGGTGTGTCTTTTACGTAAAAAAGATTTGCTTACTCCGTCATATCTCTACATTTTACATAGAAAAGCATGCGCAGGGATTGGCAAGTAATGCAAGCAGGGAGCAAAGCCCCCTAGTTTTATTAAGAAAAAATTTCTTAATTTTTTTTTATTTAGAGAAAATATATATCCATATATTTTTTATATTATAAAACAATTACTGTTATATATTATTAGTTAATTAGTAATAATTGGTAACAAAATAATTATTTACTTACTTTTTACTTCTATGAATCACAAAAAAATAAAAAATTCAATGAATTTAAGAAATAAAAATCTAATGTGACTCAAATGTAACACACTGTGTACATTAACTAACTTGTAGCAAAAAAAAAAAAAAAAAAAAGCACCTCATTTCACCCATCCACTAGCTCCAAATGTTTGTCTAGTTCTGCCTTGAATCTGTTTAAGCTATCAACTTCTACAATGCCAGATGGAAGTTTGTTCCAAAAATCAACCACCTGCTGGCTAAAGACAAACTTCCACATATCTATCCTACAACTCTTTCCTCAATTTGAATTTATGTCCTCTCAGGCAATTATTCTGAGCAAGAGGAAGAATCTCATCAGCACTGAGCATGCTCAAAACATTCAAGGCTTTATACAACTCAATCAGATCACCTCGCAGGTGCCTAGTTTCCAGACACTGAAATTTACAAAACTTAAGCCTTTCTTCGTAAGAGCAACCCTTTGTTCAATTCACTAATCTTGTTGCCCTTCTCTGTACCTGTTCCAACAGCTCTACATCCTTCTTAAAATGAGGCCTCCAGACTTGTATACAGTACTCAAGGTGTGGCCTGACCGCTGCCTTATACAAGAGGATAATCACCTCCTTATTCCTGCTAGAAAAATTCCAGTATATCATTGACAAGACACCATGAGTTACTCTTGCAGACTGTCTGCAGTGTTCAGAAAACTTCATATTTGCATGCACCATTACCCCCAGGTCCTTTTCACTCTCTACCACTGTCAGTGTAGTACCACATAGTTGATACATTACTCTGGGGTTACTGCTTCCCATATGCAGTACTTTACATTTGTCAATGTTAAACTTCAGTTGCCACCTCTACTCAACTTTACTAGATCCGGTTGCACTAGCGTACTGTCATTAACAACCCTGCCGACCTCGTATCATCTGCAAACTTGGACATTAAGCCTGATATATCATCATCAATATCATTAATGAATACAGGAATCCTGGGGGATTCCACTAATAACATTAGTCCACGAAGAGCAGTGTCCACTGATTACAACTCTGTCTTCTCCCACTTAACCATCCCTTCATCCATAGCAACAATTTGCCTCCAATGCCGCACTGCTCCAATTTGTGCAGCAGTCTTCCATGTTCAACAGTATCAAAAGCTTTTCTAAGATACAAATATATGATATCAAAATTATTCTTTGCATCCAGTTCCTTTGTGACCACACCATAGTATCCAATCAAACTGGTCAGACAAGACTTTCCCCTTAACAAACCCATGCTGTGTCTGAGATATAAGTGAAGTCTTGTCTAGATGATCCTGCAATGCTTCTTTAACCAGTGCCTCCATTAATTTCCCTGGAACAGAAGTTAAGCTAACAGGTCTGTAATTACCTGTCTCCCTTTGATCCTCCTTTGTGGATTGGGGTCACATTTGCACATCTCCAGTCCATTTGCCTCCAATGCCGCACTGCTCCAATTTGTGCAGCAGTCTTCCATGTTCAACAGTATCAAAAGCCTTTCTAAGATACAAATATATGATATCAAAATTATTCTTTGCATCCAGTTCCTTTGTGACCACACCATAGTATCCAATCAAACTGGTCAGACAAAACTTTCCCCTTAACAAACCCATGCTGTGTCTGAGATATAAGTGAAGTCTTGTCTAGATGATCCTGCAATGCTTCTTTAACCAGTGCCTCCATTAATTTCCCTGGAACAGAAGTTAAACTAACAGGTCTGTAATTACCTGTCTCCCTTTGATCCTCCTTTGTGGATTGGGGTCACATTTGCACATCTGCAGTCCATGGTTACTCCCCCCCCCCGCCTTGAGTCCAAGGAAGCTCTCATAATTATGGCTAAGAGTTTGCTTACTTCCTTTGCTGCTTCCTTTAAATATAACTGGATAGATTCCATCCACCCCAGGTGCCTTTCTTATGTTTAACTTCAACAATTTCTCCTCCACTTTACTCTCAGTTATTACAAGATTATCTAGCTTACTGACAGAGTTTAATACACCTCTGGCATTTCCCTCCCTGAATAACTCCTCATGTGTGAATGTAGCTGCAAAATATTGATTGTATGTTAGCTACCTGAGCAGGATCATCAACAGTTGAACCATCGATATCAAGTGAACCAATCTGATTCATCCCCTTCCTTCCTTCCTTCTAGAGTTTACATAAGTAAAGAACTCTTTGCTATTTTTCTTTGCATCCTTTGCCAAAGATTTCTCGTTATCTGCCTTTACCTATCTAACCTCCTTTGTGACTTGTTTACAGACCACCTTATATCTATAAGCTGGTATGCCAAAACAAGGTATGCCAAAAAATATATCTAATATCAAAATCCTATAAAAAAAAATATCTGTAACATGAGTCTGTAACCAAAACCAAATAACAGAGTGATCCATCAAATGTATTTACATCACTAGAGATTTTCAAAATATCAACTATCATTCTGGAAACATTTACAAATGCATACAGCATAATGATGCTTATTGAGTACTCTGCAAGCATCTTGAACACAATAGCTATTTATCACAATTCATCTGATAACTAATTGTCTTTGGCTTCATATGGAAGACTTTATTTAAACTGAAAATTGGAATAACTAACAGTTTTAACTTTTATATTTAAGCCTGTAATATGTATATTTTTTATTTTCAGTACAATTAACATTTTGTTTTTTGAAAATAAAAGAGTAAAAATCACATTTTTTAAATACAGTAAACCCTCGCTAATCCGGTTACAGTTAATCTAGATGTCACATAATCCAGATCAAAATATGAAAAATTCTGTTCACATTGGAGTACTTTGAAAGACACACGAGATTTAGGAAGGCATATGAGTCACTCTGACTGTGCACTGATTGATTGTACAGAGAAAGATGGAACATACTTTACATTGTCTTGCATAGTGTTCTGTATCGTTGACTCTGAGTTGGGCGGAATTTATTGCTTATATCGCTTCATTTGCATATTTCTTTATACTGTATGAATATATGTACATAAGTTAACATATTTTATATAATTATGGGTTCTAAAGAATTTAAAAGTGGAATAAAAAGAAAACACATTACTTTACTATCATTAACAAGCTCAAAGTGATAGAACAAGTTGAAAATGGTGTTCTTTGAAAAAAAAATTTGCTGAAGAATTTGGTACTGCCAATAGACCACGTCAGATATTAAAAAACAAAAAGAATCTATAAAGAAATTTACTTTAAAATTCGATGTAGAGAGTGATAAAAGCCGTATATCAAATATACAGACATTAAAAAAGCCAAAAGAAGTGTTGCTGGAAGAATTGTATTTAAGTGGCATTCACAGCAATGATCAAGTGGCATGCAATGCCACCTGATAAATGTATAAAAAGACTACATTTATCCATCTATTGATGGATAAATGTATTTTTCCATCGGTGTAGTTTTATAGTTTTTAAATCTACAGTGATATTTTATCACTCTAAAGTGATAATTTTTTATTTATTTTCATCAGCACTACCTACATCATTAAATTTTACTTTTTATTTGTGTTCTAAGTTTTTTTTTTTTTTTTTTTTGTCTTTTAGGGTTATATTTTGTTTCACTAATCCAGATTATCCCTTAATCCTGATGACCTCTCCCCCCAAATTAACCCAGAGTAGTGAAGTTTACTGTATTTATTTTTTTATTAAAAATTAAAAAATTTTATACAATAAGTATTACAATTTATTAAGGAAAGATGAAATACTGGTAAGCTCCACACAGAGTTTAAAAAACTCAACCTTTTATTTCAGAAATTAAACAGAAAGTGTATGATATTTCTGGCCGGTTAACTCTGCAGTGTCGGTGGCTAACTCAAAAATAACAAGAATAGATGAAGATAAAAAAATTGGAGATTTTTTTTTTTTTTTATGAAAACCCCAAACACGAAAAGGTATCAAAACCTATAGTACTTAGTACTGTGCATGGGTTGAAGGAGAACTATGGGAGGAGGGGGGGGTGCCGGAAACTTTGCTCTAGAGACTAAACATGGGTTTCACCACTTCAAGCCTCCAATAAGCAAAGTGGTGGTATTTCACCGGTTGATGAAAGTCATCTACCACCTACAAATTTACTGTCTTTGAGAGATGTACCTTCCTATATATAGATAAATTTTTACTTGGTATATTTTTTTTTTTTTTTTTTTTATTTATCATTTTCCCAGAGTTATAGTGTCAATGCACCCAACAGGTGGAGTCAAGGCTCATAATAATAGTAGGGTTTTAATTGTGATAAACAAGTAGCTCAAAGTCTCTAATCATTTGTTGGGCATATATCTTTTTTTGTATTAAGCTAAGGAATTTTCCTTTTTAACAAGCACATAACTAATTTAACACTGTGATTGTAATGGTATAATGTAGCGTATATCTTGAACTTGATAAAATAAAGTATAACATAAAACTTGATAGCATAATGCATATCACTGCAGTAGGAATCTATTCGCTTTGTGTAGTATTGTCAATTAATCAATTAAATTTAATAATTTTCATTGTTAAGCAATTAAATTGTATTTAAATGGAAATCAAGCACAAATTAGCAGGAATGCTGTGGCTCAGGGGGAGAACTGAAGGGGGAGATTCTCCAATGTATCACAGCCTAACAAAATGTGGACTTGTGAAATGTTTACAGACTTTCTGGAACAAGACATGATCCAGCCAAGTGGACTGTGTGTGTGTGTGTGTGTGTGTGTGTGCGCGCGCGCGTGCGTGCGCACGTGCTAGGTGCAGAGATTATGAAGAAACTAGGCACCAACTCAGCATTCTGATGGGTGTTCATGAGAGTTTGAAGAGTAGTGTGGATGCCCTCAAAGGAATTAAAATGGGAGGGCCATCAAGCTCTCAGATACCCAACTCAACACCAAAGCTCACACATATGCATCAGACAACACAGCGGCAATCTCCAGGGTAGAATGCACTGGTCATTCAGGAGGTAGTTATTGTCAGTGACACTATTGTCAGCAAATGGAAAATATGTTGTGCAAGGATAGGTGGAATCAAACCAGGGTATGTCTGCCAGGGGCAAAAGTAGATAACGTTGAAGAGTACACATCTTTTAAGGACACAAAAGGTGATATTGTTGTACACATTGGCACTAATGATATTTAGAGTAAGAGATCTGAAGACTTACTTAACAAGTACAGGGCAATGTATGGGAAAAAGTTGTGAATTAGGATTGAATTTGAAGAGGTCTGCAATTCTACCCAAACACGAGAGGAGGGAACACACACCGAGAGCCTTATCAATCAATTCGGCCCTGGAGAGAATGTGCAAGGTTGACGGATAGAATTTTTATCATTGTGAGCTGTGCTTGTTAACAGAAGAGACTGCTTCTAAATGGATGGGATACACTTAAATAGAAAGGGAAGAAGAATATCTGCTGATGCTATCAAGGCAGTGATAGGTGGGTCGGAAAACTGCTAGCTTGGGGAGGTAAAAAGACTAATAGCTTAACTAGAGTCACAGACAGAGGTGAAAGTGATTCTTGCACTGCTACTATTGGTACATGCAGCAGCAGCCTGGAAAAAAAGGTGTCTGGTACTTCAGGCCCTGTTGTGGGTCAAATAAATATTTGACCCACACCAGGGTCTATGTTAGGTGAGCTAAGAGCTTTGTAAATAAATTTTTTTATGAATTTGAAGTGCTGATTAAGTCGTCAAATGCAGACATTGTAGGAACAGCAGAAACATGGTGTCACTCAGAGATAAGTGATGCTGAATTTGAATATGGAGAGTACAATGTATACAGGAAGGACATACAGGACAGGAGAGGTGGAAGGGTTATGCTCTTAGTTTTAAATCTAAAGCAGTGATTCCAGTTGACATGGGTGACGTGTGCAACGTTGGGTCAGTTTGGTGTGATATAAGCACTGTGAAAACAAAATTGACAGTAGGAGTGTGTTATAGGCCTAATGACTGATGAGTATGCCAAACAACTATAGAAAGAAACAGAGTGGGCAAGAAAATCAGAATGTCTCATAATGGAGGATTTTAACTTTCTAAATGTCGACTGGAATTTGTTGGTTACTCACACATTAACAAAACTTTTATGGATTTCTTGACTGACTGTTTTCTATAGCAGCATGTTAGAGAGGCAAGAAGAGGAAGCAATACTCTTGATCTGGTTATCAGCAGTGATTATTCAAGCATTAAGAATCTGCAGGTAAAAGACCCACTGGGTGGCAGTGATCACTAACGTGGAATTTAATTAAAAGATTTAACCACTGTCAAGGGTAAAGGGAAAGGCTTTTGATTTTGTACGGGGTGGCTACAGTGTTCTCAGACAGTTTTTAAATTCTGTGCAGTGGGAACAACTTATGATGTTACCAACACCAAATTCTAAATAGGAAGTATTTAGGGAAGTAATCAAAGAAGCTACTAGGCTTTTCGTACCAATGAAGAAATACTGTTCAAATACTTAGACCTAAATGGATGTCAGATGAACTACTGAGACACATGGCAGAGAAGAAAAGTGCATGGAATGCATATAAATTATCAGGTGATACAGAAGCCCATGGCAGTTATAATTTAGGCTGTAATAAAGTCACAAAGTTGGTCAGGCAAGCTAAAGCATATTACGAGAAGTCTATCAAAGAATGCAAAGCAAAACAGTAGACTTCCATGCTTATATTAACAATAGAGTACGTAGAACACTTCCGTATGATACTCTCCAGAAATTAAAACAAAAAAATTGAAAACTTACATTAGAGTAAAAAATAAATAATTAAAAACCAATTTAACACAATTAAAAATTAAAAAGAATCTAACGAAAATATTCAAAACGATTTTCCTTCCTAAAGCTGCCTATAAATTTGCACAAGTAAATTTAATAGTCAACTGAATGAATTAAATTATATTTAAATTTAATTTAATTCATTAAATGTTCATGTAATGAATATTTAATTTTAAAGATGGATTCCTTTTTATATTATGAAAAGTAATTCTTCATTGCATTTTATATTTGTAAAATAATAAGAGGAGTTTACCTCGATATAATACGTAGAACACTTCCGTGATACTCTCCAGAAATTAAAACGAAAAAATCGAAAACTTACATTAGAGTAAAAAATAAATAATTAAAAAACCAATTTAAATCAATTTAACACAATTAAAAATTAATTTAACGCAATTAAAAATTAAAAAGAATAACTAAAATATTCAAAACGATTTTCTTCCTCGACGAAATCTGCTTGGGCTCAGAAATACAAATATTAACTAGCAGGTTCTTAAATAGGGGTTATCCCCTTGCCACAATAAACCGAATTAGGATACAGGCTAAGGATAGGATACAAAATACTACACCAACCAACAATAGTAATATCAAAAAATACCTTCTTTCTGTCCCATATGTTGAACAGTGGCACAAACAGTTTAATAGATTCTTTAAAGATACCGAATTAAAATTGTGGCCAGGCCAATAGGAAATTACACACTATACTGAACAATCTCTCGATTCTTTCCGCGTTCGCAACACAAATTAATGATCTGGTATACAACATTTCTTGTGGTGATTGCAACTCGTCTTACCAAGGTTCGACGCGATTTTCTCTGAATATTCGTGTAAATCAACATGAAGCCTCAGTTCGTGCTTCTCGTTCAGCAGTGTCAGAATTAGCCTTTCATGCCATTAACGAAAAACATACTTTTTTATTTAACGAGGCCAAAATACTTAATGTTCAACGTAATTATACGCGACTATTAATTGCAGAAACCATAGAAATTAAATTACACAAGATTTCTGTTAATGTTCGGCAGCCATATTTGATCTCCGATGCGTGGACCTTTACGCACATGCACAAAGACAAATAATCACTAAGTTTCAGGTTCAACCCTATTCGGTAATTTTCATTCCTGTGATCATGACATACGGTCGAAAAGCGTTGACAGCTTCAGGAAGGTAAATCGTTTTGAATATTTTCGTTAGATTCTTTTTAATTGCGTTAAATTGATTTTTAATTGTGTTAAATTGATTTAAATTGGTTTTTAATTATTTATTTTTTACTCTAATGTACGTTTTTGATTTTTTCGTTTTAATTTCTGGTGAGTATCATATAGAAGTGTTCTACGTACTATATTGAGGTAAACTTCTCTTATGATTTTACAAATATTAATATCAACGTAGAACGTATTGAGTATTACAGCTCTGATTCATACTATCTAATTAACAATAGAAGAAAGGAGTTGAATCACATTGGCCCACTTGATGTCTATGGGTTAACTGCTGACGAGCCTGCTCAGGCTGCAGACAAATTGAATAAGTTTTTTTGCACCTACATTCACACATAAGAAATTCTTTAAGGAAGGGGATGCCAGAAGCTTATCAAACTCTACAGAGGAGCTAATTGACTTTGTGATAACTGAAAGGAAAGTGGAGGAGAAACTGTTTAAAACAGCAAAATAATTTCCATCCACCGCAGGTGTGGATGGAATCTGTCAAATTATAATATTTGCTGCCTCCCTTAATTATATTAAGTGAGGCAGCAAAGGAGGTAAACAAACTCTTAGTCATAATTATGAGAGCATCTGTGGATTCAGAGGTAGTCCCCAAGGACTGGAGATGTGTGAATATATCCTGATTCATAAACAGGGATCAAAAGGTGACATGAGTAATTACAGACCTGTTAGCTTAATGTCTGTTCCAGGGAAAAACAATGGAATCATAGTTAAAGTTATGCAAGACCATCTGGACAGGCATGCAATTATACTGCAACCACAGCATGGATTTGTCAAATGGCAGTATTGTCTAACCAATCTAATAGATTACTATAATACAGTAACCAAGGAACTGAATAAAAAAAAATAATTTTGGCATCATATACTTGGATTTCAGGAAAGCTTTTTATACTGTTACACATAAAAGACTGCTGTACAGACTGGAGTAATGTTGCATTAAAGGCAAGTTACTACTATGGATAAAGGGATGGTTAAGTAGAAGACAGAGTTGTTATCAATGGGCACTGTTCTTTGTGGACTAATGTTATTAGTGGAGTTACCACGGGGTGCAGTGCTGATCCCATTGTTGTTTACAATATTTATCAATGATATTGATGAAAGTATATCAGGCTTAATGTCTAAATTTGCAATGATACAAATGTTGGCAGGGTTAGCTACTGCAACAAGATCTAGAAAAATTACGTCGATGAGCTTAGAAATAGTAGTTGAAGTTTAACAAAGACAAATGCAAGGTATAGCATATGGTAGCAGTAACCCCAAAGTAACTTATCACCTGTATGGTACTACACTTGGGGTAATGGAGAATAAAAAAGACCTGGGGTTAATGTGCAGTCAGATGTGAAATTCTCAGAGCAGTGCAGTTGTTTTTTGCCAGGCCAGCAAATGCGATTGTCAATAAAACTGAACAACAAATTGTGGGTAATATCTTGTTACAGGCATGAAAGTAAGTTTACTTTATAGATTTTGGGATGCTAAACACGAAAATAGTGCTTAAAATGGCAGACTGGCTCTTGTTTTTGAAAAAAAGTAGTTTTTTATATTTATAAAAGGCAATTTTTATTTATGTGGCAGTAAGATGTAGCTACGAACATACCTGTAACAAACACAGGATCTTTTTGCCTTTCGCTTGTATTCAGCTTTGGAATCATCCTTTTTCTCCATCCAACAATAATTGGCTAACATGGTGGCACTCCACTTGCTTTTATATCTTTATTTCATCGGTGCAATGTCTTGATGGAAGCATTAGCATAGGCATATGATGCAAGAAAGAAAGCTTATATAGTATCAGCCAAAAAAAAACTTCCCATTTCACCCATCCATTCACTCCAAAAGTCTGTCTAGTTCAACCTTGAATTATTTAGGCTGTAAACTTCCACAACAGGTGGAAGTTTGTTCCAGCAAGCTATTCTACAACTGTCTTTCTTCAATTTGAATTTATGCCCCCTCAGGTGCAAAATCTGAGCAAGAGGAAGAACCCTCTGAGCACTGAATCAGATTTTGTTTGGTTTGGATTTTATTGGCGCATTAGCAACTAAGGCTATAATGCGCCAAGACCAGGTAATATCTAAAAATTTAACATCTCAGTGACTATGTATATAAAGTGCTTAGCATCATAATACACAGCCATTTCTGAATAAACAGAAAATTTTTAAGGTGGCATCGTTTTAGGTTATATCTCATATTGTGAATACCTTCACAACGAGTTGCCATGATATTGCACTACTTCGAATAAGTAACGCTTCACCTAAGGAGAAGACTAGTGTTACTTATTCTCAGATAGGTACCACCACCCAGACAGCACTGTTTCAGGGCTATTTGGCCCTTCGTCAGTGAGTGGGTAGGTACCCAAGTGATGCAATGATGGCAAAAACAGTTATGAAGTATAACTCCACAATATGAGAGATGCCTGATGGTGTATGATGTATTTAGACTAAGGCGCATTTAGGGCTAGAGCCTCAAGCTGCGAACAAATTTAGACTATGTATATAAAGTGCTTAGCATCATAATACACAGCCATTTCTGAATAAACAGAAAATTTTTAAGGTGGCATCGTTTTAGGTTATATCTCATATTGTGAATACCTTCACAACGAGTTGCCATGATATTGCACTACTTCTCCTTAGGTGAAGCGTTACTTATTCGAAGTAGTGCAATATCATGGCAACTCGTTGTGAAGGTATTCACAATATGAGATATAACCTAAAACGATGCCACCTTAAAAATTTTCTGTTTATTCAGAAATGGCTGTGTATTATGATGCTAAGCACTTTATATACATAGTCTAAATTTGTTCGCAGCTTGAGGCTCTAGCCCTAAATGCGCCTTAGCCAAAACCCATCTCAGTGACCTAATTAATTAGGCCACCATGTCCAGATCTAAAAACAAAAAACATAAATAAATAACAAAACATATAAATTTTAAATACGATTAAAAACCTTTATTGCTTTCAAAAAGCTAAAAACAGCAGACACGTTGTCATTGTCGGATAAAATCTGACTGAGTGTATAAGGCTCAGTCAGATGATTAAAAGCGGTAAAACGGGTGCTGCTAAAATCTGGACAGTCAATTAAAAGGTGTCTGATCGTTAAAATTGTGCTACAGGACACACACACACATAGGAGGGTCATCAGCCCTCAGCAAAAATGAATGAGTCAAATGACTATGTCCTATGCGGGTCCGGGAGAGAACAACTTCCTCTTTATGATTCCTGCGCAGACTAGACTGCCACGGTTCAATTACAGGCTTTATACGATATAATTTATTCGCAGTCTGTCTATTCCACGAATCCTGCCATTGGGAATGTATCTTTTGGTATATTATTTGCCTGTAGTCTGTATAGGGGACTGACGGGCAGCAATTGTTATTGGGAACTGCTGATTTGGCTGCAGTGTCAGCCAAATCATTTCCCCTAATCCCAATGTGGCTGGGAATCCAGCAGAAGCGGATACCATATTCACGTTCATGGAGAAAGTGAATCTTCTGCTGAAGGCTAGACAGAACTGGATGAGAATTACATCTCACAGTTATTAAAGCCTGTAACACGCTGAGAGAGTCGGAATATAAAATGAACCGTTGGTATTGGCATTCACTAATGTGATCCAAGGCTAACTCTATAGCGTGCAGCTCTGCAGTAAATATGCTGCATTCAGAGGGAATCTGCTCCGATGTAGTGCTGTCTGTAAAGACAGCAGCAGATCCCACATATGATTCCGACTTCGAGCCGTCTGTGTAAACTGGTGCGAAGTCAAAATGTTCAGCTCGGTGTGCTGAATAAAGCTGCAGGTAGACAGACGATGGAGTGTCCGACTTTCCCCAATTTCTAAGGGAAAAATCACATGCCAGGACATGAGCATGCCAGGGTGGAAGGGGTTGCTTCGGTGTTTGAGCAACCTTGTCTACCTTGATATTAAGTTCTTTGAGTAGCTCTTGGAGACGAATACCAAAAGGACGATTGGCAGTCTTACGGGTGTTGTACAAATTTTCCCATCGTGGCTCAAAAACGGATAGCCACGTAGGATGGTCTGGCAGGGATTTCAGTTTTAGAGCATAGTTTAGGGACAACTGCTTACATCAAAGCCATAACGGCGGTTCGTTTGCTTCGACGTATAAGCTCTGGACTGGAGATGTTCGATATGCTCCAATAGCGGTACGGAGAGCCAGATGATGGACAGGGTCCAGCCAACGAAGTACACTGTCTCTGGCCAAATTGTATACCAGGGACCCATAATCAAGTCTGGATCGTACAAATGCACGGTAGATGCGTAGTAGGGTGCATTGATCCGCACCCCAAGATGTAGAGGAAAGAGAGCGCAGAATATTCAGCCCTCTTGTGCACTTTGTGCGGAGTTGACGGATGTGATCTAGAAAGGTCAACTTTTTATCAAATACGAGTCCCAAAAATTTTGTGTCCGCCGCTACTGGAATAGCATTTTGTCCGAGCCTTAATTCAGGTTCAGGATGAAGATTACGCTTGCAACAAAAGTGCATGCAAACAGTCTTCTCCGGCGAGAACCTGAAGCCATTAGCAAGTGCCCAGGAATTAAGACGATCAATGGCTTTTTGCAGTTGTCTTTCAATAACCCTCATGTTGCATGACTGACAGAATATGCTAAAGTCATCAACATAGAGGGCACTGTTTATGGTTGGAGGAAGTTGTTCTGTGATGGAATTTACTTTGATGGCAAAAAGCGTGACACTTAAAACTGATCCTTGTGGTACTCCCTCCTCTTGGGTGAAGGAGCGAGAGAGTGAGGATCCCACACGAACTTGGAAAGATCGATTGGCTAAAAAGTTTTTAATAAAAATGGGCAGTTGCCCCCTAAGACCAAGGCTATGCAGATCTTTTAAGATGGCAAATCTCAAGTTGTGTCATACGCTTTCTCCACGTCGAGGAACACTGACACCAAGTGTTCGCGTTTAAGGAAAGCATCCCGGATGGATGTTTCCAATTCTAATAAGATGGTCCAAAGTGGACCAGTTCCTTCGGAAGCTGCACTGGATGTTGGAGAGAAGGTCATTTGATTCTAAATACCAGATTAAACGAGAATTAACCATTCTCTCCAGGATTTTGCACAGACAGCTAGTCAGAGCAATAGGACGATAATTTCTAGTGACTTTTGGATCCTTTCCTGGCTTAGCAAAGGCAAGAACGGTTGCCTTGCGCCAGGAATCCGGAAACTGCCCTTCAATAAAGATTCTGTTATACAGAAGGAGCAGATAATCCATAGATTTTGGTGAAAGATGCTTAATCATTTCATAATGGATGCCATCTGGTCCAACAGCACTTGCTTTGGAAAGAGCAAGGGCTCTTTTCAGTTCCTGAATAGTGAATGACCCGTTGTAGGGATAAATGCTCTTGGACTTAAAATTAAGTGCCTGTTTTTCGAGTTTATGTTTCAGGACCAGGAACTCTGGGGAATACGAAGATGTTGCAGAGATGTTAGAGAATGTTTCCCCAAGAGAGTTGGCTATTGCAGTTGGATCTGCAATAGTGCATCCATTATAATCTAGGATTGAAGAAGGGTGGGATGTATATTTTCCCTTCATTTTCCGGATTTTATCCCAGACTACCTTAGAGTTGGTAGACTGGTTAATGGATGATGTAAAATGGATCCATGATTCCTTTTGACTCTGACGGCAGATATAGTGTGCTTTGGCTTGTGCACGTTTAAAGGCTATAAGGTTGGTCGTGGTAGGATATCGGCGGAATATCCTCCACGCTTTGTTTTGAGCCTTTTTTGCTGCTGTGCATTGTGAATTCCACCAAAGTTTGGGAAATGGTGGAAACCGGGCAGATGTTTTTGGAACAGCATTCGCAGCTGCTTGGACGATAATTTCTGTGATGTACGTTACTGCATCATTGATAGGCTCCTGACTGACGGTGCTGAGATCAAAATTTGCCTGATGTTGGAAGGCAGACCAGTCAGCCTGATCAATCTTCCACCGTGGTAACCTGAAAGGAAGACACGGTCTCCCACTGCGTAACGAGGTTATCACAGGGAAGTGATCACTTCCGTATGGACTCTCCTCCACTTCCCAAGTGAGTGAAGGGAGTAGAGAAGGGGAGCAGATAGAGAGATCAATGGCAGAAAAAGTACAGGTAGGCATGTGGAAGGTGTTTGTTCCAGTATTTAGAAAGGAAAGGTCATTATCATTGAGCATACGCTCTATGACCCGTCCCGTTCCATTGATGTTAGCACTACCCCACAGGGTGTTATGTCCATTAAAATCCCCGAGAAGTAAGAAAGGGGGAGGCAACTGCGTTACAAGATCATCAAGGTCTTCCTGGGAGTTGTCAGTCCCAGGTGGCAAATAAATAGAGCAGACCGTTAATAAAAATCCCACTGTAAGGCAAATTGCAACTAGCAAGGGCTGAACTGGGGTCTGATTACCCACTAGGATAGCTACTCCTCCATGAGCAGGACCATCCGCAATTCTATCCTTACGAAAGATTGTGATATTATACATCGTGGGATCATCATTTGCTTTTAGGTAAGTCTCCTGCAAGCAAAAGCAAACTGGCTCGTGCTTTTGCAGGAGGGCCTTGATGTCATCAGTATTTCGCCGGAAGCTGAATCAGCACTGAGCTTGCTCAAACCATTCAAGGCCTTATACATTGCAATCAGATCACCTCGCAGGTGCCTAGTCTCCAGACTGCAATTTGCAGAACTTAAGCCTTTCTTTGTAACAGTAACCCTTTGTTCCACTCACTAATCTTGTTGCCCGTCTCTGTACTTGTTCCAGCAGCTCTACATCTTTCTTAAAATGAGGCCTCCAGACCTGCATGCAGTACTCCAAGGTGTGACCTTATACAAGAGGATAATCACATCCTTATCCCTAGTAGCAAAATTCCTATATATCATTGACAAGACCCCATGAGCTACTCTTGCAGCCTATTTGCATTGATCAAAAAACTTCATAATATCTGACTGCACAATTACCCCCAAGTAATTTTCATTCTACACTACCCTAAGTGCAATACTATACAGTTGGTATGTTACTCTAGGCTACTGCTACCCATATGCAGCACTTTGAATTCATCAATGTTAAACTTCAGTTGCCATCTCTCAGCCCATCTGCTCAACTTTTCCAGATCCTGTTGCAGTAGCATACTGTCCTTACTGTCATCAACAATCCTACCAACCTTCGTATCGTCTGCAAACTTGGACATTAAGCGTGATATACCTTCATCAATATCATTGATAAATACAGAAAACAATGAGCCCAACACGGACATCTAGGGTGACACCACTAATGACATTAGTCCATGAATTAAGAAATTGTGGTGGAAATCTCTGAAATAACTTTTCTTCTTATGTATTTCCCATAATTCAAGAGACTACAGAAATTTAAGTTCATCATAAATATCTTCTCTTCTCTTCTCAAACTTCAACCTGCACATAGTACTAGGATACTTGGGGGAGGGGGGCATAAAAAATAAAATTAAAAGAATTTCGTATCCAATTACATTCCTGCCAACGAGTAGGACAATCTTTTTTTGATCAGGACTATTCATATGTTGAGTGAAAAACTGCAGCCATTATCAACCCACTGCAGGATGGAAGCCTGCTCAACAATTCATGCTACGGGAAATAAACCATAATCTGCCACGCTGGTCCAGTGCCAGTTGGCAGATCGACCGTATTTAGCAGTCAGGGGCTTGAACCCCGGTCTACTCAAAGAGCATGTGCTACTGCACTCCTTCTTACGACCACTCGGCTACAGAGGCCGTTTGCTGAGTGAAAAGGCTTCTTTAATTAAGAATTTTAGTGTCTTAGCTAAATCATTCTCTGCCTAAAAAAAGCAAGTAAAGGTCACAGCATGTAACAAAGTGGCTTTATCTATTCTCAAAACATTTCAAAATGCCTAATTTAACTTGAAGATAAGTATTTTGAGAGCCACTTGCCAGCTAATTCAAACTCTAAACATAAATCAGATGGTAATTAAAAATGTTTTGGCCATAACAAAATGTAACTTAGGTGCTCACAAACATGACTCTATTCAGATTCAATGCAAGTGTTGTTATATAAGACATTGTTTGAATTGCCAAACTGAACAAGAATTGAAATGTATAATGAACATAACTGAAACAGTGTGTTGATAGCAGCATGTGGGAAGGAACTAATGCAAAGTAAATAATTATTATAAATATTTTACCTTAATTTCTTCATTTCAATGATAATAATCAAAATGCATATAAAGCAATTTATGGCACACTTTTTGAGTAGGCAAGGTTAATTCACAGATCAAAGTTTAATTTACAAATTAAATAATCTGCCTGCTGTTAATCATAATCATGTATTAAACTTAATTCCTTATAGATTATAACTAATTTCTGTGGAAAAATGTTCGTCATTAAAAACATCGATCGATCTCATGAAAATTCATTAACTATTATGCATCCACTAACTATTTAATAAATATTTTACTTAATTACACATCTACTAAATGTTTTACCTTAACATTCACTATCTATTGAAGTACTATTCTACTGACAAAATAATTTAAATTTAATAAAAAAGACAAAACTAAACAATGATATATTATGACTCACAATAAATCATTTTAATGTACTTACAAGAGTACATCTTCTTTCTTATCAATTATTAATCTGAAGTAATCTGCCAGCCTTTTCTGCATTAAAGCCAACCTGAGCCATGCTCTTGCGCGACCCAAATGTGTTCTGAAAAAAGAAACGTTGCAAAATATTAGAAATTGTACTATTTTATATGTATATCATACTATCATATACAATGGTCTCTCAATTAATGATGTCTTTGATTACAAAAATTTGTTTACAATGTGCCTCATAAGATCCCATGTACAGGTCATGCAGTTGCATTTATCAGCACTTGGAGTCCATTTAATTTTTGTAATTTTGTTGTGACTGTGCAAACATCTGTGATTTTCATAATTTATGTGCCTACAACTCTCACTCTGTGTGTGTGTGTGTGTGTGTGTGTGTGTGTGTGTGTGTGTGTGTGTGTGTGTGTGTGTGTGTCGTTTTTTACTAAATAAAATCAGTAGTCATGGCCTTAAAAAAGGCAAGTGTGAAAGAAAAGAATAACAGGAGAAGCACAAAACAAGAAATTATTTCAAAAGAAAAAACAGCATTAAAGTAAATACACTTGTAAGTGATTGGTGGTTGGTTGGTTCTTGGGTTTTATTGGTGCATTAGCAACTAAGGCTATAATGCGCCACTTGTAAGTGAAGATAATCTCATGAAATCTATGATTTCAACAATATATAAACAAAAGGACACACTTATCAGTGAAAATGAAGGCTGATTCTCCAGCATTTCAAAAGCAGGAAATTAAAAGTAAAAATGGAAAAACTATTAATACTATGAATTTTGAAACACTGATGGCATATTTATGACAAGGCAGGTGTGAAACTCATAGGTAGCTAAGAAAGAGAAATTGCTACACCATACTTTATAATTGCTATTAACACTCTGGCTGCATTGTCGCCAAAAATTCCAATAGTAAAAGGTTTTCAATTTGCTAACCTGGAGATTTTAAAATAGGATTTTTCAAATTACAAATTTTAAAATTAAGAAGTTCTTAATCCATTTTAGCTTGCACACTAACTTCCTTTATAATACGTAACTTTTATATACCTTTGATCCAAAAGTTATACAAAAACTATCAAGCCTCCATCAGTGAAACACTTTTTCATTTTAAGATTAATATAGCAAATGAAAAACTTAAGTTTATTTATTACTTTAGAATTTTATTCCTGAATGATTAAATAAAAATTATAAGAATGCTTACCAGTATGTATTAACCTGACATGATCACAAGTAATACTAAAACTTTTACTGATTCAGAGATGATTTTGCTTCCTTCATAAATATAGAATCAAAAGTTTTCTCACAGCAGTTAACTTATTGCTGTTAAGAGTATCATGATTTTTTAGGTCAAAAAGATGATCTAAACTGAGTTCTTATTTCAGCCACCTCACTGAATACATCACTTTCTGCAAAAAGGTCCTCTATGTTAATACAATTTATGGCTTGGAGGAAGCACCAAACTATAAGTACAGAAAAGTAATCCGAAAACTTCAAGAATCTTATGCTAGCCCAGCCCTTCTTCAGTATGCTAACCCTCCTTCAGTATTTTTTTGGTGCAATACTAAATTTGGTCATACTACACCTAACTATTATTATGTTATAGTATCCATAATACTATAACTAGTATTATGGATATTAATTTTTTTTAGTTATAGGCTGTACCATGTGTGGCTGAAAAGTATTATTAGTTTCAAAAAAGAAACAAGCTCAATGCTAGAGGATTTTTTTTAATAGAGTAAGTTTTGAGAGAGAGAGAGAGAGAGAGAGAGAGAGAGAGAGAGAGAGAGAGAGAATTGAAGGATGTTTTTCACCCTATTTCATGAAGTAGACATTCTCTAAGGAAATGCTGAAGTGACAGAAGCAGTGGACATTCCAGAGAATCACTTTTTTTGAATAAACACAAACATGTGAGATTACTGTAAAATATGTATTTTTGCTGAAACAACTTTATAATCCACTCATGCAGAAACTTGACTTCCACTGCTGAAAGATTCTGTTTTATCTGTATAAACATCAAATATATACAAAGAAAACACTTGCTAGAATTCTTGCTGTACAATTAGTCCATTGCCTCTTCTGGACAGCACTATGCCCTGGGATCCAAAAAGAATTGACATTTGATATTTATTTCCTGTGAGCCTCATTAGTTGAGCCAGAATTTGACACAGCACAGGATGTGCAAGCACATGCTTTCAGGAGAGCAAATATTATACTTAATGAGTATGTGTGCATAAAATATTTTAAAAAAGAAGATTTTGCAATGTATTTATTTCAAGTGTATTAGTACTACAATTATGGTATTACTGAGGACGGTTTGTATATAAACTATATGTAAACAATATTCGGTAATACCAATATTGTTACTTTTTTGAGAAACACATATCAGCCACCCTCGTATAAAATGATAAAAAATATTAGAACATTCATACATGTGAATATAAGCTATAATGCTATAATGCATTTATACGTTTTTTATATGCATTTATATGGCAAACAATATCTCATCATTCTATACCAAACAAAAGGAAAAAATTAATAAAAAATGTAATGCAATTTTTTTATGATTCTCAACATATGAGAAATTACCCCACTTGTAGTAATTTTACATTTTCCAAGGGATAATAGGCATTGGCCATCCTTGTTATTTCTATTATGCAAAGAAAAGTTTAACAGTACTTTCATACTAAGTAAACTACTGTTATTTAGCCTTGAACAGAACTGTAGAAATTCCAATAGGAATGAATTGCCAGTCTAACAATATTTTCCAAAGTGAAACTGGATATAAAAAAATATAGTAAAGCACTCTACTAAAAATTGTAATAAAATAGAAGAAATATGAGTCTAAAATAGCATTTGCTTATCCTGAAATGCACATTCATCTGGAATAATTCCCTATACATCTGACAACAATCAGGTTGATCCAACGGTCTCAATGCATTGTTCCAGTCAATCAATGTATATACTGAATGGTTGATTTTTACTTGAGGACTATAAGGGTACTGAAATGAGAAAGACTGGGAACTACTATTATTTTTTTTAAATAAAATTTGCCTTTTACTAATGTTGCCATTGATGAGAAAGCATAGCATTACCACTATCTAAAATTGAAATCATAAACTTCATTCCCCTTAAAATATTAAATCTAACCAAATTGACCTGTTTATTTGTACTAAAATTTTCTTTCATTATACCAAAGACAAAAAAAAAATAATAATAAATAAATAAATAAAAATAACCCTAGATATTAAGAAATCAATATTTGTATATACCCCCTTCCACATACTGTAACTAATGAAGAGATAAGCTATGAACAGATATTCTGAGAAATTATTTTATCAATCCAGTGGTACTGCATAATAATCTCATAGGAGCAAAAAGCTTAATTTGTTTATTTATAGTATAGTGGTATTTAAAAGTTGACCATGTGAAGCTGAATAGATCGTTGAAAACAAGATTAATGCTCACTCTTAAATTTAATACACTGCACATGAAAGCATCATGAAGTGCTGAATACAAATACAATAAATAACAAATAACAGTAGCTTGTCTTAAATTTTTAAGATTTTTATGTTTTTGGCAAGAGGTTTCAAATTTCATGTAATTGATTCAAAGTAAGGAAATACATGACTTACTTTACTGTTGGCAAATCCCTTACACTGGAAGTGATATCTGCTGCTTCAGGCATATGTTTCTCTATTAATTCAATAACATTCCACAATTCCTTTTTAGGGCCAAGAAGTCCTTTCTTAGCTGAAACAAAAACAAATGAAATTTCATGGTTGATTTCACAATAACTTAAATTAAGTTATTTAGCCTAATTTGTGGAAATTTTAATGTGCCACTGATTTTTTTTTTTTTTATGAAAATATATTTGCATAAGAAAATTGTACGAAATGGTAAGGAAACCTAATAATAAACATGTTAAATACTAAAGTGAGCATTAGATGATTATAGCACGATTATAATTATCTAATAATTATAATGTGAATTACAACTATGTAATGAAGACTACACTGTGCAAAACAAATATCTATTGCATTTTAAAGTCATTCTTGAAATTTATTTACATTTATTCACAACCTTAAACTTAAGTTTTGCACCTACAAGGACGTTATATGTCATACGAAAATCTTAATAGAGAATCAAATTCATATTAAATAAATTCGTATTAAATTAATTTTTAATTATAAAATTAGTTATTCAAATTAATTTGTTATAAAATTATGCAACTGAATAACTGCTTTTATCACCAAGTTATGTAACTTGGCCATTTCACTACAATGGATAGAAGTGGATCTCAGTAAGTGTACTACAGGCAGTCGAGCAATAAGCAGCACAGTATGGCTTGGTGGATAAATTAGTTTGGTGTGCTGCCATCCTCTCTTGGTGTATATGATCAAATCAAACTGTGAACATTTGTTTTTCCTCCCCTATTTTTTGATACTTTAAAAAAAAAAAAATTAAGAGACTGACATAAATGAGAAAACATTATCATAAATTTGGCTGATGCTTATGCAGCATCAGCCAAAAAAAAAAACTCCCATTTCACCATTCCATTCACTCCAAATGCTTGTCCAGCTCAGCCTTAAATTTATTTAAACTATCAACTTCCACAACTAGAGATGAAAGTCTGTTCCACCAATCAACTATCCACTGGCTGAAGGCAAATTTCTGCATCTATTCAATTTGAATCTATGCCCCCTTAGGTTCTTAAAGTGAGCAAAAGGAAGAATCCCATTAGCATTGAGCTTGCTCAACCCGTTCAAAGCCTTATATACCACAATCAGATCACCTCGCATGTGCCTAGACTAGTCTCCAAGTGCTGCAATTTGCAGAACTTAAGCCTTTCTTCATAAGAGCACCCCTTTGTTCCCCTCACCAGTCTTTGTATTCGTTCTAGCAACTCTACATCCTTCCTAAAATGAGGCCTCCAGATCTGTACACAGTACTCAAGGTGGGGCCTGACCATTGCCTTGTACAATGGGATAATTGCCTCCTTGACCCTGCTATCAAAATTCCTATATATCATTGACAAAACTGCATGACCTGCTCTGGCAGCCAAGCTGCACTGCTTAGAGAACTTTATATCCGACTGCACAATTACCCCCAGGTGATTTTCATTCTCCACCGCCCTGAGTGTAGCACCGCACAGTTGGTACATTTCTCTTGGGTCACTGCTACCTATACCAGTACTTTGCATTTATCAATATTGAACTTCAGTTGCCACTTCTCAGCCCATCTGCCCAACTTATCTAGATCCAGTTGCAGTAGCATACTGTCTTTACTGCCGTTTCAACCCTGCCAACCTTTGTATCATCTGCAAATTTGGACATTAAGCCTGATATACCTTCATCAATATCACTGATGAATATATAAAACAACAATGGCACCAGTACCGAACCCTGGGGAACCCCACTAATAGCATTAGTGATTTGGTAGTTGTTGGCGCATCGGCTTCTGTGGCCATATTGCACCTCCCAAGGTTTTTGCAGTACTTTGATCCAGCCCGAGGCGGGAATCGAACCCGCGACCTTTGGGTTGCCGGGCAGGTACTTTACCCACTCGGCTAGCCTGGTCGGCGATAGCATTAGTCCACGAAAAGCAGTGTCCATTGATTACCACTCTCTGTCATCTCCCACTCAACCATCCCTTTATCTATTGTAGCAACTTGCCCTTATTGCCATACCACTCCAATTTGTACAGCAGTCTTCCATGTGTAACAGTATCAAAAGCCTTACTAAGATCCAAGTATATAATATCAAAATTGTGCAGACAGATATGAAGTTTTCTGAGTAGTGCACACAGTCTGCAAGAGTAGCTCAGTGTTTTGTCAATGACATACAGGAATTTTTTTAGCAGGGATAAGGAGGTGATTATCCCCTTGTATAACACAATGGTCAGGCCACATCTTGAGTACTGTATACGGGTCCGGAGGCCTCATTTTAAGAAGGGTGTAGAGCTGTTGGAACAAATACAGAGAAGAGCAACAAGATTAGTGAACTGAACAAAGGGTTGCTCTTATGAAGAAAGGCTTAAGTTTTGCAGATTACAGTGTTTGGAGACTAGGCACCTGCAAGATGATCTGATTGAGGTGTATAAAGCCTTTTGTTGTGGAAGTTGATAGCCTAAATAAGTTTAAGGCTGAGCTGGACAGGTATTTGAACCAAAAGGAGGGGTGAAATCGGAATTTTTTTTTTTTTTGGCTGATTCTGCATAAGCTTGCTTTCTTGCATCGTATGCCTCTACTAATGCTAATGCTAAAATTATTCATTGCATCCAGTTCCTTTGTGACCACATCATAGTATTCAATTAAACTGATCAGACAAGAGACCTCCCTTTAACAAACCCATCCTGTGTCTTAACTATTACTGCAGTCTTATCTAGATGATCCTGCAATGCTTCTTTAACCAGTGACTCCATTATTTTCCCCAGAACACAAGTTAAACTAATATGTCTATAGTTACTTGTGTCACATGTTGATCCCCTTTTGTGAATTTGGGATACCTCCAGTCCATGGGGACCTTCCCTGAATTCAAGGAAGCTCTCGTAATTATGGCTAATTGTTTGCTTACTTTCTTTGCTGCCTCCTTTAATATAACTGGATAGATCCTACCCATCCCAGGTGCCTTCCTTATGTTTAACTTCAACATTTTCTCCTCCACTTTGCTCTCAGTTATTACAAAATCACTTAGCTCCCTGTTAGAGTTTGATAAACTTCTGGCATTCCCCTCCTTGAATAACTCCTCATTTGTGAATATAGATGCAAAAGACTCATTCAGTTTATCAGCTACCTGAGCATTATTATCAATATTCAAACCATATATGTTAAGTGGACCAATCTGATTTGTCCCTTTTCTACTAGAGTTTACATAAGTAAAGAACTCTTTGCTGTTTTTCTTTGCATCCTTTGCCAAAGATTTCTCGTAATCTGCCTTCACCTGCGTAACCTCCTTTGTGACTTGGTTTCAGACTAGTTTATATCTGCCATAGGTTTCTGTGTCGCCTGATATTTTATATCCATCCCATGCATTTTTCTTCTCTGCCACGAGCTTCATTAATTCACCTGGAAATCATTTAGGCCTAAACCTTGAACAGTATTTCTTATTTGGTATGAAAAGCCTAGTACCCTCCAATATTAAGTCCCTGAAAGTTTCCCATTTAGAATTCACCGTTGGTAACATCATCATTTGATCCCACTGCATGGAATTTAAAAACTCTCTGATGGTAGTTACATCTTTAAGTAAATCCCACATCAATACACTATGATCACTGCCACCTAGTGGTTCCTTTATCTACAAATTCTTAATGCATGAAGGATCACTACTAATAATCACATCAAGAATATTACTCCCTCTGGTTGCCTCTCAAACATGCTGTTGTAGAAAACAGTCATCCAATAAATCCACAAAAGTCTTGCTAGTGTGTGAGTGACCAACCCACAAGTTCCAGTCAACATCGGGAAAGTTAAAATGCCCCATTATAATACATTCTGATTTACTGGCCCAGTCTTATTTCTCTGCACAATTGCTCATTATATGCATCAGATTCATTAAGCCTATAACACACCTACTCTCATTTTCCCTTTCCCAGTGCTTATGTCAACACCACACTGACTCAACATTGAATTATCCACCAATGTCAATTGGATGCTCTTCCTTAGATTTTGTGTATTTCTTAACTAACAGCATTACACCTCCTCCCTTCCTGTCTATCCTTTCTGTACACATTGTACTCCCCAAATTCCAATTCTGCACTGCTTATATCTGTGTGACACCATGACTCTGATATCCTAAAAGTTTATGAATTAAATATATAAACATTGCTTGTGGTCTAACAGCCAACCTTATTAGAATGCTAGCAATTCAAAGGAGATTGGCATATATATTCATTATAGTATGAGGTAAAACAATATTAAAAATGCTCCCAAGCAAAGCAAATAACATCATTTGGAGTAACAGACAAAAGCAGATATAAAATGAAAAGACTGGCTAATTAGTCTGGTTGTGGACTTCTGCAAATGGTATCATATGTTCGTAAGAACAAAATAAAAAACAATTACACAGTCTGTTATAAATCATAACTGATGAAGTTATTGCATGCGCCAAGTAAATGCAGGGAATGTAATGACCAGAATATTTAAACTGTTAGCATAATCTGACACACAATATTATGTTTGGAACAACCCATATTCCACATGTTTGGGATTTGGACTGTGCACATTGATTACATAGTCATTTGTTGTAATAACTGCAACCCTGGGAATGAGAAATTCTAAAAACATGTTTTGGTTATCAGTAATATCTATGCATTCAAAATTTGGAGATATGGAATACAAATTTCCCAAAATTCAGAATACTCAATCTGATCAGATTTAGATTTACTTAGAGCTATTCAGATCTAAGATTCATATGGATTCATTTATTTAGATCTATTATCAGAAACAGTTTCTTCAACAACTTAGTTTATAATATGAAAGTGTGTTTTTAACTTGGCAGCTGAAATAAGCTCATTGCAATATTTGTGACAAGAGATACAGTACAGCATAGCTCAATACTAGACAACATGCAATTATTAGTAGAGAAGTGAATTTTTTGTGGGCACAAAAAATTCACAGCCTCCATGAATTATGTTTCCTTAAAGATTCCACAAATTGCTTTCTTAAAGATTTCACAAATTATGATTTTTTCCTGTTCTGTGATCAAAGAGAAGTAAGTAATCAAACCTTTAACCATAATTATGAGAACATCCTTGGATTCAGGAGAGGTCCCTATGGATTGGTAATGAGCAAATATCCCCACAATTCATAAATGGCAATGAAATGTTGAATTGGGTAATTAGAGACTTGTAAACATGACCTCTTTTCCAGGGAAAATAAGGGAGTCACTGATGAAATAAGTAATGCAGGCCTATCTATACAGGAATGCAATTATAAAGCAATCACAGTATGGATCTGTTAAGGGGCAATCTTTCTGTCCAATCTTATTGGATACTGTGACACAGTAACAAAGAAGCTGGATACAAAAAAATAACTTTTACATCATATACTTGGATTTCAGAAAAACTTTTGATACTGAAGACTTGTAAAACTGGAACACTGTGGTATTAGGGAGAAGTTACTGCCACAGATAAAGAGAGGGCTGAGTGGAAGAAGGTGGAGTGGTTATCAATGGACACTGATAGTCCTGGACTAATGTTATTAGCAGAGTCCCCCAGATTTCAGATACTGGGTCCATTGCTGTTTTCAATATTTATTAATGAAGGTATATGAGGCTAATAATGTCTAAGTATGCAGATGATACAAAAATTGGCATGGTGGTTAATAATAGCAATCAGTGTATGCTGTAACAAGATTTAGAAAAATTAGGTGGACTAGCTGAGAAGTGCCAATTGAAGTTTAACATTAAGATATGCAATGCAATGACTTCTATCCATATGCAATATGGATGGTAGTAATTCCAGATTAACCCATTCCAAATGTGTGGAAAATTTTCACAATAGTGGAGAAAAAAAAATAAAAAAAGACCTGGAAGCAATCATACACTCAAACATGAAGTTCACCAGGCACAGACAGGCTGCTAAGGCAGTTTACAAGTTTTGTCTATGATATGCAGGAATTTTGCCAGTACGGATAAGGAGGTAACTATTCTGCTGTATAAGGCAATGGTTAGGCCACACCTTAAGTACTGTATACATAACAAGCTTTTGTGTCGCCTGATACTTTATATGCATCCCATACATTTTTCTTCTCTGCCACAAGCCTCATTAGTTCATCTGACATCCCTTTAGGCCTACACCTTGAACAGTATTTATTAGATGGAAAGAAGAGCCTAGTATCCTCCAAAATTAAGTCCCTGAAGGCTTCCCATTTAGAATACATTGGTAGCAACATCAGTTGATCCCACTGAACAGAATTTAAAAACTGAGACCCCTGTAGTCACCTTTACGAAAGCAAAAGCCCTTCCATTTAGCCTTGATGGTAGTTACATCTTGAAGTAATTTGCACATCAGTACATTGTGATCACTGTCACAATGTACTGATATCATCAAGAAGTAGCTGTTTAACTCATCTGTTGAGATTTCTATGGACCTTCCACTGTAACTAATTAAGAGATCAATTTAATTTATTCTTTCCATTTTTGTATTTACATGTAAGAACTCCCTATCTTCATTGCTTTGGGGGGGGGGGGGGTCATGATTCTGAGGTTAGAAACACCATCCAGCTGTTTCTGACCGTAGTATCATCTGAATGTTATCTCATTGCCAACACTTTCTCATAATCTGCTTTTCCCATCAATAGTTTTGTTACACTGTATCTTATAATGTTCATATAAATCAGGTTCAAATAATTGTCTGAAACTGTCTCATGTTAGTTTTTTTTGCTCAAACTCTTAACTTCACCTGGCATTCATTTTGGCATCTTATAGTCGGCATAGTTTTTGGTTTTTAGGAGCATTAGCAACTAAGGCCATATTGCTCAGAGGATATGCGGTGGTCATTCCCTGACCTTTCTGCATCCTCCGTATCTGGTGGTCACGGGCTCGAACCCTGGTCTAATCAAGAAGCGTGTGCTACGCACTGCCGCTCCTGCCCACCTGGCTACGGAGGCGCCTTGGCATCTTATGTTTACAGAATTTGATCATTGGTACATAAAAATTTGTGGCTGTGGGGATAAATCCCTTGACTGATTCCTATAGTACATTTGTACCTGACAGCATATGATAGCCTCTCCAGTTAATTAAGCCCAAGAAAAATCGCATTCCACAATAGTCCACTCTCTCTTGAAATTAAAGCTCTCACCTTCACCTTTGACTATACAAGTTTCTTTCAATACAACTCATTTAAAACTAATAGCAGGTAGTGTGGTCATTGTCTATCATTGGTTACCCCCCACTGTCAAGATTTTAATACAGTTTGGCTGCTTAGTGAAAACCAGATCTCAGATATTAGAGCCCTTGTACTCCCTTTGGATGTGCTGAAATAAGTAGCAATCATCCAGTTTGTCCAGTAAAAGTTACCATGGTGTATTCCTGGCACACATAATCCAGTCTATAAAAGGTAGGTTGAAGTCACCCAAAATAAGATGATTATACTTACTAGCCCATTCAATCTACCTAGAGAGATTTTTGTCATATCCCTCAGACATCTGGCCTGTAACATATACCAACTATCATTATCCCTTTAATGCAAGTCATTTTACACCATACTGACTCAACATTTGCATTATCTTTATCTAACTCAGAAAATATTTTTGTCTCCATGAGATAGCTTTTGATAAGAAGCATCACTCCCTGCCCCCCTCCATCCCCTTAAACACACAATATTCACTTAAATGAAATTCTTCATCTCATATCTCTGAATGGCACTATGTCTCAGTAAGCTCAACACATCAGATGGCTTGATCAAAGGCTCAATTTGATTTAATTTATTTACAAATACACCTTGCAATACTCTTATAAACAAATTAAGTTTTTTACTTTAACAGGAACAGTTTCCCATTCAGTTTAGAGTAATTAATGGTTTGCCCAATTGACCTGAATCAACTGTGTGCCAACTTGATCCAAACTAATAGCTTCCTTGAACCCTTCATTTATCCTCAATGGCATTAGCAAAAATCCTTGCACCTCCATTGTTTAAGGGAGATTGTAGGACTTATGGATGGAAATTTTTAAAGCATTGGCCAACTAAGGCTGGCTATGCTCGAAAAATTTCCATCCATAAGTCCTACAAGATCCCTCAAACCTATAGTTAATGCACAAGGCTTTTTCATGAAACCCTCCTGTCATGTGTAATTAAAACTACATATGCCTGAACATGTTGTTCTATCTCAAAACCTTTTTCAACATAAAATTATATTTTGTAACCAATGCACCTACATACCAACAGAAGCTGTAAACTGTTACATCATAAAGTTTTGCACTCTGGTTCTATGCTATCTATCTTTCTTACAGAATATGTTGCTGCCTCCCTTACAGTTGAGTCCACAATTAAGACTATTCCTGTGGACCCAAAGCATTCTGTACCAATTCATCCGGGCACCTCCGTAGCCAGGTGGGAAGGAGCAGCAGTGCATAGCACATGCTTCTTGATTAGACCGGGGTTCGAGCCCATCACCACAAAATACGGAGGATGCAGAAAGGTCAGGGAATGACTATCGCAGAGCAATATGGCCTTAGTTGCTAATGCTCCTAAAAACCAAATAACAAATAACCAATTCATCCATTTCTGGGGCTAGATTTGTAAATGTGACCCTCAAAACAGAATTGGATACTTGAGTCCTGACAAGTTCCTAGTTCAGTTCATGGTGCTCCCACATCATACACAAATAAATGAGTCTCTAATAGCTAGCAAAAGCTTGGTACACATGCAACAATGAGTGCAAACAAAAAAAGCCACAACTCACAGGATAATTACCAATGGCTATTCTGCCATCAGTCACAATACTGTTTGGCAAGTTATGACTAACTTTTCTAAGTGAATAAAATATCATAATCTCTTTTAATAAAATTTAAATAAAATTTAAAATAACAAAATATCTAACTATAAATTCAGAAGAGCACTGGTTAATCATTATACACGGTACACTAAGTAAAGTTCTAAAAGAGAATTCTTACTCGTGACTTACATATTTCCTATCAATATTACCCATAATAAAGGCTCTATGAACATTAACCTGACAGGAATCACCCAGTTTTGTAACACAAGTGGTATCAAGTAGCCTAACAGGTCACGAACTTTAACTGAAACAATTCAAAAAAGTATTTGGTATTTTGAATTGTGCTTATATTACACTAAAATACTTGATCTTTTAACAGCAGATTTCAATACTTAAGTTTATTCTTTCTTTTTTTTATAAGAATTCAAAATTTTGTAAATACTGTCTCTTTTGGCCACTAAAAATACTCATTAGTTTTAATGAAACGAAGTTTATTAATTATATTATGCTTAAAAATTGAAAAATATGTTTGTACAATAAAACAGAAACATGAAACTATTAATCATTGCCAAATTAATTTGTGGAACATTCAATGCAATGAAATGTGGAAAATTCATTGCAAAGAAAATACTATGAAATTAACATAATTCAAAGAAAATAATAATAAACTGCATTATTTCTGTAATATATTCCTATATATATAATACATGAACTCATACCACACAGAAATCAATATCAATAATTACAGCAGAAATATAGTGAATTATTTTTTACACAATATTAGCACTTTTCTGTGCCTTCTGCTATGGGCTGCTGTAGATTACTGATTGCATTTTCTCTAGCTATTTCCCGATTACTCAATGATGGAATGACACGATAGAAAAACTACTCAAATGAAAGAAAAGAATAATAGTTATGCCACAAGAGATAACATACTTTCATTTGTGGTAAATAATAATAATATACATTAGTTAATAATAATTTCAATATTATAATATTCAACTCACTAATAATAATAATAATAATAAGGAACAAATAACAAACATCCCAATCACTGTATCAACCACTGGCATGGAGTCAAAGAGCCTCCATAAGAAGTTAGCAGCAACAGGCCTCCCAGAGAACACCTACATGAAACTCCAGAAAGCCGCGATCCTGAACAAATGTGGGAGAGTAAGAGAGTTAGTAAGAGAGTTCCTCAACCAACAGTAATAATATCAATAATAATAGTAACTGGACACAACCAACCACCCCATGCACTTGGTACCAGTATCCATCACAGGGCAGGGGAAAAAACCATAAAGGAAAAAAAGTTTTTATAATAATAATAATTTCTTCAATTCTAGGTCTATCCAGGGGAACAGATCTAGAACAGAAGAAAACCAAGGACGTACAAGAGATGACAGAATGGGAGATTCTGAAAGAAGTATAACATCAATCAGGAAGCCTCAGCTGCAAACCCCAGGTATAGATAACATCCACAGTTACTGATACAAGAAGTTAAGCTGCACAACAAAGCACATAGTGGAGCAGTTCACCCAGATAATAAAGCACCCTGACAATCCCAGAGCCTCTGATTCAAGGAATCACCTACCTGAAGAATAAGGACAAAGACAACAGAAACCCAGCAAAGTACAGGCGAATCACCTGTAACAACGTACAAGATAACCAGCTTCATAATATACAAAATAAGACCACTTGGAGAGGCAGAACATCACAGCCGAGTAGCAAAAAGGATGTAAGCAGATGAGCAAAGGATGCAAAGAACAATTTACCACTGACACTGCAGTTAAGGAGCAAACCTACAAGAAGCACCACACCCTGACATGACCTATACTGACTACGGCAAGATTTCATGCTATATAGCTTGATAAACACAAAGATCTACAAAGTCAACCCGACACTGATACACTTCCTAGAAGCAACTATGGCAAAATGGAGGACCACCATCAAGGTCGAGAACATCATGAGCAGACAAATTAGAAGAGGAATATTCAAGGAAGAAGCTCTGACATACTATGGGTCTGCCTAGCACTCAACCCACTGTCTACCATGCTCAACAACAGTAAGTGCAAATATATCCTAAAAGAAGGGAGAAAGAACCTGTACTCCCTCTCTCACCTGATTTACATGGATGAACACCCTCTATGCCACAACCAAGAATCAACTCCAACAGTTACTCTGGACTACCGAAAAGTTTGGCACCAACATTGGGATGCAATTTGGCCTAGACAAATGGATTGCATCAAGGATATCCAGCAGGCCAAAACTACCAGCTGAAGACCAGTGAAGAGATTGAAGCCATGACAGAGGAAGAGACCTACAAATATCTGGGGATGATACAGGCTCACCAGTTAGAACACAGTCTGATCGAGATGGGCCATCAGAGACTGAGAAGCCTGCTAAAATCAAAGCTGAATGGGAGAAACATGATCACAATCATTAACACTTATGTAGCCCCAGTACGAACGTACTCCTACATAATCACAGACTGGATCAACACCAAGCTGGAGGAGATTATGGTATCAACCAGTTTATTGATGACAAAAAACAACCAATACCACCCAAAGTTAGCTATCGAGAGTATGATCATATCCCAGAAAGGAGGGAGGGGACTGACAAACCTCATTGAACACTGTAGGATTACTTCCAGGAAAACACAGTACCAATATACCTAGCCATAAGAAAGATAAACAAACAGCACATAACACTCAAACTTAACAAGGAGACCCCACTCACATAGACAGAAGAAACAAAGACGGAAAGATGGAGAAGGCACCCCATGGTAGACACTACAATGACCTACATTAAGACCACATAGATAAGATAGCGTCTAACACATGGCTCATGAAGAAGAAGCTCTGCCCCAAGACCAAAGGATTCATGCTTGTCATTCAAGATAAAGGAATCAACACCAGAAACTACAGAAAGCCCCAGAGTGACAGATGTCACATGTCTATGATGCCACCTGGCCCTAGAAACAATTCAGCACATCACTGCAGAATGCAAGATGATAACCCAGACAGAGTACATGCACAGACATGGCCAGATGGCGAGGATAATACATTAGAAGCTAGAGCAAAAATTGCAGTTTATCAAAGAAAGTGTACCATATTATAAGTATGAACCCTGAGTCATACTAGACACACTAGTATACACACTGCCATGCAATGTGAATGTGCAGATACTCTGCCATAGTTCTGTATACATATTTGTACAGTGTGATGCTGGGTTCTGGAACTTCATTGGGTAGCCCAAATAAGTTTGTACAAACACTCCTTAACCAGTAGCAGTGCTAAGGATATTAATGATACTGAGACCCAGCCATTTGCCATCTGCTCCATTAGTAATCCATGGCCATCACAAATCTGATTAGTATCTGTTATGACCTTTACCTTCATTGCAAATTCCAGTGCCCTATGAAAACAAGGATCTGTCAATTACCCTTGAAAGAGTCCAGTCCAGGGATAGTAGTAATAATAGTAGTAGTGGCACGTGATGCAAGCAAGCATGTGTATGAGCTTATGCAGCATCAGCCAAAAAAAAAAAAAAAAATCATACCATTCCCTCCAAATGCCTGTCCAGTTCCTCCTTAAATTTATTCAACCTATCAACTTCCACAACGACAGATGGAAGTTTGTTCCAGCAATTAACCACCCGCTGGCTAAAGGCAAATTTCCGCACATCTATTCTACATCTGTCTTTTCTTAATTTGAATTTATGCCCCATTAGGTTCGTAATCTGAACAAGTGGAAGGATCCCATCAGAATTCAGCGTGCTCAACCCATTCAAGGCCTTATACACTTCAATCAGATCACCGCGCGGGTACCTAGTCTCCAGCCACTGCAATTTGCAGAACTTAAGCCTCTCTTGGTAAGAGGATCCCTTCATTCCCCTCACCAATCTTGTTGCCCTTCTCTGTACACGCTCAAGTAAATCTACATCCTTCCTAAAATGAGGCCTCCAGACCTATACGCAGTACTCGAGGCGTGGCCTGACCATTGCCTTATACAGAGGGATAATCACCTCCTTTTCCCTGCTAGCAAAATTCCTATACATCATTGACAAAACCCCATGACCTGCCCTGGCGGCCTGTCTGTATTGCTCAGAAAACTTCATATCTCCCTGCACAATTACTCCCAGGTCTTTCTCATTTCTACCAGCTTTCATTTCTACTACACTTAAACACATCTTGTTTAAGTGTAGTACCACACAGTTGGTACGTTTCTCTGGGGTTACTTCTACCCATATGCAGTACTTTGCATTTGTCAAGGTTAAACTTCAGTTGCCACTTCTTAGCCCATCTGCCCAAATTATCTAGATCCTGTTGCAGAAGCACACTGCAATTACTGTCATTAACAACCCTGCCAACCTTTGTATCACCTGCAAACTTCGACATTAAGCCCGATATACCTTCATCAATATCATTGATAAATATACAAAACAACAGTGGACCCAACACCGAACCCTGTGGGACTCCACTAATAACATTAGTCCACGAAGAGTAGCACCCGTTGATTACCACCCTCTGTATTCTCCCACTTAACCATCCTTTTATCCATTGTAGCAACTTACCCTTAATACCATTCTGCTTCAATTTGTACAATAGTCTTTCATGCGCAACAGTGTCGAAAGCTTTCCTGAAATCCAAATATATGATATCAAAATTACTTTTTGCATCCAGTTCCTTTGTAACCACATCATAATATCCTATCAAATTTGTCAGACAGGACTTTCTCTTAACAAACCCATGCTGTGTCTGAATTATTGCTGCAGCCTTTTCTAGATGATCCTGCAATGCATCTTTAACCAGTGACTCCATTATTTTACCAGGAACAGAAGTTAAACTAACTGGTCTGTAATTACTTGTGTCACCCTTCAATCCCCCTTTGTGAATTGGGGATACATTTGCACATCTCCAGTCCATGGGAACCTCCCCTGAGTCCAAGGATGCTCTCATAATTATGGCTAAGGGTTTGCTTAGTTGCTTTGCCGCCTCCTTTAATATAACTGGATAGATCCCATCCACCCCAGGTGCTTTTCTTATGTTTAACTTCAACAATTTCTCCTCCACTTTGCTCTCAGTTATTACAAAATCATTAAGTATCCTGCTACAATTTGATAACCTTCTGCCATTTTCAAACCTTAATAATTCCTCATGTGTGAATGCAGATGCAAAATACAGTAAACCCCCGCGAATAGCGGGGGCTACGTTCCTGAGAAATGCCGCGAATACCGAAAACACGAATACTGAGTTATGGCTCCCATAGTAATAAAGGGGTTCCGTTCCAAAGTACGAAATATATAAGAAAAACTAGTCTAAATTTTGTCTATGTATGTATTATATGTACCTTCATAATATGGCTATGTACATAGACAGTACATAGTAAAATGCAAGCATATGGCATCGAAATGAAAATAAGAAACAATTTAATATTAAATGTAATATTTATTAGAAATTTCAAACAAATTTTTCAAACTAGCGCCTTTGCTAGCTAAAAAACTTATCCAGCCAGTGCTATCCACAGTTTCGCTGAAGTGTTGATAAAGGAGTTTTGCCTTTTCACGAATGATGAGTGAACTTAACGGAATTTTATTTTGAGTTCGGTCTTCTATCCATAGATTTAAAGCTTTTTCCATTTTTTCTAATTTAACATCACGAGTTACAGAGCAAATTTTTGAAGCAATTAGCGCGTTTTCACGGGACACTACGGCAGGTTTTTACTTCCGATTTTTTGATTGATCGTACCGTTGACTCATTGATTTTATAATGTTTTGCCACTGAGGAGACACTTTCACCATTAGAAATTTTATCTAATAACTCAATTTTATTCGCTAATGTCATCACCTTCTTTGATATTTTCACATTTCTCTTGTTATTTGTAGCCATATTTTTGTAGGGGTTAGAAAGAACTTGTCCACAATAAAGTCACTTTCTTCCGTTAACACACTCGAAAAAGTCTGTTTTACACTGCAAAACGGTAGATTTATCATTTTTGTAAGCATATCAATTTATAAATTTATTCAATTTATAAGCATATAAATTAAAAGCAAAAGATGAAACCTTCCATGACAAGCGTATAACACATACTGAACAAGGATTAGCGAGAAACATCCACGCTAGCGATTTTGTCACGTCTCTCCCCCCACCCATTGAGCGCTGTTTTGACCGGGAAAGATAATTTTAGCACGCCCATGTTTTTTTATGGCGGAAAATATTCACGGCGCTTTAAAATTCACATTTTTTTAGGTTTAATTTTATATTAAATCGGCGATCGCGAATACGCGAAACCGTGAATAGTGGGGGTTTACTGTACTCATTCAGTTTGTTTGCTATCTGAGCAGGATCATTAACAGTCAAACCATCGATGTCAAGTGGACCAATCAGATTCATCCCCTTTCTTTTAGAGTTTATATAAGTAAAGAAATCCTTGCTGTTTTTCTTAGCATCTTTTGCAAACGATTTCTCGTAATCTGCCTTCGCCTGCCTAACCTCCTTTGTGATCTGATTACAGACTAGCTTATATCTGCCCTAGGCTTCTGAGTCGCTTGATAATTTATATGCATCCCATGCATTTTTCTTCCCTGTTACGAGTCTCATTAGTTCATTAGATAACCATTTAGCCCTAAACCTTGAACAATATTTCTTAATAGGTATGAAACTTTTAGTAGCATCCACGATTAATTCCTTGAATGCTTCCCACTTAGAATTTACTGTTGGTAACATTGTCAGTTTATCCCACTGTACAGAATTTAAAAACTTTCTGAGACCACTGTACTCCCACCTTTACGGAAGCAAAAACCCTTTCCTTTACCCCTGATGGTAATTATATCTTTAAGTAAATCCCACATCAGTACACTGTGATCACTGCCACCTAGTGGTTCCTTTATCTGCAAATTCTTAATACACGAATGATCGCTGCTGATAACCAGATCAAGAGTATTACTCTCTCTGGTTGCCTCTCGAACATGCTGCTGCAGAAAACAATCATCCAATAAATCCACAAAAGTCTGACTAGTGTGTGAGTGACCAACCCATAAGTTCCAGTCAATATCTGGGAAGTTAAAATCCCCCATTATAAGACATTCTGATTTACTGGCCCACTCTATTTCTCTGTATAATTGTTCATTGTACTCATTCGAGTCATTAGGCCTATAACACACTCCTACTCTTATTTTTGCTTTCGCAGTGCTTATGTCACACCAAACTGACTCAGCAGTGCACTGTTCATCTATATCAACTGGGTGCACTTCTTTTGATTTTATGTTTTTCTTAATTAACAGCATAACACCTCCTCCCTTTCTATCCTTTCTGTACACATTGTATTCCCCAAATTCCAGTTCTGCATTCCTTATATCTGTGTGACACCACGTCTCTGCTATCCTAACAATATCCGCCTTTGATGTCTTGACCAACACTTCAAATTCATCAAATTTATTTACTATACTTCTAGCATTGGTATACATGCTCCTATTCCTAGTTACCCTAACACATCCCATATACCCACCTATTTCAAGATGACTGCCATCCATCCCTAAAACACCCAACACCCCACACTCCAGGTTGCTACTTATTCTAATAGAAGTTGTGCAAGAATCACCTTCACCTCTCCCTACAGCTACTGTTAAACTATTAGGCCTTGTATCCCCCCCCAAGCTATCAGTTTTCCGACCCACCTAACACTGCCTTGATAGCATCAGCAAATATTCTTGCACCCTTTCTATTTAAGTGTATCCCATCCCTGTAGAAGCAGTCTCTCCTGTTAACAAGTACAAACCAGGCTGAAAAAAATTCTATCCCTTGAGCCTTGCACAATATTTTCAGGGCCGAATTGATCGACAAGGCTCTCATCATATACTCCCTCCTATCATGTCTGGGCAGAATTGCAGACACTTTCAAATTCAACCCTAATTCTCGGCTTTTGTTCAACAGTGACCTGTACTTGTTAAGTAATTCTGCCCGTCTCCTACTCTTAATATCATTAGTGCCAACGTGTACAACTATATCACCTTTTGTGCCCTTAAAAGATGATATCCGCTCTACAACGTCATCAACCTTTGCCCCTGGCAGACATACCCTGGTCCTGTTCTACCTATCCTTTTTACAAAGCATGTTACCCATTTCCTGACAATAGAGTCACCAACAACTACTAGTTCCTGTGAGACCAGCGCATTCTGCCTTGGGGGTTGCCGCTGTGTTGCGTGATGACCAAGTGCAAGCTCTGGCATTGATGTGGGCAGCTGAGAGCTTGATGGGCCCCTCAATTTAGATCTTTCAAGGGCATTCACCCTGTCCTTCAACCTCTCATATAGGCCCACAACAACGCTGAGTTGTCGGCTGATTTCCTTACACTCCTTACATCGCGCACACACAAAGACATCCCCCATGGCAATATCATATTCCGTTCCAGAGAGTTCAACAAACATTTCACAAGTTGCACATTTTTTTAGGCTGTGATGCATTGGAGAATCGACCCCCCTCAGTTCTCTCCCGAGTCACAGCACTCCTGCCACTTTGTGCCCGTTGCTTTGCTGCTCTAGTTTGGGGCATGATATTTTAAATTAATAAGATCAATAAATTAAATTAATTAAATGTCAATACTACACTATCTAATAGAAACAGTGAAGCGTATTACTCTATATAATTATGCTTTAGAGCTACCTAGCTACCTCAATTAAAAATTTGAATTCCCTACCACTATATACAAAAACAATGGCTGCAAGATTCAAACAAAATAACGGTTTTATGTATATTAAGTAGTAATCCACAAAAACTCTTTATCTAAATTAAAATAAAAATAACCAGTGTAACTATAAGACTACGTATTAAGTACAATATAAAATAACAATTATGTAAATAAAAAGGCAAACACTTATCACTTTTTCGGAGCCTGTAATTTTTAAAGAGAGTTCAATATAAAGGATGTTGAAAATACAAAAAGATCACCTATGAAAGTGTATGCATCCATATTACAAAGTGTCCATATTAGAGAGGTCATTTAACATATAATTTCTAATAATTCTCAGCTGGGCCCCAAGCCTGAGTGTCCACAACAGGTGTCCCTTTTAGACAGGTGTCTGTTAAAGGCAGTTTCACTGTAATTCAAACATAACTGAAAATATATAATTTACCATTATGATATAAAAAGTGTTTCACGGCTAAATACTCTAAAAAAAGAATTACTTCACTGCCATTTGCCACAGAGAAATTGTTTCACAGCCAATAGTCACAATGAAGTTCCAAGCACATTCAATTCCTCTCTGCTTTATGAACATTGGTAAGCAAAGCACATACCGTATCCACCTAGTACAGACCTTGCTATATCTAAGCTCACTGACGATTGTCTCAATAGCATCATGGCCAATTTAACATTCACTTAATTCTGCTTTCACAATCTGCTAATTATCCCAAAAATCACATCTTTAATCTTCTACTTCCTGCACTCAATCACTACCAATCCTCCACTTTATAGATTGCTTTTCAAACATAACACTGACTGGCCACTTCATTAAGTAAACCCAGCTAATAGCAAATAGGCTCCTACTTGCTACTGTATGAGTTTAGCATTCGAAACATCCTGGATTCATTGTGATATGGACTACATGAAGTGACCAAATCATGCCACAGGGGTGCTGATCCACAATAACTAAACTACTTTCCACAGTTATTGCAAATTGAATGGTTGCGGATCTTTATTCCAAAGAACTTGTTTCACCTCATCCCACAGGTGCTCAATTTGGATTTAGATCTGGTGATTGGAGAGAGCATTGCAGGAGACTGAATTCACTTTTATGTTCCTGTAAACAGTTCTGTACAATTCTGGCATTAAGCCATTGGCTCATTAACCTGTTGTAAGAACCCATTTGCAGAAGGGGACACAGAAAGAAACATTTTCTAGATGTCTCTGGCATTAAATGTTGCTTCCCTGGTATCGAGGGGCACAATGTGTAACATGTAAATATCCCTCATGCCATTACATCACCACCAAGTCTGCATTATTGACACCTGGCAGGATGGGTCGACGGACTGTTTGCCATATTCTGGTCCTCACATCACTGTAAGACAGCAAGAACCAGAATTCATCACATGAGACATTTTTCCAATTGGTGTACCATCCAGTGTCAATGCTCCTGAGTCCACTGTTAACACATCTTGTTTTTAGCTGACAGGAGTGAAACCAGTTCAACTATTGGCTGTGATACCTAAACTACAACAAGGTATGACATTGCATTCTAAAATACCTCTTTGTTTACCATTGCTGTACTGGGATTATTATTTGACCAACTGTAGCCTTTCTATTATCCAGCATAAGCCTTGTCAGCCTCCAGTGACATCTCATATCAATGGGTTGTTTCTAACCACAGGATCACCACTGACCAGATGTTATTTGGTTAAGGGACCAATCTGGATACACCCGACACACACACGAAAATCCCAGCAGATTTGTGGCATGCAAGATATTCAAAACCAGTGCATCTGGTGCAGATCACCATGCAATATTCAAATTCACTGAAATATTTAATCCTGCCAATTTCTGCACTAAATTGCATATATACAGCTGTTTGTTTGTTGTTTGGTAAAATTTTAGGAGCATTAGCAACTAAGGCCATATTGCTCCGGGATATGCGGTGGTTATTCCCTGACCTTTCCGCATCCTCTGTATTTGGTGGTCATGGGCTCGAACCCCGTTCTAATCAAGAAGCGTGTGCTACACACTACTGCTCCTTCCCACCTGGCTACGGAGGCGCCCATATATACAGCAACCCTACTTATCTGTCTACCTGCTTTATATCATGAGGTATGATTATGTGATGCTATTACTGAAGGAGCACTATATTTCATGAAAAGGGTAGGTTTACCTAATAAACTAACCACTTAGTGTATTAATGATATCTTTTTAACCTGTTGACCTACCTTCTCACAGTCAGCAGACTAACAGCATCCTCTTTTGTACAAGTTTGTGAAATATTTGTGGAATATTATCAATTCTCCTGAAATCAAAATTCCAATCACAGAACTCTGTTTATAAAATATTTTCTTCACTGAAGATTAAAAAGCAATCAATCAACTGTTATTCAGAAAAAAAAATTGGAATTCTTACTTTGAGTGATTTATTATTGCCTTCTTTCCAAAAGTTTACAGACTTTTAAATATATTGAAATAATTGAAATAATAAATAGAAATAATTTTCTCAAAAACAAAGTTTACAATGAACAGACTTACGCTTTAATCCATGCCTCAAAACATGTTCCAGAAGGATGAAAAAATGCTGCAGTGGAACATGGTCAGAGTCCAACATACGTCCATACTTAAGTGAAGATTCTATCAGTTCCTTGACAACTAATTTTGTTACATTTACAAGGTTACATCTTTCTATAGCCACTGGATCTCTTTCTAGAACAGAAACAAACAGTTGCTTATGGAGAGTCAGATTTTATATTTTAAACTTCAAACAACATAAAAGCTTGCAATGTTAATTATACTTGAGGTACCAAGCTCTGCAAACCACTATCAATACTTCAGACTGACAGAAAGAATAGATAGTCCAATTAGTGAAAAGGCAGAATATAGAATATAATTACCCTAAACATTTAAAAAAATTTTTGGTAGAAATATGGTAGACTTGGTATATATATTTTTTAATACTGATTTAAAATCTGCACTTAATTTTTCCTAGCACCCTCAACAGTTCACAACATATTTCACATTTCAGTTTTCATATATTTAGTTATGGTTTCACAACACAAGAGCAACTATGGCCTATACCAGGGGTGGCAAACCTTTTTAAGGGTGCATGCCAAAATTGGCTAAATATTTTAAGGAGCATGCCCCTCGGAGGCGATATTCAGGACATTTAATCACACAAATTTGTCACAATTTCATCAGTACGTCTCACCACTCCAACTTCAAACAAATCACTGCATGAATACACCTATTTACTGAATGGTGTGACTTCACACATGCCTGACAAAGAGAATGGGTGTGTGTGCAGGTCATGACTCAAGGTGGATTCCAGGAATGATGTTTTGAGGTTTGAAATTTTTTGAGATGCTCTGAATTCCACGTGCCCAAAAAATTTATATGCTTGCCACTTTGGGTATGCGTGCCATAGGTTTGCCACCCCTGGACTAGATGTACCATTCTTGAGCTATTGAGGGAATTTTCATGTACTTAAACTTTTGTCTATCTGACCATATTAACTGGACTGGACTGGACTGCAGATTGAGAAGTTTGGGAGTCAGTTTTCAAGATCTTCCAGCAGTGTTCCATTCTTTGTTTTCTAACAGTTACTGTTATGAAAACAGAGCCGTCTGAGTATGAACATTCAAAAATGATTGAATTGCATTCCCACTGGCCCCGGTGCAAGAATTCAGAAATATTGAGCTGCAGATTACAATCATAACATTGTTGCAGCATTTATTTGTCTATTGTTCAGTTTTCATTTTGTTGTTAAAATGAATGCTTTGTTCTTGGCCAACTTTTGTAAGGATAGTATTTTACAATATTTCCAGAATAAAAAGTTAATCAGAAGTGATTTATAATGCATTGCACATAATCAGAACTGCACTTTAGTTAAACAACAAATTATGCAATTTGAGTATTTTTGGAGGTGTGCTCAGCACAAAAAATAAAACTATCCTCGTAGGCAGTTATTTTGAAGGAAGCCTGCTTTGTATAACTAAAATAGTGCACATGACACATTACTGGTATTGGCATGAGAGAGTACTATTCCCAAGTACTTTCTCTCATGGTCTGTTAAGAATAAGTCTAAAACTCCTCCCAATTACATCACTGCCTCAGATTGTAATATTTCCAAATGCTCACACCAGGGGCATGTTTTCATTCCCACAATAACTGACTATTCTATTCTCTGTATGTCAAATGAATACATAAGGCAAACCTCATGATCAGGTCAACCAGTTAGAGTTTTAAGTGTGCAAGTTAACTTTGTTATACATTAGTAAACTTGTACTCTTATACAGTTTTTAGTATCAATTTTGCATTGATCATTTCAGTGTGTTAATTCGCCAGAGCTTTTATGTATGCAATGATTGCACAATTAACTCTCACACACAGTCTATAATGTCCTTATTAAAAAAAAAAAACATGAATTTTATTTTGACTGAAAATTACATGATCAGGACAATATCTCTTCATATATGTTGCACTACCTATGCTTTGTGTCTTAGAGGTCAAAGCAAATCAACCATGTCAACAACTGCTTTTGTATAACTCAAACTGAATGATGGAATGGGGAAAAACAGAAAAAAAAAAAAAACTGAATCTAAATATCTTGTCAGTCAATAAAACAATTAGTAATGGTAACAAACTATCTGTTCCTCTTATAATGTCCAGAAAGATGGACATCAGAAGAGGAAAACACAGATGGAAACAGTCAATACAAGCACCCAATCAGAATACAAATGCCCCAATATAAACATACCTCATCTTGTAACTCAAGTGAATTAAACAATCTTGTACATGACTTAATTCTATCTAAGGTGCAAACATCAGATAAATTTAAATCACGCACAAAAAGTGTTTAATTCATCTTAATTCAATTAGAATTTTGGTCATTGAATTCAAAATTGTTTAATTCACCTTAATTCTTTTGGAATCTATATCCAAGGAATAGAATTTACTCCAAAAAGGCAGAATTATATCTGTGTATTTTGCAAATGACTAAAAAAAAAGAGCTTTCATCACCTTTGCTATATAAAATTCACTTTGCTACTGTAATGATGCTGGCAGACTGCTTTATGCTCTCGGAAGAGAACAGAAGAATGGAAGCTTTTCAATGAATCTTCCAAATTAAGTCTAAAAGCTGCACTACTCCACAATAGAAACAAAACCACTATACAAATCAGCCATGCTATCCACATGAAAGAATCCTATGAAAACAGACCTTTTCTTAAGAAAAGTACAGTATGTAAATATAAGTGGCATCTGTGAAGATTTCAGTTATTGGGATCCTTTTAGATCTATTATCTGACTATACAAAACACTGTTGCTGTTTGTATGAGTTGGATATTTCAGTTAAAACCATTTGTTATGAAATTAAGATTTGGCTACCTGGCATGGATATTGTACCTAGAAATAAAAATGTCATCGATAAGTCACTAAATACTTTATATGACCTAACTTTATATGACACAAGGTAAAACAATGTGTTTGAAAAATTAGTGGCTTAAAAATTAGTGAAGAGATAGCTTTCAATATTTAAAACTAAAGTTTCCACACATTAGTGATGACAAAATTAAAGATATATTTTCAATCCAGAGATCAAAGGATTACTGAAAGATTAGCATTTTGAAAGAGTGGTAAGTCTTTTGAAATAGAAACCTGGGAATCCAAGAAAGTTTGTGAGCATTTTTTGGGCAACAATAGAACAAACAACTATAAAATCTTAATTGAGAATTTATTACAATACTACCACAATCTCAGTTACAACATGTCTCTAAAAATACATTTCCTCCATTCCTATTTAAACACTCTTGCAAATAATCTTTGACATGTCAGCAAATGTTTCCATCAAGCTGTTACCAGAGTAATGTTATGAAGAAAGGAGGAAGATCAGCATTCCAGCAAACTATTGCTGGACACTGATCAGAAAGGCTCCTGATTATTATAAATTAAGCAAACATAAAAACACTATTTTATGATGTTTATGTAATATTTCATAAAACCTTATTAAAAATTTCAATAAGCATAACTTGAATTCTTCTCTAAATCTCTCTCGGTGCTAGACAATATTTGACTTCAAATTTGTATTCAGCTCATCAAAATCCATATGAAGAAGAAGAAAAACATCAAAAGCTTAAAATTTGTTGTCTAGTGTAATTAACTGCCATTACTTTAGAACATGTTATATTTAAGTTTTGTAATACAGTATATTCTTAAAATCAAATTTGGGGCCAGCTGTAGCTAAAGAGACAACAGAAGGGAAACTGTTGATGATCCTGCCCAGGTAGCTAACATACAATCAATATTTTGCAGCTACATTCACACATGAGGAATTATTCAGGGAGGGAAATGCCAGAGGTGTATTAAACTGTGGCAGTAAGCTAGATAAATCTTGTAATAACTGAAAGTAAAGTGGAGGAAAAATTGTTGAAGATAAACATAAGAAAGGCACCTTGGGTGTATGGAATCAATCCAGTTAAAGAAGGCGACAAAGGACGTAAGCAAACCCTTAGCCATAATTATGAGAGCTTCCTTGGACTCAGGGGAGGTACCCACGGATTGGAGATGTGCAAATGTGACCCCAATCCACAAAGGAGGATCAAAGGGAGACAGAGGTAATTACAGACCTGTTAGTTTAACTTCTGTTCCAAGGAAATTAATGGAGGCACTGGTTAAAGAAGTGTTGCATGATCATCTAGACAAGACTTCAGTTATAGCTCGGACATAGCATGGGTTTCTTAAGGGGAAGTCTTGCCTGACCAATCTGATTGGATACTATGGTGTGATCACAAAGGAACTGGATGCAAAGAATAATTTTGATAACATATATTTGGAGCTTAGAAAGGTTATTGATATTGTTGCACATGGAAGATGCTGCACAAATTGTAGCAGTGTGGCATTGGAGGCAAATTGCTGCTATGGATAAAGGGATGGTTAAGTGGGAGAAGACAGAGAGTAGTAATCAATGGACACTGCTCTTCGTGGACTAATGTTATTAGTGGTGTCCCTCAAGGTTCAGTGTTGGGTCCACTGTTGTTTTTTGTATTTATTAATGATATTGATGATGGTATATCAGGCTTAATGTCCAAGTTTGCAGGCAAAGGTCGGCAGGGTTGTTAATGGACACTAATGACAGTACGCTGCTGCAACAGGATCTACAAAAGCTGAGAAGGTGGGCTGAGAGGTGGCAACTGAAGTTTAACATTAACAAATGTAAAGTACTACATATGGGAAGCAGTAACACCAGAGTAACGTATCAACTCTGTGATACTACACTAACAATGGTAGAGAGTGAAAAGGGCCTGGAGGTCATTGTACACGCAGATATGAAGTTTTCTGAGCAGTGTAGACGGTCTGAAAGAGTAGCTCATGGTGTCTTGTCAATGATATACAGGAAATTTTTCTAGCAGGGATAAGGAGGTGATTATCCCCCTTGTATAAGGCAATGGTCAGGCCACACCTTGAGTACTGTGTACAGGTCTGGAGACCTCATTTTAAGAAGGATGTGGAGCTGTTGGAATGAATACAGAGAAGGGCAACAAGATTAGTGAATTGAACAAAGGGTTGCTCTTATGAAGAAAGGCTTAAGTTTTGCAAATTACAGTGTCTGGAGACTAGGCACCTGCGAGGTGATCTGATTGAGGTGTATAAAGCCTTGAATGGTTTGAGCATGCTCAATGCTGATGGGATTCTTTCTCTTACTCATAATAATCGCCTGGGAGGGTATAAATTCAAATTGAGGAAAGACAGTTCTAGGATAGATGTGCAGAAATTTGCTTTAAGCCAGCAGGTGGTTGATTGCTGGAACAAACTTCCAGCTATCATTGTAGAAGTTGTTAGCTTAAATAGATTCAAGGCAGAATCTATTAGAATAATTTATAGACAAACATTCGGAGTGAGTGAGTGGATGGGTGAAATGAGAAAGGTGTGCGTTTTTTTTTTTTTTTTTTTGGTTGATGCTATATAAGCTTGCTTTCTTGCATCATGTGCCTTTGCTAACGCTAGTACTCTTCTTATAGTCTGAGGCTTTTTAGCCCAAATCCTAAATGCAGAATAATTAGTAAACTCAAACATTAGAAAAAATGCAGCTGACCCAACGGAAACAATCAACGCAATCTCTGCGATTAACATTTCCAAAAAAATATAGAAATATACAGCAAAATACCTGAACAATCAAACACTAATGCACAGTCACTAACACCATGAAAAATTTGCTGAAGAATAGCTGCATATAAACAGTGAAATGTTAATGTGTTTGCTAATGGTTTAAAATAATTTTAAAAAAATTTATTTGTAATTATACTCACAAGAGAATCATTTCAATCTTGAGCCCAAATTATGCACCCACAATTCAGGTCCCAGACAGAACAGTCAACTGCATACTGCTCTGGTTCAAGGAAAATTTATTTTTAATGGAAGGCAAATATTGTCAGGAAATGGGTAACATTTCTTGTAATAAGGATAGGTGGACTAGCAGCAGGAAGTGTTTGCCAGGAGCAACAATTAATAAAATTACCAAATGATTTTCAGATTTTTTAAAGATGGTAAAGAGAGTTAAGGTCAGAATGTGCATTTGACCTAACTTGACCTATCAGAATTCTGCCTAAACATAATAGGAGCATATGCTAAAGCCTTAAGGATAAGACTCAGGATTTTTGCTAGTATCATTGAGGGTACCTTAGGGCTCAGGGAACTATTGGTTAAGGAGGAACAGTAATACAGATGTGTTTATTTGATGATATAGGTCAAAGTAATGCTTGCACACATCTCAAGACCTCTTATTTGTTGACACAACAGCTGATATCAACAAGAGGTCCAGAAGGTAGTGATATTTCAAATGAATGGAAAGCTCATACTAGGGAAAACAAGCTTAAATAACTTAAAGGGGTGGATCAGGATAGTTAACTACAGAAGAATACTTTTATATACTTAAGTGTCTACAGTAATGTCAGGTGTATTGTCAATAAAATAAGTGAATTCAAACTCCTGGTTAGGGCAATTGACACTGATGTAATAGAGACATAGTGTTCCCCAGAAATAGGGGATGACAAATTTTACTAAGGAACAATGTATTTAGGAAGGACTGGAAAGTGAAAAGGGATGAGATCATGCTTCTTATCAAAAGCAGCCTGAGTGCAAAAAAGAGCTTTTGCAGAGTCTGAAGTTATGCCTAACAGCATAGAATCTTTGTGGTGTGTGTGATAGTTGGAAGCAAAAGGTAAAATGAGAGCAGGAGTCTGCGAAGGGTATGATGAGAGTCTACATGCAGACATATGGGCAAGCAAGTGTATCTTATTATTATTGTTGATTGAATGGAGTAAGTGGGAGGTTAACTCAACATGAGAACATAATTTTTAAATAAACTACATTATTATTATTTGTACCAGCATGTTAGAAAAAACACTAGAGATAAGCATATTCTAGACATGATCATTACTCACAAATAATGACATCACAGATCTCACAGTACAGGAACCATTGGTAGAAGTGATCACAGTTACTAGTTGGAAGACGAAGAAAGATGTTGCAGTTGATAAGGTAAAGGCACATATTTTAATTTCAGGAAAGGAGACTATGGCAGTTTAAGATAATAGATGGCATCTATCAACTGGGCAGATTTCAAAGGGCGAATATATTAGAATTATGGAATACCTTTGAAGCAATACTCACAGAAGCCCATGAATACAGAGCTGGCAGTTTGACAGCAAAGAAAAAATACGGCATGGAAAAGTTACAGAGCAATGAAAAGTGCTGAAGCCTACAACAGCTATAAACTGATCTATAATATTCCACAGAAAAGGTTAGGGCAGCAATGACTGAGTACAGAAAGCACTAGTTAAGAAAACAAAGAACAGGGACAAAAGAGTTCACAAATCTGATTGCATCCTTGTATAATGGTGTGGGAAAGTCTTATATATCCCAGGTGATGTTGCTGAAGAACTAAATAGGTATTTTGCATCAATCTTTACTGCCAAAAGACCATTTAGGGAGATGCTGTGCAAGTGAAGCAAATAATATTAGCAATTTCAAATTTACAGATGACTGTATATTAGAACAGCTTTCAAGCCTAAATTAACCTTAATTTACATTAAGGTTAATTATGAGGGCATCACCCGACTTGGGATAGACTCCTTTGGACTGGAGAAGTGCCAACATATCACCAATACATAAAAGCAATGCAAAAAGTGAAGTGAGTGACTATGGACCTGTCATACATAAAGGCAATTTAAGAGTAAAGTGGATAAGTACAGACCTGTCAATCAGGGAACATCATGTTTACCTAACCTGGTTAGTTATTTTTACACAGTTAATAATGAGTTGGATGTAGGGAGTAATTCTGAAAAAGTTTGTTTGGATTTTAGAAAGGCATATGACCCAGTCCTTTGTGAGAGGTTGCTGCCTAAACTGGAACATTTTGGGATCACAGATAAGATTCCAAGATGGAACCTTAGAATCATACCTGTGATCCAAACATGTAAGTCTTCAGGGTGGCTGCAGGGCAGGAGGCAGAGGATTGTAATTAATGGATATTCTTAACTTGGAAGTGGTGGCACCCAAAATGTAGCAAAAATGGTAGCAGGTCACCTGACAGGTGTCCAAACTTTCTTTTTAATTTTTAGAAAATGTTTTGAGAGTTTTGAATTCTACTTAACATGTTCACTGCCTCCTTCACACGTATGTTTCAAATGGCACTAGGCATATATGAGTTCAAAGGCACCCAAGTGCTGCACCATAAGACATATGAGTGGTCATTCCTAAGCAATCAATAAATGAGTTCCATAAAAAGTAAAGGCACATGACGATAACAACTACTTAATATTGGCACACTGACTGAACTCTTTAAAGCAATGATTGGTTTTTGTTTATATACTTGGAATAGTTTTATTTGTTCTTTGCTTGTGTCAATGTTAGTTTATTTACATGAATAAAATTTCTATAAAATTTTAAGATTTGTTCTGATGTTCACCACAAAATAAATGTTTTTCTTTTAGCTATGAATTAAAACTTTCACTTTTCAACTGTTATTTCAAAATTTTGGAATGTTGAACTGATGTTTATCACCATTCCAGAAATTACAACACATTGGACACTCTTAAATATAGATGGCAGCAAGCATGTTAAACAGTGTCAATATTTCATATTTTCTTAATGAATTGCAGTACTTATATATATATACTACAATCCATTGTATATACTTTTAAGTTTAAAAAATTAAAATTCAAAACATGTTATGCATTTCATGCCTTTTATTTTCAAAAAAAATATTAATTCTGCTGAAACATGCAAAAAAATAAATATTTTAGACAAAAAACAATCCCTTATTCTCTGCTATTTTCCAGTTTAAAAGATCATTAAGTGTGAAATTTCAAACATGCTCATGTGCATATATATTTCAGCTTATTATGTACTTAAGTATTATTAAAAAACATTATATATATTCAATTATTATTATCAACTACTTCTGTTTTCAAACTTATTTCAAATTTGGCATGCTTGCTTCACAGCATAAAAATTTGACACTACATATTTCACTTTCCACAGTGTAGCCATCTGGAGAGAATATGAAGTTCTGTGTTATCACTATGAAAATAATAATAAATCTTTCAAAAATAACTAGGATAACAATGTAGATGTTTATTGAACTAATGTGAAAATGCATTCACAATTTCAAACTTAGAACACTCTCTCTCTCTCTCTCTCTCTCTCTCTCTCTCTCTATAAAACTTTAAATGTTAGGCTAACCTCATAGCATAAGCTTCCTTTTTAACAAGAAAACATATCAGCAAGTGAATAACTTGTATTCTCAATCAGAGTGTGCACTCTTGACATATACCACAATATTTAGAGTTGCACGATGGATTTCAGCACTTTTCCCATAGTACCTTAGCAAAAACATTTAGTAGTCTTGACTGTGGAATAAACAGCTGGTCACATGAACAATGTAGATATATTCAACAAAAAAACAAAAAGTTTTGAGTAGTCACTGATTCAATAAAAAGGTTAGGAATGCAGTAAAACACAGGAAAATCACACACATTTTACACATAAAATACTATTATGTTGGAATGTAAAACAAGAAAGGGCGAAAAATCCATCTTTTAATATGGCAGGACTAAGAGATTTGGCCATCAAGCAGATATATTAGTGTACATTAGCAACAAAAAAAAAAAAATTGGGGGATAATCATGTGAATTTTAGTATTCCTTCATTTTTCTTTTGACTTGGGATCTGCATCATTAACTGTATTAAAATTCAAAAAATTGCACGTTACAATGCAGGCAGTACAAAATACACCAATTCATGTAAATGACTGACTTTGTTAAGAAATTGACATAAAAAATTAAAATAATGAAGAACAAACAATCTCCTCCATTCAAACTGTGAAAACCTCTAGTCTAGAACATCTTTCACAAATTTTACTGGGGCGATAATATAATGGGTATAACAAATGATTTAATTTTAATTCATTAATTTTAGGAAAACTAAGAAAAATAGGTTTACATGCACAAACACCATATAATAGTGTGATATATAGTTTATATATGTGCATATATATATACACACACCCACCATCAGGACGAGGGGGCTGTGGTGGTGGTGGTGCAGGTGGCACATCAAATTGCACATCTGTCAACTCTTTTAGACACAACCATTCACCATCTGTGGATACTCTGAAGTTACATAGATAAATAGTATCTTCAGCCATAGATGAGGGGAGTGGTAATAAGCCATTAAGTGGTTATGGAAAATATCTAAAGTATACTTGCAATCTTAAAATGTGCAATCAAAAATACATAATTAAAATGTGTAAACTACATATAATTTTTACATCCTACAGTGTTTAAGCATAAATCAATAATACAAGCATACCTTAATTATTTATTAACTAGTTTCTGAAAATATTAATTATGTAAGAAACAATGATCTTTTGAAGTTACCTATGGTAAATAGGGCCTGTGGAGACTGGCAAATATTAAGAACACATTTTTTCAATTAAAAAACTGCCAAACTCATTTTTGAAGAATAACAAAGCAAGAGCTGTTATGTGCAGTATGTTAAAAACTGCTTGTAACTCAAACACATCCAAATGAAAAATGTAATTGTTTTACAGTAATTAATAAATACTGTACAACACAATTCAATGCAAATTAATCACTCAAAAACAACTGATCATGTGCACAGGAGTGCAGAAATAGAACCAAAATCTAACTGCTATTTAGTTGAATCCAGTCACCCATACAGATCATCTGTGCATTAAGTTGGCATTTATACTCCACAAAGTTGGTTCTTCTTGAAAGAGTAGAGCAGGATATTCTCAGAGAATCAGAAAGCTTAGTTTTAACTTACTTGTTTATTAGATTAATTCATATTATTTATTTTCTATTTTTCTTTTATTAATAATGATTTCATCTTTAATAAAGCAATTGTCACAATTTAAAAAAAAAACTTGAATTAAAAGAAAAGACAAAAAAATTAATCAGAATACTAAAGTTATTCAGCAAACAATATATAAAACACTCAAGCAACAACAAGATTGAAATGGATATTTTATATGAAATGAAAGCCAATTAACTTCCATTAATTAGCCTTCAGCTGAGAAGTGATATGGACAGTCTTTTGAGCTGTATACGTGTTTTCAGCCTATAATATAGACTATCACAGTATATATTATAGTATATATTCTCAATATATGCTATTTTCATCAAATGGAAAAACTTTGGTACAGAACTAATCCAAGGAACGATTTCAAAATGACTGCATTCACTGTGAAATCTGATGAAAAAAAGTCTGATGATTTTGGCCTGTTTCTTGCAGTACAGTACTGTACTGGTGGTTTTGTGGATGACAGCTTACAGAAATAGAGATATTCTGGCATCCTCAAAAAAAGCTACTCTTCAAACATTTATGCAATTTTATGGCACTAGACCTTACATTTTTTGCCAGGACAATGATCCTATTACAAATCTCAGTATTTATGCATGTGATGACTTAATTTCAGGAGAATACTATGACACTGACAAACTGTTGATCCATTCGGAGACTAAGAACTAATGTGAAATTAATTGGAAAACATGTGCTTGCTTATCCATGTAGGCCAGCATCACTTGATCAAATTAAATATGTTCTGGAAAAACAGAGGAATATTACATATCAGAAGTGAAGAGTATTCTACAAAAACTACATACTATATTACAGGCAAAAGGACTCTCTACATTACATTAAAATCTGATCTTTAAAACCATTATCTTTCTTCTTGAGAATTTAATTACCACACAATTAGGAGATGCAGATTGCAGTTGTAGATATAGAAGCAATTCTATTTCCTTTCATAGTATTATCCTCCCATAATTAAACCTTATTCAGGACATGTATCTTTTGACTGTAAGAGTATGTGCACAAGCCAATCTGCATGTTATCCAGGTGGAAAAATCCAGACTAACTCACAAGGAACCCTGCTCCCTCTACCTGTGGTCAGTTAACTACAGCCACAATTAAAGAGAGGGCCTAAAGAATTCCTTTGATCATAGATAGGAACTGAACCCAGACCTCTCCAAATGAGTGTCAGGCAGCAACATATCATGCCAACTAAAGTACCATGGAGAACATCTTTTCTCTTAGTGTCCCAATATTTTTGGTAATATAATGTAAGATGGTCTTCTTAATTTATTCAAGCATATTTCTTGCAAAAAAAATGAAAAAAAAATATATTTATATATAATTATTATTGTTGTTATTATTATTATACAACAGTACAATTATTATTATACAACTAAAAGATCATGAAAAAATTAATTGTAATTTTGGCACACTTAACATTACTGTGCTCCAGCTCAAAAAAACATAAATAAATGAAGCAAATTTACATGTGATAACATAAATAATAAGAAACACTATTTTATATTAGTAATAAATGGCTATAATAAAAATGTACCTTGACTCCTTTACTCCCAGCATACAGCTTATTTTTTACCATCAGAAGATACAATATTGAGTCCCAAAATTATTTATTAATTATTAAATATGCAGTTGGCAAAGCTAACACTCGCTACTGGCCGAAAGTAGCTTGCCTATTCGTGAACAATGTGCATTTGTGTGCACACTGGCTTAAATAAAATAATTTTGGTATGGGGAAATAAGTTAATAAAAATTAAAATTAAACAGTGAAAACTAATGTCTTATAGTATTGCAAGCAATAGCCACAAAATATAGAATCTGGTCCACCAGATACAGCACACTCCACATCAAATTTGACTTCCTCCTCCTTTATAAAAAACATTAAAGCACTATTTTTTTTTTTTTTTTTTTTTTAATCTAATCATACTAATCACCTGACCAAATAGGTAAAATCAATATAATTTAGTGTTAACTTGTGCAACTACAATGCCCCAAACTGAAGACTGACATTGTTGGAATCAAGAAATTTGTGAGCTCAACGATGCCCTCATAATTAACCTCAATGGTTCAATATACTCCCTGGCAGCCTCCCTCAAAACTACTGGGTATATGCCATCAACTCTGGGAGCCTTATTCGCCTTTATGCTCAAAATGTTTTTCTAATAAACAATCATCTGCAATTGCAAAATTACTAATTTCATATCGCTCAGCCTCACTCACACATCCTTTCTCAACATGAAGCATCTTTCGTCAGTAACCACCGATGCAAAATACCTCTTCAATTTATCCACAACATCAGCTGGGTTATCTAAGACTTTCCCACGTCCAGGACACAAGGATCTGGATTAACTTTCTTCTTGCTGTATTCACATACATGAAAAATTTCTTGTCTCCAATCTTTGCTCTCTTAGCCAATGCTCTCTCATACACAGCCTTGGCCTCCCTAACCTTATTTGTGGGGCTATTACAGATCAACTTGTACCTGTAGTAGGCTTCAGTACCTTACATTGCTCTGTAACTATCCTATATTATCTTTTTCTGCTCTAACTGACCAGCCAGCTCTGCAGTCATCCATTTTCTTAATGGTATGTATGCATTCATACATACCATTAACTTATGTGGTTTTTGCTTTAAAAATATTCCATAATTCAAATATTTGTCCTCCCTCAGCAACCTGCCCAACTGATAGATGCCATATAGTGCCTTAAACTGTCGGTCCCCTCTTCTGAAGTTAAAATCCATTCTTTTAACTACTGCAACATTTTCCAACTGACAATTGCATGATAATTCTCTGACAATAGTTCCTGTACTTTAAGTCCTGTGATGTCATCTGATTCATTAGTAATGATGAGGTCAAGAATATTGAAGTAACTTATACACTCAAAGGGCCTGACTTAGAAACATTACAGGAGGAAAAGAATATGGCATTATATGATTTAGGCAGACATGAAGTTCTCCTTGCAATGCAAAGCAGAAAAGAGGGTCCATATACAATCTCCATCTCTACAAGCAATTGTCGGATAAATCGTCGACAAGATGCATGGAAGCCATGTTGATGATTTATTGAACAACTGCTTATAGAGGCAGGGGGTTATAATTCCCCTATAATAAGCAATTATGAGTCTGCACTTAAGCTATGCAAACATGGGTTGATTCACAAGAGGCCAAAGCTGGTAAGACAATCTGAATGGATGAGCAATAAAAATCTGCACTATTCATTCCCTTCTTTACCGATCATCACGGTGATAAAGAAGGGGATGAATACTGCTAAAAAGAACAGGGCTGAGGTTGCATGTATTAGAATTCAGACTTCTGTATTCCTATGTTATTATGGGTTTTTTTTTTTTTTTTTTTTTGATTTGGTAGTTGTTGGCGCATCGGCTTCTGTGGCCATATTGCACCTCTCAAGGTTTTTGCAGTACTTTGATCCAAGCCCGAGGCGGGAATCGAACCCGCGACCTTTGGGTTGCCGGGCAGGTACTTTACCCACTCGGCTAGCCTGGTCGGCGTTATTATGGGAAAAGTTCAACTGTTTCTTTATGATGCCACAATGAAACACAAAAGATCCTCAACGATGATAAGTGGTCAAGAAACAAGTGTAGCAGTAAGACAATTCACACTGAATCAAAGGCAGCAGTTAGATTGAAAAAGGTTGCATTAAGTTTGTTTTGTTTTGTTGTCCCAAGCATAACATATACCTTGGGTACAAGGCAGCCCAGATAGGTTAAAAGGTGGATCTGATTTTGATTTGCTGAAGGGAGAGGGCAGAGGAGATTTGATTGGAAAGTCTTCAGTAATGCACTTTCAACTGTTTTTAGAAAACTGGACTAACTGAAACTAAATAAAAGTTAGGTTCCAGAGAGAAGCTCTTCTTGTGTGCAAGTGTTAATTGCTAAATCAGACTACCAAAAAAAATTTTTTTAATTAATAAAAAAATTTCAGAACATACACAACAGCCTATACCCACCCAGGGGAGCACACTGGCATGTTATCCTGCAAAAAACATGACAACTGCTACCTGAAACATGCAAATAAACCTCCTACTGCACTACCTAATGGGAGAATATAGACACCCGCTTAAGAAGAATAACACAAAAAAAAAAAGTTTAGGGGATATCAAGCTTATTACTTCAAGGAGGCATGGTTGTGTGGAAATTCTCAAAAAAACACTTGCATTTCTGTTATGGTATGTGCTAAGCCAATATGCAAATAAACTGGAATTTCTGGATTAGTATTTAAAATTTGTTAGATATCCAACATTTCTTAACAGCATATTTTATTTAGCATTATATGAATGTAATGTCATTGAACTAATCCTGCTGCCACAATTTTAGTATGCTAGTGAGTGTTTTAGGAATTTTTAGAGGGCCAATGCCTCCTTGGAGAAACTATCACTGTGGTTTCCCTAAACTTTCTTTTGTGTTATTCTTCTTAAGTGGGTGTCTGTATTCTTTACCTATTCAAAATTTTTTATTATTTTTTTTTTCATTTTTTAGATTTGGTAGTCTGAATTTATTTTTTTTTTAATTTTGCTTATATATGGGTAGTAGCACCTCTGCAACATTACTTGCTCCAGTTTGCAATAATTCCTTTATGCAGTACAACAATATTTAATTTTGTATGTAATTCAGTATTTAATTTTGTAAATCATTATTTGATTATACCACATTTATTTAACATTTTTAGTGAATTCTAGCAAATTTTACTTGTTAGACTTATCAATCTGAATTTTTAATTACAGGGACTAGGTTTTTGTCCTAGAAGACCTCGTTTAAAGGATTGATATTTTGTATGCTGGCCATAAAGATAACACTGCATTTCAACTTTTGTTGCTATTGCTTTTAAAAATTCTGGATCATTCGATCATAAGTTTTTAATAACAGATCATTCGATCTGCTATTAAAAACTTAGGAACAAAGGAGGAGTTGCATAATCTTGTCATTTTTAAAATATCAGCTTTGATGGCTTGGTAACTACAATGTCATCACATCTAACATTCTATGACATATTCTACCATGAAAGGCTAGTTCTTCAGTTCTTTTTGATGATCAATCTGAATAACACTTTTAACAAGGGACACCAAGTTTGCCATTTTTGATATACATCATCCTCAATGATACTGCATTCAACTTTGAAATGCTTATCCACCTCTTGATCAAGAGATAGGGTAAGTACTTTCTGATTTATTCAAAAACCAAAATTAAAAAATTCAAAATCAAATTATTTTATAACACTTTGATATGACTTGCAATGTCCGGAAGCTGCTTCAGAAAACACAAAGAACTAAGCCAATGCGCAAATAAACTGGAATTTCTGGATTCGTATTTAAAATTTGTTAGATATCCAACATTTCTTAACAGCATATTTTAGCATTATATGAATTTAATGTCATTAAACTAATCCTGCTGCCACAATTTTAGTATTAGCAGTGGCAATTAATGATGCAAGAAAGCAAGCTTATACAGCATCAGCAAAAAAAAACAAAAAAAAAACACATTTCATCTATCCATCCCCTCCAAAAGTTTGTTTCATTTTCCTTCAATTTATTCAAAATATCCACTTCTATATGTTCCAGCAATCAACCATCATTAGCTAAAGACAAACTTCCACACATCTATTCCGCAACCATTGTTCCTCAATTTAAATTTATATCCCTTCATATGCATAGTCTGAGCAAGAGGATGAATCCCAAAGTTTACAATATATTAAACTAATATAACTTATTTAATGTGTAATAGTGTAAAATATGTGATCTGAAATCATATGACAAAATAAATGTATATTTTAAGAAATGCAAATTTGCAACTAAACAGAATCCCTAGTAAAATTAGCAAAGAGTAACTAATGTTTGACTTTTGTTAGCCAATCAGATAATTTTAAAATTATTTTACAGATTTCTTGTAAAACAGTTAAACATCAGTACCAGCAATCCTAGATTAACTGATTATTAGGATGTGGGTTGTTCAGAATAGGCACAGGCAATTAAAGCCACAGACATCAGTATATATGATCTATAACTCGCATGTTTTTCATTTATTTAAAAATATCCATGAAACGTATGCTTGTTAGACTATTAGCAATAAACACATTCTAAGCCCTACACAGGTGAAGTGCTTTCATGGACGTTCTGAATATGATCAGCAATGCATACCAGGTACATACCAATGCACATAGGTTTAAATAAACATATTTAAACCAAAGAGCAACAATATATAAGAAAATTGCCACTACAGCAAAGGTGATTAGTTCGTTACAAAATGTAATTGTATAAACCAATGTTTATGCTACATCTTGAGTGCTATTATAGAGGTTTAGAAAATATTTCAGGAAAGATGTCATAATGCCTATAAGAATACAACAAACAACAACAACATGTAAGGCATTTACATGATACCTAATCAGCATATTTAAGGCTTTAACCTTTAGGTAGACATGTGAGGTTCATATCAACTATGATTTTTTTTTTGTTTATACCCAATAAAATTACTCTGTTCATCCAGTGATAACTTACAAATGCCTTTAAAGAAAAGTTCCTGCCCAATTTCTCTCTTAAAAATTCAACACATCCCATATCATACACACGACAAAGGTGACTAAGTGCAACTGGTGCCAGCAAGCATATCTATTTATGAGGCAAGAAAGCTGTATAAACTAAACAGTGAAGCTGTTTTTTTCTTTCTCAAGTAACACAAACAATGGAATACAAATTTAAACTATGAAAGGATGATTGCAAACTAGGAAGTATAATGATTTCTTTTTGGGCAAAATGTAATTAGCTACAATTCCCACATTTCCTTATGGAACTTCAAAAAAATACATAAATTCATGAACAGCACATGGTTTACAGTTAAGCAAAGGATTTTTTAAGACTGGTGCTATATATGTCTTGCTCCCTTGTATGATTTTGTCAATACTAATAACCATCTACCACAAATCACTTTCTAAATATTGTATTTAAAGAATTAAAATTAAGTATAATTTTGTTATTCCTGTTTAATATTTAAACCAAAGAGCAACATATAATAAAATAAATATTGAATGCTTTTTTCTATTAAATTTTTAGTAATAAAAAGCTGCCATTCACAACCTGTTCATGTTCTAACTGTAAGTTCAAATTCCGATAAACTGTCACATGTAATAAAATTATCAAAACTGGCTTTCTTGCTATACTGAATGCCAAAATACTCGCCGCACGCAAGACACCGACGTACTGCAGAGAAGCAACTTTACAGGTCCCTTGTAAACAGTGTTATTTTCCAGAAAATTAACCATTAGCAATGGGAGTTTCAGTAAAAACACAATTTCCTGACAATAATAATAATCTTAGCAATCTTAACTATGTACAGACCATCGGAAATTATAATTATTACTACTTTTCCACAAAACACAAATATAATAAAGGATACAACAAAATTGTCTTCGTATTGAAAAAAATTATCAAACAACGATTTCGGGAAACGCTCTTTTAGCGTAGCAAACTTCGGTAAAACATGGCCGTCCGGCAAAATCCTCAATGACCACATAGAATCGATCGAAAATATCGACATAATTCTTCATTCTAGCGCCCCCTGGTACAAAATAAATGCACCTACCGATTCGAGCATGAAAATAAGGTTGTTTCCAGTAATGACATCATATACTTACGGTAGTAGAACCCTCTTATCGGACGGGACCGGTAGTTGGTAGGTTAAAGGGGAGAAATCATAAAAGACTACATACGTACCTTAAGAATTTTATTTTCATTTGAAATATATACTTTCCTTTATATAAAATCAGTAACTTTCATCTGATTAGAAAGGATGAAATGTGACGTTTTGCAGAAGTCCTCACACTATATATATATATATATTGATTAGACCGGAGTTCGAACCCGTGACCACCAAATACGGAGGATGCGGAAAGGTCAGGGAATGACCACCGCATATCCCCGGAGCAATATGGCCTTAGTTGCTAATGCTCCTAAAAACCAAATAACAACAACAACTTTATATATATAAGTTTGTATTAATATACTGAATAAAGTATGCATAAATTACTTTATGCATACTTTATTATCAAGTATTTATTAATAAATACCTGATTTATTAATCTTTTATTCATTGAAACCATTGCATCAACAGAATACCTCTTCATCATATGTAACTTTTTAAACATTGTCTTTAAGAGGTTACATTTAATATTCATTTATTTATATATATATATATATATATATATATATATATATATATATATATATATATATATATATATACACACTGTGCTGCCACTTTATTAGGTACACCTACCTAGTAGCGTGTTGCGCTGTTTTGAAGGCAGCCTGAATTCGTCTAGGTATGGATTGAACAAGACGCTGAAAACGTTGTGCAGGAATGGAGTACCATGCAGACATGAGAGTGCCACGCCATTCCTTGAGATTCGACGGAGGTGTAGGCCTGCAGCGAACGGCCCTTTCCAGCTCATTCCAAAGATATTCGATTGGATTAAGATCCGCCACTGCAGCAAAGAAAAGTCATTGTGTTCCTGGAACCATTCCATAGTGATTCGGGCTTTGTGCAACGGCGCATTATCCTTCTGACTGAGGATAAACTGTCAACATGAACGGATGCACTTGGTCAGCAACGATGTCTAGGTACGATGTGGCATTCAGACGTGAATCTATGGGTATCAATGGACCCAACGTCTGCCAAGAAAACATTCCCCACTCCATAACACTGCCCCCACCACCGCAGTAGTCGTCAGACATGGCGGGTCCATGGATTCATGTTGTTTTCGCCAAATTCTGAGCCTTCCATCAACATAGTGCACCAGGAACTTCGACTCGTCAGACCCAGCAACTGTTTTCCAATCCTCGATAGTTCAGTGCTGGTGTTGCTATGCCCACAGGAGGGGTGCTATCTTGTTCTTCGTTGATAGCAAAAGTATGCGATGTGGCTGTCGGCTGTTGTAGCCCATTCGCGACAAAGTGCGACTAGTGGTCCGTTGCGATATTTTGTTCTGCGCACCAAGGTTATATTCTGACGTGATGTGCGAGATTGTGGCCCGCCTGTTTGCTTTCACAATTCTAGCTATCCTCTTCTGACCTCTCTCATCAACAAGCAATTTTCTTCCACAGGAGTGCCATTGAGAGAATGTTTTCTGTTCGTTGCACCATTCTCGATACACCCTTGAAATTGTGGTGCGTGAAAAGTTCAGGAGAAGTGCCGTTTCAGAGATGCTTTGTCCAGCACGTAGTAGTAATAGTGGCATGTGATGCAAGAAAGCAAATGTATGAGCTTATGCA